>NC_090755.1:35326318-35549126 GCF_036898095.1 Palaemon carinicauda | reverse complement strand
CTTGGGAGAGGATCCATTGAAAGGATTTGCGATCTAGTGACCATTCTGACTCCAACGGTGTCGTCCTGGAGAGTGCGTCTGCCACAACGTTCCGAACTCCAGCTAGATGGACGGCTGATAGGTGCCATTGGTTTGAGGCCGCCAGGGAGAAGATTGCTACCATCACATGATTGATGGGACCTGACTTGGAGCCCCCTCTGTTTAGACAACGGACTATGACTTCGTTGTCGAGAACTATCCTCAGATGTTGTTTCTTGGCCGGGGAAAGACGTTTCAAAGTTAGTAAGACCGCCATGGCCTCCAGGACGTTTATGTGGAATTGTTGGAACATTGTGGACCAAAGGCCCTGAACCTTCCTGTGTTGGGAATAGCCTCCCCAACCTGATAGGGAGGCGTCCGTGTGGATGACTATCCTTGGAGGGGGGTACTGCAACGGAACCGACTTTGATAGGCTCTTGACGGTTGTCCATGGGAGAAGCCTCTTCCGAAGAATGGGAGGAAGGCGTGTCTTCTTGTCTCGACATTTGCCGTTTGCTCTGGAGCGCCAAACCCGGTTGATGTCTTTCAGTTTCGCTTTCAGAAGGAGGTCTGTCACTGAAGCGAATTGTAGGGATCCTAGAATCTTCTCCTGGTTCCTTCTGGAAGTTATCTTTTCCCCGAGAAAGCGTTTGGTATTTTTCGCAATCTCTATCCTCTTGGACCTGGGGAGACATAGAGTGTGAGAACGTAGGTCCCACCGCAATCCCAGCCACTGAAATCTGGTCTCTGGTGTAAGACGAGACTTTCTGAAGTTTATTTGGAATCCCAGAAACTGAAGATACTGGATCACTTTGTTTGTTGCCTTGAGACAATCCTCGACGTTGTCTGACCAGATTAGCCAGTCGTCCAGGTATGCGACGACTTGGATTCCGTGGGATCGGAGTTCCTGAATGACTGATTCCGCCAGTTTCGTGAAAATTCTGGGCGCGATGTTGAGCCCGAAAGGCATCACTTTGAACGTGTAAGCCTTGTTGTCCAGTCTGAATCCTAGGAATGGGCGGAAGTGTCTCGCTATTGGAACGTGATAGTAAGCATCGGTAAGATCGATGGAGGTGGTGACGGCCCCACGGGGAAGCAAGGTTCGCACCTGCGAGACAGTAAGCATGTGAAACCTGTCGCATTGAATGGACAAGTTTAGTCGGGACAAATCGAGGATGACCCTCCGGCTGTCGGAGTCTTTCTTCGGAACGCTGAATAAGCGACCTTGAAACTTCAGATGTTTCGTTTCCTTGATCGCGTTCTTCCGAAGAAGATCTTGGGTAAACAGAAGTAGGTCCGGTGTCGAGGGTTGATGGAATTTGTTCGGTGGAGGAGGCCCTTCTATCCAACTCCACCCCAGGCCCTTGGAGATTATGCTGAAGGCCCAAGGACTGAACCTCCAGCGACTCCGGAACACATAAAGTCTCCCTCCTACCTGAAGATCTTCAGTAGTTGGAGGTTTTACCGCCTCGGCCACCACGTGACCCCTTTCCACAGGAGAAATATCTCCCTTTGCCTCTGTTCTGAAAAGAACCTCTCGAACCGAGGCCCTTGCCTCGTTGATATCCTTGGGAGGAAACCCGGGACTCATAGACCGGGTTATAAACAGGAGAGGTGAACGAGTTCGAGGCCACTTGGCTTTCAGGAACGAGGACATACTTCTCTTGGGGCTGAGACTTGGAGGTGGAGGGCTGGATGCCCTGAGTGACCGGGACCGACTGGACTACTTGAAGAGGTTGGCGGAATTGAGTAGAGCTATAAGGGCGCAGCCTCTTCCTGCCCCGGGAGTGAATGCTCGATTGTTCGAACTTCCGTTTGGGAGTGAGGCCCCAACGGACCTTAAGGCTCAGGTTTACTCTGGCAGCTTCGCTCAATACTGAGTTGACCATGTCCTCCGGGAACAGGTCCGGACCCCAAGCAGAGGCTTTAATGAGCTTATTCGGCTCATGGCGGATAGTAGCTTCTGATAAGACATGCCTACGGCAACGTCTTCTGGCCACCAAGAAGTCATAGCAATCTGCTAACAAAGATTGCAGGGTGGCTTTAGTCATAACCTTAAAGGCGTGTTCCTCGTCATAGGTAAGAGAAAACATCTCCGCCATAGTCGAGACGTTGAGGCTCCGGCTAAACCTAGACCGGGACTCGAACTCGAGTCGGATTAAGGTTTCAGGTAGTCTTGGGAGGCGTTCGCTGAATTGCGTCGATGCACAGTCAGCGGATAGCTTACCAGAAGTGAATGTTGATTGGATGTCAAGCCAACATTCATTATCTGATGGGAGCAGAAGAGATGTAGGATCTGTCTCCCGGAGTTGTGGCAAAGGTTTATCTTCGGCCACTGCCTGAAGGGCTAATTCAACCATTTTGGTGACGCAAGGGGTGGGGGTCTGTTCGTCCACAAGAAACATGGTGTAAGTACTCTTGTGGGGGGTCAGCATGGTGTTTGTACAACCCCACTCGTTTAAGGTTCTAACCCAAACAGACTGAGCTTGTTCCTTCGGAAAGATAACGGTCTCTTTAGGGACCTTATCTAGCCGGACAAGAGCCTCTTCCGTAAGCCGGGGAAAGGGAATTGAAGGCCGGGAGGGAAGAACTCAAAATCTTCAATGGGCCGGGTCCCAAAACCCTCAATGGTTAACATTCCGTCCGTGAAAGGACAGTGGAGCGCCATTTTCCACGGGTTGTTCTTCGTGAAAGGCGGGAGTTTTGAGGCGTCCGGGATGAGGAACTGCTGTTGTTGAGGCAGTCCTCCTTCCAGGGTGTCTAGTCTCCTAGTGACGGCAGAAAGCATAGAGCTAATCTGCTCTGAAACGACCCTCGTCATCATATTGGTGAGAGCCACCGGGTCGAGGTTGGTCGTGGTAACTAAGGGGGATGACTGCACTCCCGGGTCCTGAGACATAGGGGCGGTGCTAGCCGAGCCACTAGGGGCTCTGGGGAGGGGAGCCTTCTTGGGCTTGGATGATCTAGGTAGTGTGGGATTCTTACGAGTCCTCACTAAAGGTCTCTTCTGAGATTTGACCTTGGGAGGAACCGGGTGCGATCTCGGAGAGGATTCACGGTTCCCTTCAAAACCTAAAAAGGAAGAATTATTAGAAGTTGAAGAAAAAGAGGGGCTAAGAAGAGAGGTCTTAGCGCCAGACCCACCTGCCTCACCTACCACCTTACCTGTTTCCGATTCGTCTAAAACCATGGGCTCTATGTCTAAGTTCAGAGCCGCAACATTGTCTTCAATGGGGTCCGGGTCGTCAGCGATGTCCGTATCCTGAACGAGATTGAGTTCCACAGTTTCTGCAATGTCGGCAATTATAGGGGCCGCCACTTCCTTAGGCACTGCTGCCGAAGATTTTGCGTTTGGGTAGATAAGATTACAATAATCTTTGGAGAGGACGTAGGGCTTCTTGGCCTTAACGTTACGGGCGAAGCCGCCTACCCACACTTTCAAAGTGGCTCTTGCTGAGGTCTTAGCTGCCTGGGAACTCTGAAAGGACGGGGATAAGGTTAGCAAACCCGAGGGACAAACTGATGAATGAAACCGAAGATTCATAAAAGAAGGCAAAGGGATGTAAATACAAAAACGACTGAAAGAGGCTCACCGAATCTGAAGAGAGGGTGGAGATAAGGTCATAACAGACAAGGCAGTTGTCAGGGTGCCATACAACAATATCATCCATCTGAATCCCACAGTCAGCGTGGGATCGACAGACCGCAAGGTTGTTGAAGGATGGCCGCACAGGCTGTCATCCGGCAACGGACCACCTGTAAAAGGAATAGTCTATAAGCATCTACTAGTTTCTCTATAAGGGGTCCCGGAGGGTCCGGGACCTGCCAATAAAATAAAATGTATAGCCTTAGACTAAACATGCAGAGAACTGAGACTATTCCAAGGGGAACCCGGCAGAGCCGGGGATGAAAAGGATGCAAAAAACAGTGATGAATAATGATAATTATAACTAGTTCCGGGGCCCCAGGGGCCGGGGAACAGGGCTGGTAAAGTAAACTTAAAGTAAACTTAAAGTAACTTAAAGTAACTTAAGATACATCCTTAAAATACATAAATAGAGAACTCCAATTATGATCTAAAACTAATGTCTGTAATTGAAAAGGGCTCCCGGAGGGAGGTTAGGAATCAAAACTGTGTCAGTGTCAACAGATCCTGTAGTTAAGAGCCCGGAGGCTTCGATGTCTGATGACGGGAGGGTACAACGGGGGAGCGCTGGGGGAGCCAATGGAACCCCCACTACCCTACCGGAGGTACCGGGACGAAGGTAATGATCCATGTAGAATATAATATATATAATGATGTGGGATATTAATAAGTCCTATGCGGAAGATAATAGCAGGAGGTACCGTAGGTGGGGACACTCCTAATTAGAAGTGCTCATTCTTACAACCATAGCTAAAAGCAAAGGCTACACCAAGAAGGTGTAGGAATACCGACTAATCACGTGTGATAGTCCCCGGTGGTCCCGGCCCTCCCCCTCCCCCGACCGATGGCCAATCGGGGCGACGGGAGGGGGGGGGAGACGAAAACCGCCCGGTATGAATGAGACTAAGCCACACCCCGTGGGTACACTCAGTCCTCAATATGTCGGAACGTTGAGGGAAGACTGAGGAACAAGCATACTTGACCCGTATGTCATAACCAACAACCATCGAGTGAGAGGAAGGGTGTACACTGGAGGAAGGGGGGGATGGAATAGCCTCCCCAACCTGTGGGGGGGGGGTATGGTACCGGGGAATCACCAGTGCGGGTGGTGGTAGACAGGGCTACCAACTGGAGATCCCCTCAACATGACATGAAAAATCCCAAAAATATGATCATAACGGAGTAAAGCAATAAATACAATATCAATGCACAAATACATAAAAATAATTAACCCTGGATAGGTACGATGGGTCGTACGCGACCCCGAGCGTAAAAAAAAAAGAGGTTTTTCTCACGTGACTCACCCCCGTGACTGAATTTGTGGGTGATCGACCTGCAGGAGGTGTCTCCCCTACACGCTCTAGTAGTGTCCAGATGTGCATTGCTGTAGCTGTACTCCTTCCCCGATTTCTGAGACGCGTCGGGGTCGAGCGCGACCGAGTTTACCCTTTTAAGGTAATTTGCATAATTATCAGTTATTACGTATTATGAAATTGTCGTAGAATGGTGCAACTTGTATAGGTTATCAGTTGTGGAAAGTCTTGGTGGATTGTTTGGCTACCATGTGCATGATTTTTTTTTTAGTTAAAATGTCGTTCATCACCACGAGGATCATTTTACCGCGAGTGCCTCTTTTTCATTTTTTTTCATTTTTTTAGCCAAGTCATTTTTCCGTAAGATATTGCCAAATAGTGTCGTAAAACTTTTGCTTGTTTAGTGTTGGAAAGTGTGTCTAGATGATCTGGCTACCCATGCGTGACTTTGTTTTTGTCAGATACGACGTAGTTATTGGTATATTGGGTATTTAACTGCGGTTGCCAATTTCTGTTTTTTTTCAATATTTGTAAAAAATTTTACGTAGTAAGGAATTGCCGTATATTATTCATTTTATTTTCATGTTTATGTGTTAGAAAGTGTGCCTTGATGGTTGGGCTAACACGTGCATGTCTCTTTTTTTATCTGAGATGCCGTATATTAGAATGTTGGGCATTTTACCGCGAGTGCCCCTTTTTCATTTTTTTTCATTTTTTTGCCAAGTCATTTTTCCGTAAGATATTGCCAAAGTGTCGTAAAACTTTTGCTTTTTTAGTGTTGGAAAGTGTGTCTAGATGATCTGGCTACCCATGCGTGACTTTGTTTTTGTCAGATACGACGTAATTATTGGTATATTGGGTATTTAACTGCGGTTGCCAATTTCTGTTTTTTTTTTTTCAATATTTGTAAAAATTTACTACGTAGTAAGGAATTGCCGTATATTATTGATTTCTTTTTCATGTTTATGTGTTAGAAAGTGTGCCTTGATGGTTGGGCTAACACGTGCATGTCTTTTTTTTTTTATCTGAGATGCCGTATATTAGAATGTTGGGCATTTTTCCGCGAGTGCCCCTTTTTATTTGTTTTGCATTTTTTTGCTTAGTCATGTTACCGTAAGGAATTGGCAAGTAGTGTCGCAAAACTTATATTTTTATAGTGTTGGAAAGTGTTTCTAGATGATCTGGCTACCCATGCCTATTTTTTTTTTAGCCAGATATGGCGTATATATAAGTATGTGTTCGATTTTCCTGTGATTGCCATTTTTTTCGTTTTTTCCCATTTCTTTCAAAATTACTACGTACTAAGGAACTATCACAGAGTAATGATTCATTTATATGTTTATTTGTCGGAAAATGTGCCTTGATGGTTTGCCTAGCACGTGGCTGAAATTTTTTTTTCTGAAATGTCGTATATTAGAATGGCCATTTTTCCGCGAGTGCCCCTTTTTATTTGTTTTGCATTTTTTTGCTTAGTCATGTTACCGTAAGGAATTGGCAAGTAGTGTCGCAAAACTTATATTTTTATAGTGTTGGAAAGTGTTTCTAGATGATCTGGCTACCCATGCCTATTTTTTTTTTAGCCAGATATGGCGTATATATAAGTATGTGTTCGATTTTCCTGTGATTGCCATTTTTTCGTTTTTTCCCATTTCTTTCAAAATTACTACGTACTAAGGAACTATCACAGAGTAATGATTCATTTATATGTTTATTTGTCGGAAAATGTGCCTTGATGGTTTGCCTAGCACGTGGCTGAAATTTTTTTTTTCTGAAATGTCGTATATTAGAATGGCCATTTTTCCGCGAGTGCCCCTTTTTATTTGTTTTGCATTTTTTTTGCTTAGTCATGTTACCGTAAGGAATTGGCAAGTAGTGTCGCAAAACTTATAATTTTATAGTGTTGGAAAGTGTTTCTAGATGATCTGGCTACCCATGCGTATCTTTTTTTTTTAGCCAGATATGGCGTATATATAGGTATGTGTTCGATTTTCCTGTGATTGCCATTTTTTCATTTTTTCCCATTTCTTTCAAAATTACTCCGTACTAAGGAACTATCACAGAGTAATGATTCATTTAGATGTTTATTTGTCGGAAAATGTGCCTTGATGGTTTGCCTAGCACGTGGCTGAATTTTTTTTTTCTGAAATGCCGTATATTAGAATGTTAAACATTTTTCCGCGAGTGCCCCTTTTTATTTGTTTTGCATTTTTTTGCTTAGTCATGTTACCGTAAGGAATTGGCAAGTAGTGTCGCAAAACTTATATTTTTATAGTGTTGGAAAGTGTTTCTAGATGATCTGGCTACCCATGCCTATCTTTTTTTTAGCCAGATATGGCGTATATATAGGTATGTGTTCGATTTTCCGGTGATTGCCATTTTTTCGTTTTTTCCCATTTCTTTCAAAATTACTACGTACTAAGGAACTATCACAGAGTAATGATTCCTCTAGATGTTTATTTGTCGGAAAATTTTGTTTACTTCTTTTTTGATTGAATATCATCAAATTTTTTTAGCTAAAATATTATATTGTTTCACATTTTTGTTTTTTTTTTTCGATTTTATTTCCCTTCAAAAAAATTTTTTTGGGTCAGAATTTTAAATTTATAGTCGTAAAATAATCGACAATTATCCAGCAACCCACCATACAATTTTTATGCATATCCAATAATAATTAGATTAGTAAATAACACCTTGAAATTGACATACCCTTCCTACATTTCAAGTGGCAGATTAGGGAGTCTGAGTCAGTGTGGTTGGCGGCCATTTTGTGGACATATCCGAAGCGTAAGTTGCCCTATCTATATATATTCTTGTTCCCTATAGAATTTGTGATATTTTGGTATATTTTTACCTGCATAAATATCATATTATATATTAAATATACGTATTTTTTTACGAAATTTCTAAGTACTCAAAAAATTACCTTTAGATATGGCCCCTGATATAAATGTAATTTACAAAATAATGAAGATTTTTTTACATATTTCTATTTTAGGATAACATATGTTTATTCCCTAAAAAAAATAGCCACTTCCTATTTCATTTGGGTACCCAAAAAAATTCATGAAATTTGGACAAATTTTTTTGGCCAAAAAAAGTTACCCTTTTTTTCTCATTTCAGATCTTCACCTCCATGGGTCTGACTTCATCCAAAATACATCAAGATGTGTCCTAAACATTCAAGAATCAATTCCTAAAAGGATTTGTGTATATATGAAAAAAAAAATTTTTTATGAATTTTTATGTCAGGTCTTTTTTTTTTACTTAATTTTTTAAAATATTTATAATAAATAGTTTTTCTGCAGATGAGTAGTATTTATCTTTACAGTTGTTTTAAGCATTCATTGAAGTTTTTTTTGGCAAAAGAAAAAAAAGAGGTTACTGCAAAAACTGATTTTTCAAGAATTTTTTTTTGGCGTCGGGGTCGTTCGCGTCCGAGTATACCCTTAAAGGGGTGTCCGAGGAGCGTACCTATCCAGGGTTAATGAATTAAAAGCGAAATCACGTAAGTAAGGCTAGGCATGCAGAAATAATATGGCGAGAGAGGGACTTGGGCGAGTGGTAAGGGAGGGATCATGACGCCATCCGCAGATGGAAAGCAGGGGTACCAACCTTGTTACTGAAGCGGTAGATCGAACAGTAAAAACAAAGATACGCGAGAGTCCCACTCGAACCAAATGTAAAACTAGGTGGAGCGTAATAAAACTAAAAGGTTTAATAACAACAATTGAGACGGTCGTCTTTAATTGCTCCTAGAACTAGCGAAACAATCTCAATGGTGACGCTATCCACCAACATGCACGAATGCAGGCATACCAACATACCCTACGCCTTGATGAAACGCTAACACTGATATCATAGGATAACATTAAAATAACGCTAGATGAAAGCATATAATCGGTGTACTATCTGAATGTAAGGAAAAAACTCCTAAAAGTTTGAACGAATATTAATGATGACAGAAATAACGGACGAACTAACGAGAAAGGGCAGAGCCGAACCATGAACGGTAAGAACGGGGACGCCGTTCATATATAAACACTTCTCAATTAATAAAAACAAGGCTACACTGCCCAATCACGCTTAAACTCATGGATAAAGTACTTAACTTCGATGGGGTATCTTGGGAATCGGCCATCGATGCGTAAATAAGGATAAATCCAAGGGTAAACACAAGAAAAAACACGATGGTCTTAATAACAACAGGTGCTAGAAAGGAGTGATGGGCAAGCGTGGGTAGAGTTAGTAGTACTGATCTGCGCGGCAGGGGAGGTTGAACCGCACCTCACTATTGAGGGATTTCGAAGAGGAGAAGTCTAAATGGTACGAGACCTCTGGTATTTCGCCCCAGTTTATACCGACACCATTAGGTGAGCGAGCTAGTTCAACCTAGCATTCCTATACATTTTTTCTCTGGTAATATTAGCAGTTATATTCCTTAGAAATGGTGCATTAGGAGCATTTCACTGGCCGGCACAGGATTGAGCCCAGATATATATATATATATATATATATATATATATATATATATATATATATATATATATATATATATATATATATATATATATATATATATATATATTTACATACATTATATATATATATATATATATATATATATATATATATATATATATATATATATATATATATATATATATATATATATATATATATATATATATATATATATATATATATATATATATATATATATATATATATACATATATATATATATATATATATATATATATATATATATATATATATATATATATATATATATATATATATATATATATATATATATATATATATATATATATATATATATATATATATATATATATATATATATATATATATATATATATATATATATATATATATATATATATATATATATATATATATATATATATATATATATATATATATATATATATATATATAGTATGAGGTAGAAATTTATTTCTATTTGAACACGATGTTGTGTTGATATTTATCCATATTGACTCATTAGGGGTAATTTGAATGAATTACTACCAATTGTGTCACGTGGTGGCCCGGGGAAATCTGGTAAAACTCGCTGGTAAAGAGACTGATGTCTCACCAGGTAAATCCTCGGACAGCTAGATTAGTGTCAGGTTCAGATTTCCTTTTATGGGCTCTCGTGGCATGGTTGGTTTCGACCTGGCCTTTCATTAGAAGGGGCTAGCGTTCGATCCCAAGTATGAGGTAGAAATTTATTTATATATATATATATATATATGCGTAAAAATCACAGGAAAACGTGATGTTCAGATGCAGAAGAACCACAGGGTAAATGAAAATACAAAATATACGATTAAGTCCTTAATCGTATATTTCGTATTTTAATTTTCCCTGTGGTTCTTCTGCATATATATATATATATATATATATATATATATATATATATATATATATATATATATATGCATATATATATATATATATATATATATATATATATATATATATATATATATATATATATATTACATATATATTATATACATTATATATATATATATACATATATATATATATATATATATATATATATATATATGTATATATATATATATATATATATATATATATATATATATATATATATATATATATAAATATATATACACACACACACACATATATATATATATATATATATATATATATATAAATACTATGCATATTTAGAATGTCTTGTCCTAAAATGTCCCCCTTTCATACCACAATAAAATAAGACCCAGAAACAGACATTTGTCCTTTTAATTGGCCATAAGTGATATGGCATTCAGTTAGGTAGTTACTTATTTGGATTGATAAATCCTTCCGTCCTATTACTATAATATTTCACTGTTGATTTTTACTAAAATCAGCCACTTTTATTTATCTTTGTTATCCCACCATAAGACTAAAGAGATAAGTGAAGTTGGCAAATCGCGCTTCAGTTGTTATTTATTGCTATGAATATGTATATGCTTAACATTGTAGTTCTTATAGATAACTTTTCTTTCTCTTCTTTCCACAAATACACTCACTCACACACAAATTTACATACACGCACATGCATGTAATTGATCAGAGATTACACATTAAGAAAATTTCTCTCTTTCTATTTCTATACCCACAGATGTAAACATGAACAGTCACAAAAGATATTATAAGTACAATAGCTACATCATTTATTGCACATTCTGCTACCTAAATGAGTGTATAATGCACATTCACCGGATTGAAGTACATTGAAACTAGGTATGAAGGATGATATAATAGATACCCTTGTTTCTAATTGGTAATACATAATCAGTTTAACTAATACATTTGATTTGAAAAAAGTCGCTAAAGAGAGGTATTTTCCAGATACATGCTGCCATTATGAATACTGAGAGGAATTATTTTTTGTTACTAATTACTTGGTACCGCAAGGTATTAGTTCAAATTCCATTTAAGGTTACTCATCTAGAATTAGTTTTTCTTACTAAGATCCTTGAGTGAGGAAGTCCTGGTTTGAACAATTAGTAGGCAAAGGAGCACAATACAGTATGGTCGCGAATTATGCGTGTTCGAATTACAGTATTATATCTCTTCCACTTGTTTTGTTAAAAGTTTTTTAGTGTATATTCGAGATATCTTGAGTAAGATTTCATGCATAGTATTACATATACCAATTGAATAGTTTCTAAGCAAAATAAATTTCATGAATACTCATGCGAGCACTTTTGGCCAATTTCAAAAACAGAGGATAGTATTTACGATGGCTAATAATATAGAAAAATTTTGTATTTATTATTATTACTAGTAGTAATAGTAGTGGATATTAGCAGTCGTAATGGCAGTAGTAGTAGTAAGAATAGTAGTAGCAGTGGCAATAGTTCTAATGTAATTCGACATTATTAGTAGCTATTACTAATTTTATCAAAAGTATTGATATCATTACTGTTATTGTTAATACTATCATCATCATTTTTATCATTAACATAGTTATTAAAACTAAATATAGACATATGCACATATTAAGTTCCCTTGCTAATTTGCACTTGTTAACTTTCAAATTTTCTTAGAGAGTGGGTTTTAATGATTTAGATTGAGCTAGCTTATAGCACTATAAAAATACGGAATTATGATACTTGTTTTTTCCGTACTGTACGGAACAGAAAGATAATTGAGGGTACGGTACGAAATTACGGTATGGTATTTTTACCAGGTACGAAGTATGGAAAACATTCCGTACCGTACCTTACTACTAGCCTTGTTCATGGTATGGAGATTATTGATGCAATTTTAGATACGAATGTGACGGAATTCAACTAAACAGAGCTTTTAACAACTTTCATTACTGATGTTTTAATGGTGTTGTGGGTGGTGAGTCAAAGGGGGTGAACCGATGATGGTTGAAGAAGACACAGCTCGTCGCACTTTACAGAATGCTTTCTGTGTGATTTGAGCACCTATGCCAACATAAAAATACTCTAAAATAGACCATACATTATCATGAATAAGGACTAGAAATGCATGTTTTCAGTTAGTGGTGGGGTGAAATGCAAAGATATCTACATCTCTAAGCTGGGGGTGTTACGGGAGTTTTGAGTAAAGCCTCTGGTAGGGAATGTCACCATTGGCTAGAGAGGGTGGTGTGATTCTACATGGTAACATAAAAACAGACTAAAATAGTTCTTACACAATCAAGAATAAAGGCTAGAACCCCAAAGACTTTGTTGGTTGGCTGAAGAAAGTAGGAGAGGCTAATATCAGAGAGAAGAGGAGATTTTTTAGTGAAATTTCCTGAGTGTGAAGTAAGTGATATACGATCATGTGCTGTACTCTTTGGTAGGATATACGAGTGATTTTAACTTTCATGTGGTTTATATTTGTAAATTATGTATCTGGAATGTCATCGTGTGCAGCACCAAGCATGTTTTAACGTCAAGCGACGTCATTTTGGTGAAGGGGTTAAGCACGCACTGACCAAGGCCAGATTGTTTACATAAGAAGTCTTTCCTTGGTTTTATTAGCAATTACTTAAACTTTTTGTTAGTTCAGATGTAAAGCCAGGGAAAACTAGGTTAGTTGATTATTATGGGGATGATGATGCTAATCATCTCCAACTTTTGAAAATACAGTACCCAAGTTCAACCATCTTTCAATAGTGATGAACATTACACGCTCCTGACATCACATGCCTCCTTTGTTAAAATTCAGAGGTCGAGTGAATCCTCCCTTAATAATGTAATTCTGGTCCTTCCCACCACACAGCTAAACCTAACCTAACTCTCAAAATTCAATCTAATGTTAATAGTGTTTCCATCAGTAAAAGGGTTCTGAAAGTACACTGGGCTTTACCGATTCAAAAGCCTTTCACAGAGCCTGGAAATCTTTAAATATTTAAATTTTTTTGCTGTTAAACCCTTACAATATCACAATCCTAGCTACTCTAATCAATCTCATATTACTCATGTAGATGGTGCGGCATATCGTAAGACTACGTTGAATTCTGATGGGGTGAACAAAACTTGTATTTAAAATGATCGTTTTTATCGTGTTTGAGATGACAGAATATGCCGTTCGCTTGCAAACCCAGCCACTTGTTTATCACATATTAACGTTAGCAGGATAAATGTAGGTATTAGGAAACCCATAGCCGAAACGAGTCCTCTGCACGCACGTGTAGCAGGCCCCTCTTCAAATGGTAAAGAAACTGAGAAATCAACTGATTTTCACTCGGCTCATCCTTTGGTACAGGAAGATGAGGAAGAAAACTCAGATGCAAACAAGGAAAGCAAGGAAGTATTGCCTTTTCTATATCTGCATAACTTTATTACTGAGAAATATCCTGATAAATTGATTAAGTGAAGTTCAGAGACTTTTTCCACATAGGAAAGTGATACAACCAACTTTTATAACCTGACTATCAAATCGCAGTCCAAGAGAAGGTCAGGTACTTGATTAGTCTCTATGTGCTGAAGTGGGTCCAAGTACTAAATGTGTGCCTGAACCACAAGCCATTTTCTGAATCCGAGAAAACAATATTTTTTCATCTATCTCTCTCGAAGTTGGAGTTGATGTTTTGGAAGTAGCCACTTTTTCAGATTTGGTAGAATAAGTTTTTAAACATACCCAAAGCAAGTAGCCTAGCCTGATCTCAACTTTCTCCTAATTTACTATCGTTTTCTTTTTACTTTCAGAGTTCATATCAGAAAACATTTTAGAAACTAACTTGGCATATGCCACCAAATGCTTTTTTGGAAAATCTACATACAGTAATCTAAAAACCCATGTTATAATTCATATTGTTTGGCACAACATGATACACAAAAGGAATGTGGGCATTTATTTTCTAAAAGTAGCCTATTCAATTAATATTCAGAATACAAACAAATTTAACAACCAGCAGAGGACATAATTAGAATGTTTCGATCTGTTAACAAAGTGGATGGTACAAAATACTCAAACATAAGAATTGTGCTTCAATAAGTTTGGCACAACTAAGCAATAAGAGAACAATGAAAAATACGAAGGTGTCACCACCTCAATATTGTTTACCACAGGTGACGTTGCCAAATCAATGACACACTAGGGGGTAGACAATTTGCATGAGGAGAAAATCCTTTTAATTCTTTAAGGCTAGAGGTCAAGGAGGGGAGACTTTGGAAAAGAAACAGCATAAACCCAAGATAAGATTCACTGAAATATATCACATGCTAGTGGAAGAAAAAGAGAAACATTTATTTGCCTATGGTAAGCCGTTCTGGACTTCTGTGTTCTTTGTACTTTTACCAGGAACGTTTTGTCCTTCATTATGGTTCCTAAGTGTAGGGCAGACACAGACAGCAGTACTTTGTAGAAAAGAAAAGCCATCACCATAGAAATAAAATCAGACACTGTGAAATGTGTAGAAACGGGAGAAACACAGGTAAATATTGGCTGCATTCTGCACCTAAGATGTTCAACAGGTGAGACAATTATCAAGGTTAAAGATGGTATTCTTCAGCATGTATCTGTGTATCTTTATTGAGATGGAGATACTCTTAGTTCTTTGCCGTGAAGATTATGGTAAATGGCGTATCCTCATGAGCCTTATTTTAATTCAGGAAAAAGCTGATTGTTAATAGCATTGAAGAGTGAAAACGGGGAGAGGGGATTAAAGAATTTGAGGCCAGTATGGGTTGGTTCATGCTTATCAGCATAACCTTAAAATTCAAGGTGAAGTTGGCTTCCCCTTCCAGTATGCTCGACAACCAAAGGAATAACTATAGGAATTGTCTTTTTTTCTTGTTACAGTTTAATTTTATCATATTATATTCATGCCATGTGTTTTTTAATCATAGTTTGATTTCATGTCATAAAAGTGTGTTTTTATGTACTAGATTAAGACTTCACTACTGCATTAGCATAAGTGTCTAATCGTTAATTACTCACTGTATTTAGGTGTGTGCCAACTTGTGTCAAGTTACAACACACAAGAATGGATCTTGTTTGTAAGTGGAGAACCTGCTACTGTACATAAACCAATCCTTAGGGCTCAAAATAAATTCACAACAATATGATAATGGAGTAAAAACTTAAGGGAAACAAGAAAAAATTCTTCCAAGACTTTTGAAGGAATCGGAAAAAGTTGATGCTGCAACTAGGTTGGGACACACAATCAGTGAGCTATTCAGTTTTGGAAGCCTCTGCAATCTATCACACAGGTATCAAACTTGACTTTGACAGCTTTTCTAAGCTGCTATTTCCGAGAAAGTATTAATCTGGAATTTGTGCTGACATACACACGAGCTATGTGAAAGTAATGGATTTGTTGTAACATAAATAGCATCTAATTTTGTTCATTAAATTGTCTGTCTCTTGAAGTTAAAAATTGGCAATTTTCAATTATGACCATCAATTACATAGTCTGACAAACATTGTGCCCAACAAAAACATAAAAGGGTGCAGTCACCACCTTTCTTTCAAAGTGAAACTACAAGGAACTTACCAACTATTGCTTGAATTTCTTCCTTTACTACTTGGACTTCCATGTCATTAGCTGCAATTTCATCATCAGAAACAATATTCATTTTTTCTTCAAACAGTGAAGTATACATCTGCAAAACAATTCAAAATATTAAAAGACAGCTAAAATATCTCATCATGAAAGTCATTTAAAAGTATCCTTAGATCCTGTCTTTATTGTATTTCTCTGAATTCTTACATTCTTTAAATAACAAAAACCATCAAGAGAATATGGGTGCTTTGATGTCCAGAAGACATTGTCCAGACCTGATTCGTATCTCTATGTTTGGTAACGTTTAAAGAAAATCTCGCCTTGAAAACCAGTAACTATCCAACCTAACAGACTGCAAACCCTTAATTTCTTTAACAGAAGGAAAGTGGTACAAGATCACCTAAAAAGTATAATTCCTATGTCACACAGTGCATGGGCTTGTTAACAAATCTGGAACCACAGACTACCTTGAGTTCTGGTAACCCAGTGAGGAACTACTTTATCAAGTATACTACCACTTTATCTACATGATCAAAATAGTGGAATAACTGCATCTCACACACTGTTTCACCGCTGAATTAAATACCTGTTCTTTACCTTTATCACAAAACCCACATATGCTGATACATCCTGCCAAAATTAACATCACCTCCTCTATCTGGAATTGGGAGGATGACTTTGTACTCCTTTGGCTTCAGATGTGGACTAGTGATGACACGTCTAAAGACACAGTTACGGTCTGGCCTACTACCACTAGTTTGTGGACTTATTTTGTCTTATCAAAGGATATCCACTACTTAAAATTAATTACTCTATCTAACCTACTTTAGGTAACTGGCAAATGCTATTAAACATACAGTAATGCTTCAAGATAAAAAATTAATTACTTCCAGAATGGCTTTTGTTTCGTGAAAATTTCCTATTATGGGGCACATTTTACATGTTAATCGCCTAATTCGTTCCAAACCCTACACAAACACCACATTAAGGGGGCTGGCCGGCTAATGTTGATTTTTAATGACAGGACTTTGACATTAATACCACTTAATAAGGTGACTTAGGACATCTCCAAACTGCATAGGATTTTTGCCTCAGACCTTCGGTTTTGCAACGCCAGGGTGATTTATCATGAAAATTAGTTTTTTTCTAAATTGTATCTCATCCCTTGATAATTATTACTTAATTATTACTAAGATTTTGGCTTACTATCCTATATAGACCTGATATAGACCTCCAATAATAGTCAGTTTTTTTTTCTAGAAGTAATATTTTTGCCATATATGGATTTTTTCATTATGGTAAGAAAATAAACCTAAAAATCATGGGAAAAAAGTTAAACAAAAATTGGAAAAAATGGCTTAATTTCATTGTTTTATAATGTATTTTTAAGTTATATACTAAATTTCAATGCTATATCTTGAAACTAAGAGAGACTATTGAATTTGAAGGTCAATAAGTATAGTTTTGAGATATGGGCATTCAAAGTTTTTCTTTGTATTTTTACAAAGGCAATACTAATAAATCATGATTATTATGAATTTTATGTTCTTTTTTTAGTATTAATGAAAGAAAACAAAGTTATTTATCATAATTTAATCATAAATGAAGATCCTTTTGCTCAATATCTTGCTTCTTTTGGCTCCTGTGAGGCAAGGCAGCTGCTCCTCTATCCACAACACTCTCTCTCTCTCTCTCTCTCTCTCTCTCTCTCTCTCTCTCTCTCACTGCACTACCGATATAACCCTCTTCTGAACTCTAAATAGAGCAGATTTTCTTCTTTCTTATGTTAGCAACATGCTGAAATGATAAAATTCTTGCTGAAAACGAAAAAAAAAAAAAAAAAAAAAACAATGTAGAACTGTCAGAGGGCGTTCAAAGTTTTTCTTTGTATTTTTACAAAGACATTATTGATAAATCCTGATTATTATGAATTTTATGTTCCTTTTTTTGGATATCAATAAATGAAAGCCAAGTTATTTATCATAATTTACTCATAAACAAAGATTCTCTCTCTCTCTCTCTCTCTCTCTCTCTCTCTCTCTCTCTCTCTCTCTCTCTCTCTCTCTCTCTCTCTCTCTTAATAGAGCAAATTTTCTTCTTTCTTATGTTAGGAAGATGGTGAAATCGTTTTTTCCTCTTTGAAATAAAATTCTTGCTGATTTACTATCAGAGATGAAATAAAAGTAGCGTAGTTAACTTTAAGGGGACTATCCGCATGCCTGCTATATTTCTTTTTTTAATGATCCAAAATACACCATTTCTATATATTTTAGACATATATAATACCTTCCTCATATAAAAATTTCAAGTCATTTGATAAAAAACTCTTTGATTTATTAGAAAAAATCCTGATTAAAAAATAAAATTAGGTACTGTACATTTTTCCCCACCAATATGACACCAATTGTATTGAATCTTATACCATAAAAACTACTTTATAAACTGAAAAAATTTGTGCGATGGAACTTTGATTTTCCTTTTTTATTTTTTATGAATTTTTATTTTTTTTCCTCGTTTAGACGCAAAATAATCGCGAAAAAGAAAGTAAAAAGAAAATCAAAATTCCGTCTCACAAAATTATGGGATTCTTATTCCTCTTTTCAATGATATCTTTCCCACTCTCAAATCCCACAATAAATAAGTGAGAAAAATGTACCTAAGTGTGAATAAGTATGTTTTTGAGTTATGAGCTCCCAAAGATTTGCATCAAATTTTCGCTTCTTTTCTTAAAGAAATTAAGATAACATTATTATGATGACCTTTATTGTTTATTCCTACATTAATGCACCCTAAACGAGTTATTTAAACCATAAGTTTACTTCTTATTGTTGCCAGTGTTTTAGTTAGCATGTTTCAGCTTTGTACTCTTATTCATGTTTCCCTCTCTTCTTGGTTCTTTTTTCTTGTTCTCTGCTTACTTTTTGTTCTTTCTATAACCTTAGGTAACATTGGCCTTGCTATGATTCCTGAGGACGTTGTGGAAACACAATGTACATACGAACTGCAAGTAAACAAACACATGCATTTTAACTTCTACACGTCTTTGGAAACTCTAGCTGCTGCTCTCATAGGACGTACATTTCATTCACCTACCAATGCCTTTCATTTCTGCCAGATGTACGAGAGAGAGAGAGAGAGAGAGAGAGAGAGAGAGAGAGAGAGAGAGATCATGAATCATTTGATACTGAGAGAATTTAACTTTGAAGTGATAGAATTTGGTTGATATAGATGGCAGTTTAAAGAGAGAGAGAGAGAGAGAGAGAGAGAGAGAGAGAGAGAGAGAGAGAGAGAGAGAGAGAGAGAGAGAGAGAGAGAGAGAGAATCATTTTATACTGAGAGAATTTAACTTTGAAGTGATAGCATTTGGTTGATATAGATGGCAGTCCAAATAGAGAGAGAGAGAGAGAGAGAGAGAGAGAGAGAGAGAGAGAGAGAGAGAGAGAGAGAGAGAGAGAGAGAGAGAGAAAGAGAGAGAGAGAGAGATGCAAAATAAACACAAAGACGACTTTGTCAAACTCAGTCATGCAGACGACGCAGTAAGGATGACGTCATCATTTAAAGACCGTTATATCTTCATTATTTGAAAAATATAATTGACTATTTGTTCTTTCTATGACCTCAGGTAACATTGGCCTTGCTATAAAGTTCCCAAAGACGTTGTGAAAACACAATGTACATACGAACTGCAAGTAAACTAACACGAGCATTATAACTTCTGTACGTCTTTGGAATCTCTGGCTGCTGTTCTCGTAGGACGCAGATTTCGTTCACTTACCCTCTACCAATGCCTTCCATTTCTGCCAGACGTACAAGATTTCGAAACATGAGTGAAAAAATCGCTATATATATGCAAAAATAAACACACAAAGACTATTCTGTCAAACTCAGTCATGCAGACAATGCAGTAAGGATGACGTCATCATTTAAAAACTACTATATCTTCCTTATTTGTAAAAATAGTTAGCTGAAACTTCTGGAGAGCAAGTACAATATGTTTCTGCATACATAGAAGCAATAAAACAAGTTTCAATTTCTGACAGTTGGTACAGTATATCAAAACACCATGGCGGACAGTCCCCTTAAGCTAAGTGGTACTCATAACAACCGATAAAGACCCATGAAATACTTGTATTGTTACTTGATATTTTGATAATGTGAATATCAATATCAATTGATAGCCTATTTCTTCCACAAATATGACTTCACTAGACATATGATATGAACTCGACGGATATTAAAACCTTTCTTAAGGAGACCGTCTGCCATGTTTGCCATTTTTTTTTCTAATGATTGAAAATACACAAATTCTATATATGTTTTAGACATATAATACTGTACCTTCATCATATAAAAATTTCAAGTCATTTGATCAAAAACTTTTATTTATTAGCAAAAATTGTAATTTCTGGGCTCGAACCTGTGCCGCCCAGTGAATAAGCTCCATTTAGCACTTATTCTTAGGTAATTTACTGCTAAATATACCAGAGAAAAAATGTAAAGGAGTGCTAGGTTAACTAGCTCGCTCACCTATTGGTGTCGGTATAAAATTGGGCGTATAGTCCAGAGGTCCCGCACTATTTAGATTTATCCACGACAGAAACCCCAATAGAGGAGAGCCATTCAACCTCACTCGGTACTACTAACAATGCATCCGCTCAGAACCCAACTCCTTTTAGCACGACGAGTATAGTAACCCGCATTTTTGTTGTGCTCTCGATTTTGGTTTATTTTCCATTGATTTATGGCTTCTTCACCGGTTTCCCAGGAGACACCGTCTAAGTTAAGTACCAAGCAGGGTTTTACTGTGTTTTGAGCAACCTAGATCGTTTAATATTTATTTTATAGGAGTTTATTCTCTTCGTTCATTTCGATCTTGCTTGATTTCACTACAGTTGGTACTCCTGTTTTTGAGAGCTTTTAAGTTTCACTTGCGGTGTTACTATGTGTATTATTTTTATTATCAAATATTATTTGTTATTGTGAATATTCATTATTTAGCGTTTAGAATCCTCGTGGTTCAATTTTAGGGCCGATATCATTTACGTCAGGTGTGTCTTTTGTGATTTAATTATTATGTTGCATACCTTGCCCAAAAATTTTCTATGTGTTTATTCATATAATTTTTAACGCTATTATTATTATAATGAATATTTGTGCCATTACTCCGTTTGATCTGTCTGGTTGGGGATCGTCAGTTGGTAGCCCTGCTGCCTCGTATCACGTGATCCTCCCCCACGCTCCCCCTCTAGCTAGGTGGGCGACTAGGCTTCTCCCCCCTCCACTAAGGGACCGTTGCCTTCCCTCCTTTTAGAGGGGGTAGTTCAGTGTTTATGGACTTTGTCCTCCGGGTGGCCCGGCGGGTTCGTCTCTGTCTAGTCTGGTTGGCCACCGGTCAACAGAGTTGGATCCCGGTGCACCCTATTTTATATTCACTTATCACACTGGTTTATGTTTTATGAAACCCTCTGGGTTCCGTTGGCGGTTCTTATCTACAGTTCCGCCCCCCTATTTAATTTATAACAGTTCCTATGATGATTATATGACAGATCACTACCCCGGAGTTCCTATACGAATTGGTTTTGGATACTTTTATTTCCCGGCCCGGGTCTTAGCCTCGCCCCGGGAAATCAGACACCCTGTGTCTTAAATTTTTGTTGTTGCATCCTTTTTTATACTCCCGGCTCGACCGGAATGGATGGCTATACTTTAGTCTAAGCTAGACTTTTGTTTAGGCCGGGTCCTCCGGACCCGCCCCTACTTAAGAATAGTACAGTTAAGCCCTAATCTTGTGTTAGGCTTATGTTAGGCCCGGGTCCTCCGGACCCACCCCTACTTAAGAGAATTACAGTTTCTCATATACTATTTACTTTAGTCTTAAGCTAGACTTATGTTTAGGCCGGGTCCTCCGGACCCGCCCCTACTTAAGAGAATTACAGTTTCTCATATACTATTTACTTTAGTCTTAAGCTAGACTTATGTTTAGGCCGGGTCCTCCGGGCCCGCCCCTACTTAAGAATAGTACAGTTAAGCCCTAATCTTGTGTTAGGCTTATGTTAGGCCCGGGTCCTCCGGACCCGCCCCTACTTAAGAGAATTACAGTTTCTCATATACTATTTACTTTAGTCTTAAGCTAGACTTATGTTTAGGCCGGGTCCTCCGGACCCGCCCCTACTTAAGAAAATTACAGTTTCTCATATACTATTCACTTTAGTCTTAAGCTAGACTTAGGTTTAGGCCGGGTCCTCCGGACCCGCCCCTACTTAAGAGAATTACAGTTTCTCATATACTATTCACTTTAGTCCTAAGCTAGACTTAGGTTTAGGCCGGGTCCTCCGGACCCGCCCCTACTTAAGAGAATTACAGTTTCTCTTATACTATTTACTTTAGTCTTAAGCTAGACTTATGTTTAGGCCGGGTCCTCCGGACCCGCCCCTACTTAAGAGAATTACAGTTTCTCATATACTATTCTTTTTATAGATGGTGCATTGTCAGACGACAGCCTGTGCAGCTGTTCTACATCAGCCCTGCGGCCATACTATCTGTCGGTCTCACGCCCTCTGCGGTGTGCAGCTGGAGGACGTCGTGGTATGGCACCCGGATAACTGTGTGGTCTGTTTTGACCTCGTTACCACCCTTGGATCTGACTCGGTGAGTCCCGTTGGCTATGTTGCCTTCTTATTTATCTTACCTTTTTTGGCATACATACACTATTTAGTAAGATATCTATGGTCTTGAAGGACCACTGGGAGTCTGCCCTTTTATAATTCCCACTATTATTTCAGGCATCCCCGGAGCAAAAGTCTGCTGCTCGGGCCACACTGAAAGTGTGGGTTGGTGGTTTTGCCCGGAACGTGAAGTCCAAGCGGCCGTACGTCCTCTCCGAGGACTACTGTTCCCTGATTTACCCCAACGCCAAGTCTTCAGCCGCTGTGGCTAGGCATGTTGCAGCTCCCATCGTTGCCCACATTGATGCCACCATAGCGGGGTTTATTGATCCAGAGCAGGATCCGTCGAACGTCCCCGGAGATCTAGAAGACAATGTTGCCTCCATGAACCTGGACGTGGAACCCATGTTATTGGATGATCCAGATACAGGTAGGGTGGTAAGTGAGGCAGGTGTTTCTGGCGCTGAGATTCCTATCCTCAGCCCCTCTCTTTCTTCTTCTTCTGATCGCTCTTCCTTCCATGGTTTTTTTGGGGACCGTGATTCGTCCCAACGATTACACCCGGTTCCCCCCAAGAATAAGTCTAGAACCTTACCTAAAGTTCATAAGCCTCATAAGGCTTCTCATGGTTCTAAACAGAATACAAACCTGTCATCTAAGGCTTCTGGCTCCTCCTCTAAGTCTCGCGACCCGGGAGTTCATTCCGCCACACCTGCTGCTAGCCCGGGCCTTTCCGAATCAGCCATGCTTCGCATCGTGTCGGAGATGCAGGCTAAGTTTGTATCAGAGATACAGTCTAAGATGGACACGATGTTCTCTAACATCGGTCAGAGACTTGGGGCATTAGAGCAAGGTGCTCCGGAGCGGGTCCAAAGCTCTCTCATCCCGGATGCCTCTAAGCTCCCGCAGTTTGCCAAAAACAACCCTTGGCGTATGGCTCTTCATTCCCCGTTCTCAGACGGAATGTTAACTTTGGAGGGTCTTGGCACTCGTCCCCTAAAGGACTTTGAATTCTTTCCTCCTGGTCTGGCATTTCCATTTCATGGTTATGCCAGGCTTACCGAGGAAGCTTTGGTTCGGTTAGACAAGGTCCCCAAGGAAACAGTCATCTTCCCAAAAGAGCAGGCCCAATCTGTGTGGGCCAGATTCCTGAATGACATCGGCTGCACCAACACTATGTTGACGCCTTATAAGAGCTCTTTTACAATGTTCCTAATGGACAAAAACTCCGTGACTCCATGTGTCAATAAGGTAGCAGAGCTTGCCTTCCAATATGCTCTGGAGGAGAAGCCCTTGCCTCCTATCCGAGAGGTGGATCCAATCTCCCTCCTTCTTCCTTCAGGCATTGAGTGTTGGGACAACGTCCATACCACATTTACCTCTGGAAAGCTAGCAGCAGACTGTGCTTCGGTAATGTTTAATGAGCGGCTTCCCCGTCTCCCGGAATCCCTCATTAAACAGGAGTATGATTCTCGCCTACGCGTTGGCCGTACTCTGAACCTGGCCACTTCCACGGAGTCGATAGCCTTGACTTACGATACTGAGAGTATTTTTAAATCTCTCAACAAGGCTACGTTGCAGTCATTATACTACGACCTGTATGACTTCGCTACTGCTAAACGCAAGTGTCGCAAACATGTCCTGGCAGAGGCGACTATTAGGCATGAACCTAATAAGCTGATCCGGTCCTCCTGTTGGGGTTCAAACCTCTTCCCTGAGGACCTTGTAGAGGAAGTCTTGGCGGAGGCCACTAGAGTCAACCAGAGCCTTAAAGCCCGTTGGGGTTTGACTCCTAAACGTAAATCTGACCCTGCAATTTACCAAGCCCGGGGTAGGAAGAAGCTCCGTCCATATACTTCCATTCAGTATCATCTCCAAGGGACTGGGGTGGAGTTGGATTCAAGGACCTCCTCCTCCGAACAAATTTCGTCAACATTCCACTCCGGATCTGGTCGAATTTGTCCAGGATCCTTTACAAAAGAACGCCGTACTAGAAACGAAACACCTGAAGTTTCAAGGTCGGCTGTTCAGTGTCCCGAAGAAGGATTCAGACAAGAGAAGAGTGATTCTAGACCTATCCCTTCTCAACTTGTCCATTCAATGCGACAAGTTTCGAATGCGGACCTTACTTCCCCGTGGGGCCGTCACCACCTCTATCGATCTTACAGACGCCTATTATCACGTCCCGATAGCGAGACACTTCCGTCCGTACCTAGGCTTTCGCTTAGGGGACAAAAGTTACTCCTTCAAGGTGATGCCTTTCGGGCTCAACATCGCCCCAAGGATCTTCACAAAGTTAGCAGAAGTCGCTGTTCAGGAACTCAGGAATCAAGGGATTCAAGTAGTAGCCTATCTGGACGACTGGCTCATTTGGTCAGACACCTCCCAAAATTGCCTAAAAGCCACTCACAAAGTCATCCATTATCTTCAATCTCTAGGCTTCCAGATCAACTTCAAGAAGTCCCGTCTTCTTCCAAAATCGAAGTTCCAATGGCTCGGCCTGCAATGGGATCTTATATCTCATACTCTGTGTCTTCCCAGACCCAAGAGGTTAGAGATTGCAAGGAACACCAAACGCTTTCTCAAAGACAAAGTAAGTTCCAGACGACTCCAAGAGAGGATTCTGGAGTCCCTTCAGTTTGCCTCAGTGACGGATCTTCTTCTGAAGGAAAAATTGAAAGATTTCAATCGTGTCTGGCGTCCGAGGGTGAACCGGAAGCTCCGGGACAGGAAAGTCCGCCTTCCTCCCATTCTACGGGAAAGACTTCTTCCTTGGACAAGAGCAAACAGTCTGTCAAAGTCAGTTCCTCTTCGATTTCCGCCTCCGAAATTAATCATTCACACGGACGCATCCTTGTCAGGTTGGGGCGGTTATTCTCAGCTCAAGAAAGTTCAAGGTCTTTGGACTCCCTTGTTCCACCAATTTCACATCAATGTGCTAGAGGCCATGGCAGTTCTTCTATCCCTGAAACGTCTTGCTCTTCCCAAGAAACAACACCTTCGTCTGGTCCTCGACAGCGAAGTGGTGGTCCGCTGCCTCAACAGAGGCGGGTCAAAGTCAGGGCCTCTGAACCATGTTCTAGTAGCCATATTCTCCCTAGCAGCCTTGAACCATTGGCATCTTTTAGCTGTCCACCTGGCGGGAGTCCGGAATGTAGTGGCAGACGCCCTGTCCCGGACCTCCCCTCTAGAATCGGAATGGTCACTCGATCTAAAGTCATTTCGGTGGATTCTCTCTCAGGTTCCCGGTCTCCAAGTGGACCTCTTCGCCACGGAATCCAACCACAAATTGAGAGTATATGTGGCTCCCAATCTAGACCCTCAGGCTTACGCCACAGACGCCATGTCACAGAATTGGGACACCTGGGAAAAGATTTATCTCTTTCCCCCGGTGAGTCTTTTGCTGAAAGTTCTAGACAAACTGAGATCCTTCAAGGGACAAGTAGCCTTGGTCGCACCCAACTGGCCCAAGAGCAACTGGTATCCTCTCCTGCGAGAGTTGAGACTATACCCTCACCCGATACCCAATCCGGTTCTGTCTCAGATAGTACAAACACGCGTTGTGTACGCTTTCTCAAACATTCAGAGCGCCCTAACTTTATGGACTTTATGAAGTTTGCGGCTATGCATGGTGCCAATATTGATCCTCAAAACACCTTGTTCCTAGAATCGGATAAACGGGATTCCACCATCTGCCAGTATGACTCTGCAGTTAAAAAGTTGGCAAAATTTTTAATAGACTCAGACGTGAACTGTATGAACTTGAACCTTACAGTTACTTTCTTAGATCTTTATTAGAATCAGGTCTGGCAGCCAATACTATCACCACTATTAAATCGGCTCTGAAAAAGATCTTCCTAGTGGGTTTTAACATAGACTTAACCGACTCTTTGTTAGCTTCAATTCCGAAAGCTTGTGCCAGACTGAAACCGGTTACTCGCCCTACTCCGGTGACCTGGTTCCTTAATGACGTACTCAGATTGGCTTCTGATACCATTAACAGTTCTTGTGATTACATTCCCCTTCTCAGGAAAACACTTTTCCTGGTGAGCTTGGCTTCCGGGGCAAGAATTTCTGAATTGGCAGCCTTGTCGAGAGACCCGGGTCATATTGACTTCCTGCCTTCGGGAGAGGTCCTTCTTTCTCCTAACAAATTCTTTTTGGCTAAGAACGAAGACCCTCAAAACAGATGGTCTTCCTGGAAAATTATTCCCCTCACGCAAGATCCGTCTCTGTGCCCTGTTACTACTCTTAGGTCTTATTTATCCCGGACCTCCTATAACTCCTCGGGGCCTCTATTCGTTAGAGAACAAGGCGGTACCATTACTATTAAAGGGATCAGGCAACAAATCTTGTATTTTATTAAACAAGCTAACCCTGACTCTTTTCCTCTTGCACATGATATCAGGGCGGTTGCTACCTCGGTGAACTTCTTTCACCACATGAATTTTACAGACCTTTCCAGGTATACAGGGTGGAAATCACCGTCAGTGTTCAAGAAACACTACCTTAAACATTTGGAAGCCCTAAAATTTTCTACAGTAACCGCAGGGAGCGTAGTTACTCCCAAGTAACTCACAGGTTAATGCCTTGACTCTTTATCTCTCCCTCTTACCTGCCTCATTTATACCCTATTGTATTCGTTGGTCTCGCACCTGAATACTGTTATTATATTTGTAAATTTTATATACTCCTGAGTATCTGTATATATTATCACTCACGGCATTTTTGGTACTCATCTCTGATTAAAAGCATCCTGTATTTCCCTTACGCTTATGTTTTTTCCTTTAATTTGCAAGTTTGGTGACATTTTCTCTTGTATAGATTCACTGGGCGGCACAGGTTCGAGCCCAGAAAAGGGATTTTGACGTAGGAAAAATCTATTTCTGGGCGAAGGACCTGTGCCGCCCAGTGAACCCTCCCAGCTCCTCTCCCTTGGAGTCCCCAAACTTTGGGTGCTAAGGAGTTGGGTTCTGAGCGGATGCATTGTTAGTAGTACCGAGTGAGGTTGAACGGCTCTCCTCTATTGGGGTTTCTGTCGTGGATAAATCTAAATAGTGCGGGACCTCTGGACTATACGCCCAATTTTATACCGACACCAATAGGTGAGCGAGCTAGTTAACCTAGCACTCCTTTACATTTTTTCTCTGGTATATTTAGCAGTAAATTACCTAAGAATAAGTGCTAAATGGAGCTTATTCACTGGGCGGCACAGGTCCTTCGCCCAGAAATAGATTTTTCCTACGTCAAAATCCCTTTTTTATAAAAAAAAACTTCAGGTACATTTTTCTCAACTAATATGCCACCAATTGTACTGAAAATCATACCATCAAAACTTCTTCATAAATCGAATACAGTAATTCTGTGTTAGATTATTTATTTTCCTTTTTCCTTTTTTTTAATGAAATATTTTCTTCGTCTAGACGTAGAATAATCATGAAAAAAAAGAGAAAGATGAAAATCAAAATTCTGGTACACAAAATTGTGGGATTTTTATTTCTCTTTTCAGTTGTATCTTTCTCTCAAAAATCAAACAATAAATGAGAAAAATGTATCTAATTTTGAATAAGTATGTTTTTGAGTTATGAGCTCCCAAAGATTTGCTATAAATTTTCGCTCTTTTTCTTAGAAAAATTGATATAACATTATTATGATGACCTTACTTTGTACTTATATTGTCTATTCCTACATGAAGGCTCCAAAAACAAGGTATCTAATCACTAAGTTTACTAATGCACTTGGTGTACGGGTGTCATGAGTTGCCAGCAGCCTCTCATTGTTGCCACAGTTTTAGTTAGTATATATGTTCCAGCTTTGTACTCTTTTTCATGTTTCCCTCTCTTTTTGGCTCTTTTTTGTTGCTCTCTGCTTACTTTTTGCTCTTTCTTTGACCTTAGGTAACATTGGCTTTGCTATAAAGTTAACGAGGTCATTGTGAAAACACAATGCATATACGAACTGCAAGTAAACAAACACACATGCAATGTAGCTTTTATATGTCTTTGGAAACTCTGGCAGTTCTTCTCGTAGATCGTAGTTGCATTCGCCTACCCTCTACCAATGCCTTCCTTCTCTGCCAGACGTGCAAGATTTTGAAATATAAGTGAAAAAATCACTATATAAATGGAAAAAAAATAAACAAGCAAAGATGATTCTGTCAAACTCAGTCATGCAGACAACGCAGTAAAGATGACGTCATCATTTAAAGACCAGCTATACCTTCATTATTTGTAAAAATAGTTGGCTGAAACTTCTGGTGAGCATGTACGATATGTTTCTGCCTACACAGAAACAATACAACGATTTTTGATTTCTGAAAGTTGTTATGTCAAAACACCATGGTGGGCAGTCCCCTTAATATGACAAATTTGGGAGTAATTTGTATTTTCTCTAGCATACAAACCTGTAGCTCTTTAATATAACATTGTTATTTCGACGGAGCTGAAAACTAGTCGAAACTGAAGGTTAAACAGGGTTAAACTACCCACCACTAGTTAGCGGGGGTAGCGGGGGTAGCGGGGGTGTGTTTACCCACCGCTCCCACCAGCCTTGGTGAGTACCCATCTCTTTTTATTTAATTCCCACAGGATTTTGGGGGTTGGTGCTGGAAGGCCAGTGTGATTAAAGAGCTACAGGTTTGTATGCTAGGGAAAATATAAATTACTCCAAATTTGTCATTTGTACCGACACAGGATACAAAACTTCTGCTCTTTAATATAGCACACTCACCTTTAGGTGGGTGGATGTCCTGTCCAACTGGCTGGAAACTGTCCTGGGATGGCCTCTAGTTCTGTATGACTCTTGAGGGATCCTTGTGCCACGTTATCCTCTTTGGATGACGGCCTGAGCAATTAATTGCTGGAAGGGAAAAAAAAAAAATTTACAAGTAATTGATATTGAAAGGTTAAAAAAAATAATTTCAAAATCATAAATCAACAGCCTCCCCGCTGTTAGGAGGCCGGGATCGTGAACCCCCTACTGGGGATGGGCAACAAACAAATTGTGATACCCGCAGAAAATCCAGGTCAGTTGTACGGAGTCCCTCGGATGCTGAGCCCCGAGAGAGGGGAGGATGAAAGTAAGAAGTAGCCACTCACTCTCACATTCATCCTAGACTTAGCCAGCGGGTATCTTCCGCCCTCAATCTTCTGTTACTTGTCCCCTAAGAAAGCTGAGGTGTTATATTACGTCCTGAGCTCCCACCACAGGACCAATTGATAAAGTGTCTAGGCTCCTTTGGGTTATGTCCTGCTTGTAGTGGACAGTTTAGCGTTTCCATCTGTCTGCGAGCAGTACATGCTGTACTGAGAGGTTTTTCTTAAATGCCAGAGATGTGCTGACCCCTCTGACATCGTGTGTGCGGGGGCATCTATTTGGTTGAGTGACATCCTGAGCCGTGGCCCTTTCAATTACCCACCTGATCTATGAGTTTTTTGTGACTCCTCATGGTTTTGCCCATGCTCACGAAGAGCCTATTGATCTGAGGTCTGGTTCTTCTCGTTCTCTTAAGATACAACCCCAGCGCTCTTGCGGGGCATAGTAACAGCTGATCCTCATTGTCTGTTACAGACTGAAGACTCTCAATCTAGAAGGAGCCAAAGCTAGGATCAGCTACAGCTAGATTTTGAGTCTTAGCTACAAACTCTGGAACGAAACTGAAAGAGACTTGCCCCCATCCCCTTGAATGGGCGATATCATAGGAAAGGCCATGAAGCTCACTGACTCTACTTGCCGAGGCCAGCGCTAACAGGAAAGCCATCTTAAGAGTCAAGTCCTTTTCAGAGGCTTGTCTCAGCAGTTCGTAAGGGACTCCTTTCAGGAAACGTAGGACTTTGAAAAAGTTCCACGGAGGTGGCCTGACTTCCGATTGAGGGCAAGATCGCTCAAAGTTTCGAAATAGGAGGGACAATTCCTTAGAGGAGGAAATGTTCACTACGTTCAGTTCAAAGACTAGGCTTAAGGCTGAGGGAAAGCCTTTTACCGTTGCAACCGAATAGAGTTTTTCCTCCCTGAGATACAAGAAAAACTCTGCTATAGTTGGGATAGAGGCACTGAGAGGATGGATACTCCTCCCACAACACCAACCACAAAAGACTAACCACTTCCACTGGTACATTCCAGTTGATGAGTCCCGGAGGTAACCCGACATGTGTCTAGCAACTGGCTGCATAAAAACTCTTCTTTCGAGGAGTTGCTGGATAACCTTCAGGCCTGAAGCCACAGCGATGTCACTGCTCGGTGGAAAATCTTCATGTGTGGCTGTCAAGTAGATTGGGAAGTTGGAGCAGTTCCCTTGGTGTCTCTGTGAGCAGATGCAGGAGGTCCGGAAACCACTCTGCATGCTGCCATAACAGAGTTATTAGGGTCATCATCAGGTCTTGAGATGCCATAACCTTGTTCAGAAGCTTCCTTACTAGGCCGCAGGGGGGGGGGACGCATAGATGTCCATGTTGTCCCACGGATGTTAGAAGGCGTCCTGCCAGAACGCCTGTGGGTCCGGTACTGGAGAGCAATACACAGAAAGTTTCCGGTTGAGAGACATTGTGAACAGGTCTATCATCGGCAAACCCAACGAAGTCGAGACTTTGTTGGTTATCTGTTGATTTAAAGGCTATTCGGTACCAACTATCTGAGTCCTCCTGCTCAGATTGTCCGCCAGCACGTTCTTTTTGCTGGGAATGAAGCGGGCTGTTAAGGTTATCAAGTTGTCTTCCATCCATCTGAGGATTTCTACAGCAAGTTGGCATGGGAGCTGTGAAAAGGTACCCACTTGTGTGTTTATGTGAGTTACCACTGTAGTGTTGTCGCTCATCAGCACTACGTGGTGTTCTGAAAAGAGCTGATTGAAATGATTGAGAGTCAGAAAAAAGGCTTTCATTTCCAGGAGGTTGATGTGGCACCACCGTTCGGATTTGGACCAAAGTCCGGATGCTGTCAGGTGGAACAGATGAGCCCCCATCCCTTCTTTTGATGCATCCGTGAAGAGCACCATATCCGGGGGAGGAGAAAGGAGATCTATTCCCTTGAGCAGCAGGTAGGTGTCTGACACCCACCAGCTCAGGTCTCTCTTTTGCTCGATTCCCCTCGGCACTAGTGTGTCCAGTGGGTCTGTGTGCTGAGACCAAAGGGTCTTCAGCTGCCACTGAAGTGACCGAATGTGGAGACGGCTGTGAGGAACCAACTTCTCAAAAGAAGTTAGGTGCCCTAACAGCTTCTGCCATCAATGTGCTGGCAGTTCTACTCTCACAAGGAAGTCCTGAGCTTCCTCTTTCAGTCTCTTCACACTGTCCAAGGGTGGGAAGATGTTGCCTAGTGTAGTCTCGATTCTCATCCCTAGATATACCATATCTTGGACCTGTTGCAGATGAGACTGGTCACGATTTATCAGGATCTGGGCTGATAGAAGGCCAGAAGTTTTTGTCAATGGAGGACAAGGGTTTCCTTCGAGTCTGCTAGAACTAGCCAATCATCTTGATATCGAAGAAGACGAATCCTGTTCTAATGTGCCCACATGGATACTAGAGTCAAGATTCTTGTGAACAACTGGGGTGCTGTGGACAGGTCAAAACACAGCATTTTGAATTGATATATCTGATCGTCCATAGTAAAGCGCAGGTACTTCCTTGAAGACGGATGTATTGGGATCTGGAAGTATGCATCTTTTAGGTCTAATGAGATCATGCAGTCGTTCGGTCTAACAACCTGTCTGACCATTTGTGCAGTCTTCATTTTGAATGGAGTTTGTAGGACAAACTCATTCAGGGCTGAGAGGTCTATTACAGGCCTCCAGCCTCCAGACGCCTTTTCTACAAGAAATAAGTGACTGTAAAAGCCTGTGGATCCTCCTGAGACCTCCTGGAGAGCGCCCTTCTCTAGCATGGTCCTGACTTTGGCCCGTAGGGCCTGGTCCTTTACCGATCCCTTGGCATATGACCTCGTCACAGTTGGACTTAAGAGTCAGTAGAGGGGGAAAAATCGATGAAAGGAACAACATATCCCTTTCTTAATAAGGAAGTCGACCAAGGGTCGGCTCCGTATTTCATCCACCTCTGCTATCTGCTCATAAGGCTTCCCCCCACCGGTGGACTGGTTGAGTGATTGCCCTCCCTAGCATGGTTGTCCTCGCCTGGATTTCTTGTCTATACCTTTACGTCCTATGGGACGAAAGGAAGGCTTTGCGTCTTTCTTCTTGGGGTTTTCTGCTTCTGGTCAGTCTGAGGTTTGGGAGACTGTTGTCTCTGCCTTGGAGGAGCCTACAGGATGGAGCGAGAGGAGACAACCCGCTGGAGGAGTGTCTTGGCTCAACCTTCTCCATCGGTCCGCTACGTTCTCAAAGGCTTCCCCATCAACAAGGCAGGTCCGTCCATTGGAGCGCTGCACAGCCTCATTGCCTCTCTCTTCGGTACCTGCCTCTGGAATCTCAAGATAACTGCATCGTCTCGCCTAATGATCCAAATAACCCAATGGTTTACAAGTTCTCCGTCAAGAATTTGAGTGTTCTCGCACCAGAGAGAAGGAAAGAGAACAGAGTCTCCCTCCTCTTAGGAGTGGAGAAGTCCTCGTTCTTGATGAGAGAGCCAATCGTGCCCAACCAATAATCCAGCCATGAAGCTGGTTGTAGAGCACACTTTGCAACCTGCTCCATGTTAGCAGTGTCTGCCGCAGAAAACTGAACAGGAAGAGTTGTCAGTTTCTCCAAAGGCGTCTGGGTCAACGATACAATCACTGGGTCCAATGGTAAGGGGAAAGGATCGTCTCCTACTACCTCATAGTACTTCCTCTGCCTTATATAAGGAGGAGGAAGGAACCTAGAGGAGTCCACCAAATGAAGAGAGTGATAGATGCCACCTACTTGGGCTTAAGCTCTCTTCTTTGATGCCTTAACTCCCCTTCCCCAAGGTAAGGCTACCTTGGGTCTGGAGGGTTTAGGAGCACCGGACAACTGGTCCAGGACTATATCCTTGCCCTCAGTCGGGATGTCATCAGGTTCTTCCAGGTTGTTAACATTCCTGATGCAAGCCAGAACCTTTAGAAAGATTCTGTCTGAATCTTTCTACTCTGAAGGTGTAAATTCGGGCTGGCAGAAACAGGAACCTCCATCGAAAGGTTCTTCCTCTCCCGAGCTAACATCCATAGTAGCTTGGAGGGTAAGTGTCGTCAACAGAAATCCTTTTGGAAGCCGAGTATGCTCTGGGGGAAAGGCCACTATGCTCAGATCTTATGTTAGTGGCTGAGACAAAAGACTCTTCCCCTCGAATCAAACATCCATCCATACACCGCCAGTTTTAAGGTAGAGTCTTCGTGTCTTTCCTCTCTTTTGGTTAAACCTGATATTTGTCCAAAAGAAAGGATTCCTCTCCCCTAATTGATTTCGTTGGTTTAGCACCCCCGGAACCAGCTCGGAGAAGGGTATCCTTCTGTTGAGATGAAGGATCTTCCTGGTTGTCGATCCTAACTGGCTACCAGCTGTCCAAGCGAGAGACCGGGCAAAAGTTAGAGGATTCTGACCTTGGAGGAGAAGCAAACTCTCTTTCCCTAACCGACCTTGAAGTTACCTAATGGTTCAGTCTCCCTGCAATTAAATGGTTCTGATCACACCGGCAGAGGTGGGGGGAGGGATGGGGAGAATGCCTCAACCATCTCCCAGGTGAGCACTCATGTGGTGAACAACTGCGAGGTTAACCACCTTGACGAGAAGTTGGTTGGCGAGGCGAGCCAGCACGCTCACTCACTCACTTCCACCCTCTCCTCAACCCTACGATAGCGATCACTCGAGCTCGTAGGAACTTTGTTCATTTGATAAGAATCAGGTTTCCTTGCTTCCAGCTGATAAGCTCTCCTAGCCTTCTCGCTAAAAGGAAAGGCACGCAACGATGCATAAAGCTTCTCCGCCTTCGGCGACAGTACAAGATCCTGTTCGAGAACGTCAAGAATCGGAGCTCTCTTGCTCATCTGGCCTCTCGAAGGAGAAAGGCACTTTACATACCGTCAGAGTTGAGGAAAGACAGGGGGCTGAGCGCTTGTGCTGCAGTGAGACTGGTAAAACCTCCGAGGAGTTACCTGCCTGACCGATCTTGTAAGAGGATGGTCTCGTGAAAAGCTGAGCGTTTTGCACAATGACATGGTAAGGGCCAGATGCAAACCTCCTACCTCCTTCGACATCCTGCTCTGAAAGCTGTGCTTCGTTGGACTGGAGCATGGTATGGATGAGTCCAATAACTTTCGGTGGTACCCTCGTGAAGGAGACCACTCAGGAGATTTTTCCTCTCGCAACTGTAAGGAACGATCCTCACCTCTCTCTCCTGATGGCGCATCGCCTCGCGGACGAGTGAGCTTCCACTCAGAAGAGAGGGTCGGAGATGATCTCTCCTCTTGCAAACGAGAAGATTGATCGACTCCTCCTTCTGATGGCGCATCTCCTCGCGAACGAGGGAGCTGCTTCTCAGAAGGTTGTGTCGCTTCGTCTTTCCTCAGGTCAGACTGCGCGACACTGGGAGGAGAACCTTCTTGTTGCCAAAATTGTTTCTCCTCCCATCGGACAAGCCCAGAGAGGGATTAACTCACTAAACAACCTCTGGAACAAAACCGAAGCTAGTTCCCGAGAACTGAGGGTCCCTGGACAAGTCACTCCAAGGAGTGCTTGTATTCAACTGCTCTAGTCCTCCCACCGAAGCAGGGGGAACTTTAGGGAGAGCAGAAGACGACTCAGCGCCCAAGTGTGCAAGCACACCCAAATGCAGGACCTCCTGTACCTTCTCCTTTGACGGAGGACCCATCAACCTCAAGGAGGGCCACAAGTGACGAACCACATTGGGAGACAATGGAAGGAAACACCGCACAAGGTTGTCCCAGCGTTACCGGGCCGCAACTCATACTTGACCATCAGCAGGGGAAGCCGGTCAGGTAGTCAGGATGGGGATATCGAGCCGCAGGAGAAAGAAGTTAGGTCTTCTTCCCTTTCGAGGCTGACCTCCAAGGGGAAGAATGACAAATTCGTAGGTAATTTGTATTTTTCCTAACAATACAAACCTTTAGCTATTAATTAGGGGTATTATTTTCAGCAAAGCTGAAATGATGACCCATTAAAATTTAGCGAGGGTTAACTATCCATTCCGCTAGTTAGTGGGGGAAGGGGGGGGGGAGCTTGCTACCCCTCCCGCTCACACACCGGTGATTTAGCTCACTTCACTTAGAGGTAGGACTTCAAGAGGGATAGGGCTGGCAGGTAAGTTTGTATAATTGGCTATGATTTCTATCGTTAGGAAAAATACAAATTATCTACGAATTTGTCATTTGTTCCGTAACTGGAAGACAAACCTACGCTATGTATTAAGGGTGACTCACCCATTAGGAAGGGTGGACGTACCTGCCAACTTGCCTCTGGCTTTACCCGGGGCTCCTTATCTGAGTATATTTGTACCCAAAATAAGGAGTCCCTGCACCTTGATAAAACCTTGCTACGCAAGGTTTGCAGCCTACGCAACCTGTGTGTTGAGATATTTAGACAAGTGACTGTCCAGGTAAAAGTTATTCCGTGTCTTTTAGAGGAAAAACTGTTGTAACCAAGACTTTCCCAATACCACCTCGCAAGGTATAAGGATGCAACAGTATTAGCTTAATACTAGGTACACAATGGAGCATGGTTTACCTGCAGTGGTTTGAAGTCAGCTTATGCAGAGAACCCAGGATGCTGTTTTCCCCAAGAGAGGGGAGGATAAGAAAAGATTAAGAGCCAGTCAAACCTTTTCATTCACGCAGACTAAAACTGGGTAACAGTGCCCTCAACCTTCTGCTACTTGTCCAATAAGGAGCTTGAGGTATTATACCAGCTGTTGTGCAGCCACCACAGGCCCGATAGAAAACGTATTGAGCCTCCTGTTGGTCACGTTTTTAAGGTAGTGGGATGTAAAAGTGTTCTGTCATTTCCATACCCCAGCCTGAAAAACCTGCGTCACTGAGAAGTTCCTCTTGAATTCCAAGGATGTAGCTACATCCGCGACATCCAGGGTATGGGGATGCAACAGTATTAGCTTAATACTAGGTACACAAGGGAGCATGGTTTACCTGCAGTGGTTTGAGGTCAGCTTATGCAGAGAACCCAGGATGCTGCTTTCTCCAAGAGGGAAGGATAAAGAAAAGAATAAGAGCCAGTCAAACCTTTTCCTTCAAGCAGACTAAAACCAGATAACAGTGCCCTCAATCTTCTGCTGCTACTTGTCCAATAAGGAGCTTGAGGTATTATACCAGCTGTTATGCAGCCACCGGAGGCTCGATAGAAAACGTATCGAGCCTCCTGTGGGTCACGTTTTTAAGGTAGTGGGTTGTAAAAGTGTTCTGACATTTCCACACCCCAGCATGAAAACCCTGCATCACTGAGAAGTTCCCTTGAATGCCAGGGACATAGCCACGCCCATAACATCATCATGAGCTTTGGGGCGACGTGAAGGAGGAGGGTTTGGATTCAGCGCATGGTCTATTACCTTGCGAATCCATGCTGAAATGGTGTTTCTGGTGACCCTCCTCTTGGTCCTTCCTGTGCTGACAAAGAGTACAGGCACACGGGGATGGGCTGCGGCTGTTCTCTTAAGGTAAAACCTCAAACTCCTCACTGGGCACAGTAAGAGATGATCAGGGTCATCTGTTACAGAATAAGGACTCGAAATCCAGGAGTCAAATCGAGGATCCGCTAATCCCGGGTTCTAAGTCTTAGCAACAAACTCAGGGACGAAGCTGAACATTACCTCTCCCCATCCCCTTGAATGGGCAAAGTCGTATGAGAGACCATGAAGTTCGCTGACTCGCTTGGCAGAAGCCAAAGCTAGTAGGAACACCGTCTTCTAAGTTAGGTGGCGATCTGTTGCCTGGCGTAATGGTTCATAGGGAGGTCTCTTTATAGATCTGAGAACTTGAACCATATTCCATGGGGGAGGTCTCACTTCAGACTGAGGAGTGGTAAGTTCATAACTCTGTATGAGTACGGAAAGTTCTAGCGATGAAGAAATCTCCTTTCCATTCAGTCTAAAGGAGAGGCTTAAGGCTGAGCAATAGCCTTTTACCGCTGAGACTGACAGGCACATTTCCTCACGCAAATACACGATGAACTCCGCTATTGCTGGAATAGTGGCATCGAGGAGAGATACCACTTCTACAACACCAATCACAGAAAACCTTCCAATTTGCCTGATAGACTCTGCTGATGACTTTTGCAGGTTTCCAGACATACTGCTTGCAACTTGTTAAGAAAATCCTCTCTGAGAGAGGAGATGCTGGATAGTCTCCAGGCGTGAAGTCATAGCGAAGTTACGGCTTTGTGGAACATGGCATGTGGTTGTTTGAGTAGATCGTGTTGTGGAGGGAGTTCTCTTGGAGACTACGTCAGGAGTTGCAGAGAGTCCGGAAACCATTCAACGTGATGCCACAGCGGAGCTACGAGGGTCATTGAAAGGTTGACTGATGTTCTGGCCTTGTTGAGTACCCTCCTCATCAGACAGAACGGAGGGAAGGCATAAACGTCAATGTTATCACACCGTTGTTGGAATGCATCTTGCCAGAGAGCCTTGGGGTCTGGGACTGGGGAGCAGTACAATGGGAGCCTGAAGTTCAGGGCCGTTGCGAAGAGATCCACAATCTGAGAACCCCACAAAGTCAAGACTTTGCTGACTACTAGATGATCCAAAGATCACTCGGTACTTGCTATCTGTGATGCTCTGCTCAGGTTGTCAGCAAGCACATTCCTCTTGCCCAGAATGAAGCGTGCCGATAGTGGTATTGAGTGAATCTCGGCTCATCTCAGTACCTTTACTGCTAGATGGGACAGGGGCTGCAAAAAAGTACCTCTTTGTTTGTTGATGTAAGCCACTACTGTGATGTTGTTGCTCATCGCCACCATTGAGTGGCCTGCAAGGGACTATTGGAACTGTTGAAGGGTCAGCAAGACAGCCTTCATCTCTAAGAGATTTGTGAAGGCCTGAGGTCATGTGGTGCAGCATGTGGGGCCCCCACCTTTTTCTTTTTTGAAGCGTCTGAGAACACCATCAAATCTGGGGGAGGACAAGAAGGTCCACTCCCTTTCGTAGGTTCTCGTCTGACACCCACTATTTGAGGTCCATCTGTTCCGCTGATCCCAAAGGGATCTGGATGTCTGGGAAGTTGAGAGCCTGATTCCACTGGGACTTGAGTTCCCACTCGAGGAATCTCATCCTGAGGCAACCATTGGGAACTAGATGGGCCAGAGATGAAAGGTGACCAAGGAGACGTAACCACGTCTGGGCTGGAAGCTTTTCTCGTCTGAGAAAGGGTCTTGGCAACTTTCTCAGCCTTGACATTCTGTCGTCTGATGGGAAGGCTTTGTGGAGATTGGTGTCTATTATCATGCCTAGGTATACCAGTCTCTGCGTAGGAAGCAGGGAGGACTTCTTGAGGCTTACCATGATCCCCAGATCTTGGCAAAACCTCAGAAGTTTGTCTCGATGTTGAAGAAGGGTTGACACCGAGTCTGCTCGGATGAGCCAGTCGTCAAGGTAACGAAAGTGACAGATGCAAATCCTCTGTGCCCAAGATGATACTAAGGTGAAAACTCTGGTGAAGACTTGAGGTGCTGTGGAAAGACCAAAGCACAGCTCCTTGAACTGGTATTTCCTGTTGTCTAAGCTGAATCTTTAAGTACTTCCTTGAAAACAGATGGATTAGGATATGGAAGTATACGTCCTATAGGTCCAGTGTGCATATGAAGTCCTCTGGTCTTACAGCTAGTCTGACCGTGTCTACTGTCTCCATGCTGAATGGAGTTTGTTTGACAAATTTGTTCAAAGCTGAGAGGTTGGTGACTAGTCTCCAGCCTCTAGACGCCTTTTTCACAAAAAAGAGTTGACTGAAGAAGCCTGAAGATTCGTTGAGGACCTCCTGGAAAGCACCCTTCTTCAACAGGGACTGGACTTCTGCCCAGAGGGCTAGCCCTTTGCTGATCCCATTGCAAAGGAGTGTGCAGTAATCCCTCGTCATTTCGCGGCCTTAGTGCATCCCGGATTTTCAAAAATATTCATCAAAAATTAGAAAAAATGGTGCGAAAGTTACGTGGGCGCTAGCAGAAGGCAGGGAGAGTACAGTAGAATCTGATATGGCGCGCAACTCAAAATCCACCTCTCTGATTCGCTGGCCATCTCGGCTCCAGAATCTCGCAAGCTGATTGACCAAGCCGCCAAGATGCTTTACCCAGCATCTCTCCCTGCCGTGCGCCCCGCGAAGGGAGACCGCATTCATTGTTCTCTTTCGCTTCGCTTGTGTTGCTTAGTCTTGCCGTGTGGAACTGTTAGCTGTTTTCTTGTGCTTTATTAGTGTAAAATAGTCCTTGTGATTCCCTTGAAAATGGCTCCTAAATGTCCTCTACCCACTACATCCTCTAGTGAACCCAAGAAGAAGAGAAAAATGATGACGGTGAACGAGAAAGTGAAATTATTGGACATGCTTAAGGCAGGCAGTAGCTATGCGTCTATTGTCCGCATTTATGGAGTGAATGAATCTACGGTTCGCTACATTAAAAAAAGATGAAATGAAAATACATAAAACTGCCACAATAATGTTCTCCAAGGACACTAACCGCGTTGTAACTCCTTGTAATAAGACGATTGTGCAAATAGAGAATGCGTTATCAATGTGGATATCGGACTGTCGGGAAAAGAAGGTTAGTCTCGATACCAACATGATTCGAACCGAAGCCAAAACCCTGTATGATAGCCTATTTCCTGAAGGAAAATCGAACGAAGACGACGAAGGTGTGATGACGACGAAGAAAATGATCCTGCCCCACGAGCCACTATGCTGCCTCCTGCAGTTTCTCCACCTCTATCGGAGGCTGTCATTGACGATCCACCGCCTCTATCAACTGACGTTGAGGCATCACCTCAGGAGCAGTAAAGCTCTCATTAACCTGTGCAGAAAATCATCTTCATCTTCTACACCTCCATCATACTGCACAGGTATTTCATCGTCAATTATCAAGATCATTGTCATTGTTATAGGTGAGTTATGTATCTGGTTATAAGAATAAAAGAATTCTAAAGATGTATCTACAGTATACAGTATACACATACACTATTTATATCTACATATGTTTGTACATGTACACTTACACTCTATTTATATATTATTTATGTATAAATGTAAATGTACATACAGTATATGTATTTATATTACAGTATTTATACAGTACAGTACTTTATTTTATGTACAGTATATAATTTATATTATCAATATTTATTTACATGATTCTTTAATGTTCTAATGATAACATATGCATTTATAGGGTTAATATACACTTATTGTTATTATATATACAGTACACGTACATGTACACACAAAAAATGTACGATTTCCAAAAATAGGGAGGGAACCTACTTCAGGGTTTTTCACCAATCGTGGTCGGTTCTGGTCCCCATTAACCGCGATATGTGAGGGATTACTGTATTGACACTGGATTCCTGGTCAGGGTAGGGAGAGATGTTATGAACGGGATGCGATACCCCAAACGAATCATGGAGATTGTCCAGGGTTCGGCCCCGAGTTGCTTACACCAGTCCGAGCAACTTTGTAGACATCCCCCTACTGGTGGACAAGAAGGGGGAATGCCTATCATAGCATTTGTGGCCTCGGCCGCTCCCTCTAGGATATTTTCCTCCCCAGGAGGACTTTGTGCCTTTCTTGTCCTTGGCAAGAAAGGGCTTTTTAGACACCATTATCTTCGCTGCTGATTTGTTCGTCATCATCTTGCCTGGACGGAACTGCTGAGGAGCTGGTGGTTTATAGGGCTTGGATGTCAAAGCCTTATGGAGGAGGGAGAGCTGATGGAACTTCCTCCATCACTCAGCAGCATGTTCCATGTCCTTGGGCTCAAATAGATGGGATCCCTCTAGAGAGGACTTCCTGAGCCTGGCGATCTCGGCATTTGGGACTTGCTTGTGGAATCTCTCAGAAACCACCTCCTGATGTTTCAGAATGGTATTCGCCCATAAGTTTTAAACTTGACAGGCAAAAAACTTGATCGTGCGGGTGCTTAAGAACAGGAAAGTCTCCATTGGTTTCCTGGTACGTTCCTTGGAGAAATCATTAGTTCATACCTGGATTCCCAAGGTCCTTAACCAATCATCAAGCCATGAAGTAGCCTGCATGGCGTACTTCGTGACCTTCTGATTAAGGATCGCAGTTGCCGAGAAAGAGACCTGTAGGTTGGCGAGTCTTTTTAGAGAATCCCCCTTGGTGAGCTCTTCCAAGGAGTGATGGACGAGGCTCATCTAAGATCTTGAAATACCTCCTCTGCTGGAGACGATGAGGTGGGAGAAGCTTGGTGGTAGAGCCTGAACGTTGGGAGGAGGATAGCTCAAAGAGCTGTAGGGGGATCTTAGCCCTGGCACCCTTCAGCCGGGGAGACCAAGGCAAGACGGCACTGGTCTTTGAGGACTTGTGGGTGCCAAAGACACGGTCTAAAACCGTGTCTTTGACCTCTCGTGGGGGTACCTCTGGGTTGGTAAACCCATTGAGAACCCTCATGAGAGTCAAAACCTGCCAGAATGTATGTTCCGGCCCTTTCTGCTCTCCTTCCGATGTTGGACTTGCAGCGAAGTCTCCTCTTTCCACCCCCAAGAGCTCTTCTCAGGATGGGTTGTGGACATCCCTCGAGTGACTGGCTGCATCTGTAGACTTAGAGGTCTTTGAAGAGGACTTTGGAAGAGTCTTGGAGTCCTTATGTTCCTTCCGAGGAAGGCCGAATTGTCGTGTCCCTCCTGGCTTCCATCAGTGTGGAGAACTCTCCGTGCGAGGGGAAACTTCCTCCAAAGGTGGAAGAGAGGAAGCTCCTCCCTTGCGCGACTCCCTCGGCAGAGGTGAAGTAGGAGAGTGTCTGGTGGAAGATGTAGGAGGAGCGGGCCTCAATGGCCTAACAGGAGTCAGCCTTACCTCGGGAAAGTGACCACGTCTGAGACTTCTCTCTTCCTCTTCAGGGGAGAAGAAGCCATGGTTCCTTGCAGTAGGTCTGCTGGAGCTGTAGGATGCTCCAAAGAACGGGCAGACAGAGCAGGCTTGAAGGCTTGCACCACTGCTCTGACCATAGCACTGAATCACGGCTGCTGACTGACTGATGCACTACCAGACAGAGCCCCTCAAGGGAAAAGGACTAAATGAGGTTCCCTGCAAGGAGTCTCTGCTGTTGATAGGTCCACCTTAGAAGAAGGCAGCTTCGGGATCCTGAACCCTTCTGTGGTGACCCCTTCCCCTTTCCCCAACGGTCACACTGTAATGCGTTTGCGCGGAGGGGAATGAGAAGATGGTGACCTGTCAATTCGATGTTCCTTAAACCTAGGAGACTGTAGAACCTGCTCATGGCCATAGCGCTAGTGCGCCAGTGAGCACTGGTGCATTGGCAAGCGCTGCCGCACTGGTGGGTAGGAGAGCACTGGCACGCAGTAAGGCTCTACACAGGATGATGCTGGTGCAGTTTCCAGAGAATGCGCAGGAGAGCACTGGCGTGCAGTAGAGCGCTGATGTGCAGTACAACCCTGCACAGGAGGATACTGGTGCACAGTTTCCAATGAATGGGCAGGACAGCGCAGGCAAGCAGGTGAGCGCTGGCGAGCTAGCTAAAGCCAGAGAGCAGGAGGGTGCTGAACAGCTGGAGAGCTTTGGCACAGGAGCGCGCTGATGGGCAGTGGAGCGCTGGTGTGCAGGAGAGCGCTGGTGTGCAGGAGAGCGCTGGCACTTGGGAGAGCGGTGATGTATAGGAGAGCGCTGGGGAGGAGAGCGCTAACGAGCTCGAGCCGGAGAGCGCTAACGAGCTCGAGCTGGAGAGTGCAGCTGCGCTGGCGAGCTGGCAAACGCAGCTCTTTGGATCGGCGGGACTGCGCTGAAGATCGCTGGGGCATTGGAGGGCACTGAGGACGAGCAGGAGAAGACTGGCGGTCAGGCGAACGTCGAAGAGCTGGAGAGCGAAGACGCTCTGGAAAGCGTTGGAGTGCAGGCTGGCACTGACGTGCTGTTGGAGAGCACTGGTACACTGCAGGGAGCTGGAGAGCGATGGCACGCAGCTGAACACTTGGGTAGAACCTCCGGAGGATGTACAGGAGACAGGAACGGTGACAGCAGGTCAGCAGGTTGGCTGGAAAGTCGAAGTGGAACTGGGATGTGCCCTTTGGAAGGGCGAACAACATCCAATGGGGATCACGAACGATTTGCAGAAGAGTCTAGGGCCGAAATCCAAGGACTAGCGGCAGCATTATCAGGAGAAGGACCAGGAACGGGCGAAGATCAAGGGCCAGAAGACAACTGAAGCGGAGGCTCCTCTACGGGGGACGGCTGCGAGGATGAGGCTTTAGAGCCGAAGAGGGGCCTTTTCACCGATGGTGGTGGGCAACTTTTAAGGCGAAGCGGAGGGCAAGCTCTGCAACGGAGACACCTCTATGGGCCGTTGGATCAGCAAGCTGACCTTGAGTAGTAGTTCTCCAAAAAGGAGTCTCTATGAGAGAACTCACCCGAGGGAGAGAAACACTAGCAGGAGACAGATGATGGACTTAGTTTCCCCGTTGAAGGATGTACAGGAACGGGGGAAATGTAGTCAGCTGCAACAGCTGGAGAGTCTGGAGGGGAAGGGGCGTCGGCAATGGCCACAGACGACGCATCTGACACCACAACCTCGACGAGAGGTAGAGGATCCACCTCAGAAGTCGACGACGGCTACACACTCTCACCACGGAGGATAAGTTCCAGCAAGGAGTCCTTGGAGGGTGGACCCGGAAGCCCCAAGGATGACCACACCTGTAACACAGAAGACATAGACAAGGCCTCACCCGGGGGGAGAGGTGGGGCCGCTTCTCTAGGGGAAGCAACACCACCTCTCGAGGACTGGAGTTGGCCACATATTAAAGGGTCTACGCTACTACTCAACGGTCTTTTGGAAGAAGCCGAATGAGTAAGAGCTTCGGAGGAAGGTCGGGAGGCGGAAGAAGAGGTCTTGGGTTTTTTTCCCTTCGAAAGAATCTTCGAAGGAGAAATATCCCACTTTGACTTCTTCTTCTGCCATCGCCCAAAACTTTCCCAGCGGGAGGCAAACCACTCCCGACACTTATTACCACTATCACACCGTTTACCTCTGCAGGCGGGACAAAGGGTGAGACGGTCGGTGCCCACGGACAACATGAAGGTTCCGCAGGGCCGGCCTTTGAGTCCAGGGCAAGTGTGCATGATTGGCAGAAGTCAACAAACACACACTAATTAAAGAGAAAGCACAAAGCAATTAATGGTAGTCGAAAACCAGGCAAAGGATGGGGAACGGCAACGATCGTACACCATCCGAGCCAAAAGCAAAGTGAGCTACATCACCGGTGTGTGAGCCAGAGCGGTAGCAAGCTACCCCACCCTACCCCCACTAACTAGCGGAATGGGTAGTTAACCCTCTCTAAATTTTAATGACTCATCATTTCAGCTTCGCCGAAAGTAATACAGTAAGCCCCGCCATACGACATTAATCCGTTCCGGAGTTGGTATTGTATGGTGAAAATGTCGTATGGCGGGCAATAGAATAGCTAATGCGTGCAAAACCCCAGGTAAAAACATTGAAAATTAGTATGTAACAAAATAGTATAGTAAGCACTGTACTACAGTATACTTATATATAATATACATGTACTGTACAGTATATAATTAAATAACATTACAGAATAAATAAAATTATATAATGTACTGTAAAGGAAAAATTAAATTTTATTTACCTTTTGAGTGACGTGACTTGAGCTGGTAGTGGGTGGAGGCAGAGGGGGGAGGAGACGGTAGATATAAAAATGTATCAATGCTAATTATGTTATGTACACTTAATAATAAATTTATTCTTACTACTAAACACTTAAAATTAAAAATTCTTCTTATTATTTTTGTCTTTTGAAATTTTTTTTATGATTTTTTTTTCAGAAACTAAAAAATTACTCTTTTTTTAGCTTTTTTAATAGAATCACTATTATCATCTTTGCTTTCTGACACTTCTCTTTTGGAGAAATATCTATCCAAAGAAGCCTGTTTCTGATGATTCCTCAACATATTTCTAAAATGACTCATACACTTGTCATTAACACTCTCCATAAGACGACTCTTGTGTGAAGTTTTTCTGGGTGTTTTTTTTCAATGAAACTCGTAAGGTTTTCATACCAACCGATAGCTTCCCTTATTTCTGCCGATGTCGTTTCTTCAGTCTCCCCCCCGTCCTCGCCACCACTAGAGCTGTGCTCTTCTTGAATGATGGTCAACTGCATTGCCTCCAACTCCTTCAAGTCTTCAGTCGTAAGCTCCTCCCTGTGCTCCTCGATAAGGTTATGGACATCAGCCTCATCGACAACAAGCCCCATGGACTTCCCGATTTAAATTATTTCCTCAAAATCACCCTCAGGGGCAGGATCATCAACGGCCTCGTCTTCGGTTGAGGGATCAAAACCTTCAAAGTCTCGCTCTGCCACAACAGCTGGCCACAGTTTCTTCCATGAGGAGTTCAAGGTGCGCCGTGAAACCTCATTCCAAGCTTTGTCGATCATCTCCAGGCATTGAACGATGTCAAAATGGCCTTTCCAAAATTCACGGAGGGTGAGTTGAGTGCTTTCGGTCACTTCGAAGCATCTTTTGAACAGATGCTTCGTGTAAAGCTTCTTAAAGTTGGCAATCACTTGCTGGTCCATAGGCTGGAGGAGAGGGGTGGTGTTTAGTGGCAGATAGAGAACCTTGATGAAGGAGAAGTCAGGATGAATGATGTCCTCGAGGCCAGGAGGGTGAGCAGGGGCATTGTCCAGTACCAGGAGACATTTGAGAGAAAGACTGTTCTCTTCTAAAAAGTTCTTGACAGCAGGACCGAAGCAGATGTTTATCCACTCAATAAATATGGTCCTCGTGACCCAGGCCTTGGCATTTGACTTCCAAAATACCGAGAGCCTCTCCTTCATGATATTTTGTGCCTTGAAGGCACGAGGATTCTCTGAGTGGTATACCAGTAGGGACTTAATTTTTAAGACCCCACTGGCATTTGCACAAAATGCGAGCGTAAGTCTGTCCTTCATCGGTTTATGGCCAGGAAGTTTCTTTTCTTCAGCTGTGATATATGTACGGCAGGGCAATTTCTTCCAGAAAAGGCCAGTTTCATCATAGTTAAACACTTGCTGAGGAATGTAACCTTCTCTGGAAATTACTTTCTCAAACTTCTTGAGGAATTCGTCTCTACTGCTCTCTTGTCAGAACTGGCCGCCTCTCCATGCCTGACGACTGAGTGAATACCAGTCCTCTCCCTAAAGCGATGAAACCACCCATAAGAAGCCTTGAACTCTTGGGGGGCTTGCTGCGATGTTCCTTCGTCTCTCTGGGCTTCCACGAGATCGGCAAAGATGGCGCTCGCCTTGTGCGAAATTACCGATTCGTGAGTGTATCACCAGCGATTTCCTTCTCTTTAATCCATAGAAGAAGGAGTCTCTCTATCTCGTCGTTGATTGAGGTCCTTCTACTGGCAAGGACAGTCATGCCTTTGGAAGACTTACTTGCTTTAATGGCTTCCTTGTTCTTGATAATTGTACCAATCGTAGACTGGTTACAGCCATACATACTAGCTTGGGTAACGATGCGCATCCCTTCTTCATATTTCTTTATTATCTCCAGCTTCGTGATCATCTTCTTAATTCTCCCTTTAACATCACTAGCAATCTTGGGACCCATGGCTAAGGAATTAAAGTTATAATTAAGCACTAAAATTCACAAAAAATACAATATCGCAAGCACTCACACGAGATCAAGTCTTTACGAAACGCACACGAGATTCTGAACTGAGCGCGCGTATAAGAAAGAGAGAGAGAGGCAGCATCTCTCTCAGGCATTGTGGGAGGGATTTCGGCCAATAGCATATCGGCATCTTAGTGACGCCGTGACGCCGACCAATAGCAGACCAGCTTCTTAGTGACGTATGCAGTGACGTATGAGTGTGGTGGTAGGCAAGCAGAGGACGCCGTACCCCGGGGGTCTACTGTACCTCTAATAAATAGCGTAGGTTTGTATTCCAGTTACGGAACCAATCCCTTTTAGACTTCTTCTGTCTACCAAACCTTACCCACTGGGAGGGCGACCACTCCCGACACACATTACAAGGAGACTCCTTCGTGCATGAGTGACCTCGGCATGAAGGGCAGAGATCATGAGGATCCGTCTCCTCTGAGGACATGAAGGTACCGCAACGGCGCCTTTCACGACCTGGAAAAACTCGCATGGTTGGACCTCACGGACAGGCACACCTGAAAAGAAAAAGAAAAGAAAACCAGTTTCAGCCAGTTTGGGTTAACAGGAGAGTGAGACAAGTCTACACCCTACCGAGCCAAAATAAAAAGTGACGGTTAGTTACCAGTGCTGGTGGGAGAGGTGGGTAAACATAGTTATACCCTGTTTAACCTTCAGTTTCGACTAGCTTACAGCTCTGCCGAAATAACAATGCCATATTAAAGAGCAGAAGGTTTGTATCTTGCGTCGGGACAGGTATCTTTTAATTGAAATGGATACTGTACTGTATGTTATCAGTAAAATAAAATACTAGCTAACCGAGGGAAATTAGTTCAATTTTATAAAAGAAAATATAACAAATTTTGAAGTAATTTGTATTTTTCTTAGCAATACAAACCTGGAGCTCTTTGCTTAGGAGTATTATTTCGGCGAAAGCTGAAACCATCCCATAAACTTTTTGTCAGGGTGTAACTACCCACTGCTAGTTAGTGGGGGTGGGGGGTTAACCCTTCTGCTCACACCAGCGCTAGCAACTAACCGTCACTTTTGTAATTGCGGCAGGACTTTCAGGGGGTTGGTGCTGCCGGGTCAGTATGTGTAAAGAGCTCTAGGTTTGTATTGCTAAGAAAAATACAAATTACTTTCAAATTTGTTATTTGTTCCAGTGCAAAATACAAACCTTCCGCTCTTTACTTGAGACTCACCTTTAGTTGGGTGGAATTCCAAACAGACTAGCTGGTAACTGTCCCGGGCCGGCCTCTGTAAAATGATACCTTGAGGGATCCTGCACCACGTTATCATCGTAGGATAACGGCCTGGGCAATCATTGCTGGAGAATAAGCTCTTCGGTCCGTGCCCTCTACTAATGTATATTTCTTCCCGCCTCCCCCTGACAGGAGGACGGGGACATTACACATACTGTATATACATGTATATGAGGTTGTCCAAAGAGCGTGAAACTCACCCACAGAAGAACTAGGTCAACTGTGCAGAGTTCCTCGAATTCTGCTCCCCAAGAGGGGAAGATGAAGCAGGAAGTGGCCAGTCACTGCCACATTCATCTTAGACTTACTTCGCTGGTAACCTCCACCCTCGAACCTCTGATACTTGTCCCACAAGGGAAAATAGGTGTTTAGATCATGTTATGAGCAACCACCACAGGACCTATTGAGAATGTGTCTAGACTCCTGTGGGTTATGTCCTGCTGGTAGTGAGAGGTGAACATTGTTTGATGTTTCCACCTGCCTGCTTGCAGTACCTGCTGAACAGAAAAATTCTTTGGAATGCCAGGGAAGTATTACTCCCCTGACATCACGGGCACGGGGACGTCTACCTGTCGTTGAGGTGTCTGAGGCCCATGCCCTTTCTATTACTCGTCTGATCCAAGAGGAGATCGAGTTCGTGATTCTCCTCTTGGTCTTCCCCATGCTGACGAGTAGCTTGGTGATCTAGGGTCAAGTTCTTCTCATTCTTATGAGATATAACCGATCAGTATCGTCTGTTACCAATCGGACGCCCAATCCGAAAGGCCCCGAATCTAGGATTTCCTAAGGACGGATTTTAGGTCTGTAACAAAGTCAGGGGTGAATTCGAGTGCGACTTGCCACCAATCCCCCTGAATGGGTGATGACAAATGGAAAACCTTGTAGTTCGATGACTTCCTGCAGGAGTCAGGGCCAAAAGAAAGCTGTCTTTAAGGTCAAGTCTTTATCCAAGGCTTGACGTAGAGGCTCATAAGGGGCTCCTTTCTGTGAAGGTAAGACCCTGACAACGTTCCAAGGTGGTGGTCTAACTTATGACTGAGGGTAGGAACGCTCGAAGTTCTGTATGAGGAGTGACAATTCCGTCAAGGAGGAAATGTTAACTCAATTCAGTTCGAAGACAATGTTCATGGCTGAACAAAAGCCTTTCCCCACCGACATTGAGTGAGTTTTCCCCCCCTGAGAAACAGTAAAAACTCCGCTACTGCTGGAATACTGACACTGAGTGGAGAGATACTCCATCCGTAACCTCCACCACAAAAGACGAACCACTTCGCCTGCTACACAACAGATGACGACTCTCGGAGGTATCTTGCCATGCGACTAGCAACCGGCTTCAAAAAGCCTCTCTTGTGAGTAGTTGCTGGATAGCCTCCAGTTGTGAAGACAGCGATGGTATCATTTGGTGGAAAATCTTCATGTAGTTGTCTGAATAACTCGGGAAGTGGAGGGAGCTCTCTCGGTGCCTCTATGCGCAGATGTAGAAGGTCCCGGCCATTCTACATGCTGCCACAGCAGAGCTAAGAGGGTCAGTGCTAGATCTGCAATGCCCTTACCCCGTTCAATAACCTCTTTACTAGGCAGGAAGAAGGGGACGCATGGACGTCCATTTTGTCCCACAGGTGTTGAAAAGCTTGTGGTACCGGTACTGGTGAAAAGTACACCGACAGTTCTAGTTTGGGGACGTCGTGGACAGGTCGAATGCCCATTTGGAGCCAACTATCTGACTACTCCTGCTCAGATTGTTCGCCAGCACGTTCTTCTTGCGCGGGATGAAGAGTGCTGTTAAGGCTGCCAAATCCCCTTCCGTCCACCTGAGGGTTTTCACAGCTAGCAGGCATAGGTGCTGTGACAAGGTTTCTCCTTATTTGTTTAAGTGGGACACTACTATAGTGTTGATGCTCATCAGCACTACATAATGACCTGAAAGGAGTTAATGGAAGTATTTGAGGGTCAGGCAGGCTGTCCTCATTTCCCGAAGGTTATGTGGCCCTACATTACGAATTCGGATCAAAGTCCGGATGCCGTCGGGTGAACACAGATGAACCCCTCCCCCTTCTTTTTAATGCATCTATATAGACCAACAAATCCAGGGGAGGAGAGAGATCTACTCCTCTGAGGAGATTGGTGTCTAGCACCACCAACTCAGGCCTCTCTTCTGTTCGGGTGCCACTGGTACTAGAGGACAGTATGTGGAGCTAGCCATGGGGCACTAACTTCTCGAGGAATGTTTTGCTACTGGTGCTAGCAGCTTGCCTCTCGGGAGACAGATCTGCAGGCACATGATCCCCTGAGAGAAAAACCTTACCTAGTATGGTCTTGACCAAAGGTGGGACAGTCTGAGGATGGTTGGTCTGTGAAGGGAAGGTTACCTACCATCCCTCTTTGCAAGGGCGAGCATTGGCAAGGCAAGGGTTAGTAAGGCTGGCTTGGACACCTTTTCCAGTTTGTCCTGCTGGGAGCGTATGCTCGCAAGGTAAGAGCTGCAAAAACAGAGCCTTTCAGCTCTTAAATGTACAGTGGAACCTCTACATCCGAACGTATCTACAACCAAATTTTCCAACATCCGAAGTAAAATTCGAGCAAATTTTTGACTCTACACCCGAATTTTATTTCGACACACGAAGTAAGCAATTTTCGTCGTACCGGTTGTATCCGAATTTTTCGACACGCGAAGTACAATTCGAACACGTTCCTACTCTGCACCCGAATTTTTTTTTCGACACCCGAAGTAAACAATACCCGTACGCGTAGTTGGTACTCAAAGTGCCGGATGTGTTTTTTATTTCCGCCGATAGAAGGCAGCACTCCGACCTCGGAGGGACCCTCAATTAGCGTGGCTTGGGTCAGTCCTCTGTTCTCGTCGGCTTCTTGCGGTTGTGCCCTGTGCGTTCTGCTATTATTGAACTGTTTTAATCGTGATTTTTTACGTGCATCCTTTTACGGTAATTTACGTAAAGTATGGATCCTAAAAGGCTTAGTTTTGCAAGTGGTAGTGGTAGTGGTAGTGGTGAGAAAAGGAAGACGGAAATGCTTTCTATAGACGTAAAGCAGGAAATTATTGAAAAACATGAGCGTGGCGTCCGCGTGAGTGAACTTGCTGAACAATATGACCGTAATATGTCGACGATCTCGACAATCCTGAAACAGAAGGAAGCTATTAAAGCAGTGAAACCTTCTAAGGGGATCACCATTATTTCAAAACGCCGTAGCCCTATCATAGAAGAGATGGAACGACTTCTGCTAATCTGGATCAAGGACAGAGAGATTGTTGGCGACACCATCACCGAAACCATCATCTGCGAGAAGGCACACGCCATCTTCACGGACTTGAAGGAGGAGAGCTCTGGGGGTGATGCTGGGGAAAGTTCAACCAAACCTTCCTCAGACGATTTCAAGGCATCTCGTGGCTGGTTTGACAAATTTAAGAAACGGTCCGGGATTCATTCAGTTGTTCGCCACGGAGAGGCTGCTAGTGCATACACAAAGGCTGCAGCTGACTTTGTCAAGAACTTTGAAAGGATCGTGCTGGAAGAAGGCTATGTAGAGCAGCAAGTGTTTAATTGTGATGAAACCGGGCTGTTTTGGAAGAAGATGCCCAGTCGAACCTACATCACTGCCGAAGAGAAGAAATTGCCTTGGCATAAGCCAATGAAGGATCGGTTGACTCTTGCCCTATGTGCCAACGCTAGCGGGGACTTTAAAGTCAAGCCCTTACTGGTTTACCATTCTGAGAACCCTAGGGCCTTTAAGGCAAACAACGTGGATAAGGACCAGCTTCATGTTTTCTGGCGATCCAACTCGAAGGCCTGGGTCACTAGGCAGTTCTTTGTGCAATGGGTTAACCAAGTTTTCGGCCCTTCTGTGAAGAAGTATCTTCATGAACAGAAATTGCCTTTAAAGTGCCTGCTATGCCTTGACAATGCACCCGCTCACCCCCCCAGACTTGAAGATGATATCTTCGATGAATTTGAGTTCATAAAGGTGCTGTATCTTCCACCAAATACCACCTACATCTTCCAGCCCATGGACCAGCAAGTCATCTCGAATTTCAAGAAGCTCTACACCAAGCACCTATTCAAGCAGTGCTTTAATGTCACGCAAAGCACAAACTTAACTTTGCGTGAATTTTGGAAAAGCCACTTCAACATCGTGCACTACTTGAAGATCATAGATCAGGCTTGGGTGGGATTAACTCGACGGACCCTCAATTCTGCCTGGAAGAAGCTGTGGCCTGATGCAGTTTCTCCCCGAGATCGAAGGTTTTGACCCCGAACCTGATCCCGTGGTGGGTGCAGCGGAAGACGTAGAGGAAATAGTCTCCCTTGGCAAGTCCATGGGTCTGGAGGTCGACGCAGATGACGTCACGGAACTCGTCGCCGAACATCACGACGAACTTACCACAGAGGAGCTCAAGGAACTCCATGCTATGTCTGAGCACGAGTGATGACGAGGAAGGGATCGAGGAGGTAGAACATGTGTTAAGTTCGGCGCAAATAAAAGAGGTGTTAGGAAAATATCAAGACGTTGTCGACTTCGACAAATACCACCCAAAAAAATTGCAGGTTTGTCGTGTAGTTGCGCAGTTCGATGATGTTTGCCTAACTCACTTTCGAAACATTCTGAAAAGCCGTACCAAGCAACTATCTATTGATAGTTTCTTTAAAAAAACTACGAAGCGAACTCGTGATGAAGAGGATGGAAGTGGTTCAAGGAAAACGGCAAAGAGTGAAGCGAAAGAAATTCAATCAATTTTAAGTGGAGAGAGTGAAAGTAATTAAAATCAATCATCAAAAATAAAAAAAACGGATTTTGAGCGAAGCGAAAAATCTATTTTTGGGTAAGATGGCCATGTCGTCCTGATGGAAGTTCCTTAAAGGCAGCTTCCTAGGGTATATTACAACTACGGCGATATTCCCAGAGAATTTACCTTAAGGTACCCAGAATTCTAACTCCTGGAGCGAGTATCCCTAAAAAAGACCTTAGGGATATCGTAAATATCAGTGGACGTATTCTTGACACGCCTCATAGCAATCTATACCCCGAATAGAGTTAACACTTCGTAGGGGTCAAATGGCAAGAAAACGAAAACGATAAGAAAGGGGGGAGCCGTTCGTAAGGCATCTCTCCTCCCCGTTTCGTAAGCGTGCCCTGCGCCGCTCGCGGCGCCATCTGTATTCCTTGTAGCGATACACGAGGTGCTACAGATACTGTATGTAGGGAGGGGTCCTACAACCCTTTTCTCTTTTTTTTTTTTTTTTTTTGAAAAGGGGCAGGGCGGGTCCATCAGGACGACATGGCCATCTTACCAAAAAATAGATTTTTCGCTTCGCTCAAAATCCGTTTTTTGGGCTCAAGCCATGTCGTCCTAATGGAAGTATACCAGAGCATTACTGTATCTGTGGATTCTCAATACGTGCCGTACTCCTCAGGAATGTTTCTTAGTCAACTCGACTGAAAGACCTAAGATGTTACCGTTATACATCTTTTCACTAATCATAAGCCATGAAAGCGCTTCCTGCCCCCTACAGGGAGGAGTCCTACTAGACTCTAGAAACGAACGAAGAGTACATATACCTATGTATGAATCACTCGCCAGCCAGTACAATATAGTGGTCTCACTCTATATGAAGTAAAGCATAGTCCTTACGGAACTACAGCATCCAAGGGAAAAAATCCCGACCAGCACCCTGGTCGAAGTAGAAATAGACAAAAAGGTTATATCTGCGTAGGATTAAACTTGCTGCCGCCACCGTCCTCAGAGAGGGGTGGAGCCCTTTATGCTAAGGAAAGTATAAACCAGTGCAACAAGGCTTGCATTAAGGAATAGGCTATTATAGATATCCCCGATTAATATACATAGGCTAAATGCTCAATAATTAACATGAAATCAATATAGGAGAAGGAGACGCAAGGTTCCCGAGAACAAGTTTATTGAGTAACAATAAATAGACATGGTTACCACAAATATATACATATGATAGGTGGATGACCAACAATTTACACAAGTACCGTAGTGCATGGATGTATGGTTATCTGAAAGAAAACAATCAGGTCACTTGTCGCATACCAAGGTATCAAAGTTAACGTCCATGTTACTATCCACTGACATTAGCGTCAGCAACGCTCGGCACACCTGTCTGTACTTGTGCTACCATCACCATAACGCTGGAACAGTCACTGTGGGCTCCCAGAGCCTTCACTACTAGTTATACCAACGCATATAACTATACACTCACCCAAGAATCAAAGTCCCAAATAATTCCACTGTTCCTCGCAGAGTTAAACAGCAGGGTTAACGACGCAACCAACTGCTACCACAGACCTCTTTAGCTGCTCCACTTGCTTAGCATAGTGGCGAAAGAATACCCTGGAAGACTTCCAGCCAGTGTATGAACGAAGGTGTTCAAAATCCATAAAGTTAAAGAAGTTTAAGGATGAAGCAACTTTCCTCGGATCATGACCTGCGGGTGAACTGTCAGGATCCGCTCTGCGAATAAAATATGTAATTTTCGCCCTAAGCTGATTTAAAGATAAATTCGAGCCCGATGTTTCTCCTCTGAATAGTTGGCCCCCATGGAAGTCTGAAGTTCTACGAAGATAGACCTTTAGGCATTCTACGGGACATAGAGATGCATCTTCTTTCAGAGGGCAGATTCTCCAGGGACCCCACCTGTTGGTGGGCAACTCGTTCTTAGCGAGAAACGTAGGGTCCGGAAACAGGTTCAGTTCTCCCCCATCCAGGAACTGAACCCGGCCCTCCTCTCTCGAGAGGGCCACAATCTCACTAACTCTGGCCCCAGAAGCAAGGGCAAAAAGGAAGATCACTTTTTGAGTCAGGTCCTTCAATGCACACTCCTCATTATCCAGTAATGAGGCAAAATGAAGGACTTTGTCTAAAGACCACGAAATAGGCTTTGGAGGAGCTGAAGGTCTAAGCCTAGCACAGGCCTTCGGGATCTTATTAAACATCTCGTTAGCGAGGTCTACCTGGAAGGCATATAGAATGGGTCTTGTCAGAGCTGACTTACATGTAGAAATCGTGTTAGCCGCCAGTCCCTGTCCGTGGAGGTGGATGAAGAAGGATAGGCAGAACTCCGTAAAGATCTCGTGCGGATTCTTGTCTTTGACAAAGGCTACCCATTTCTTCCATGCTGATTCGTACTGCCTTCTAGTAGACTTACACTTATATTCTTCCAGGAAGTCGATGCTATCTTTCGAGATTCCGAACCGTTTCTTCACCGCTAGGGAGAGAAAATCATGAGCTGCAGGGTCGGGGTTTTCTGTAATGAAGCGTAGACAGTCGACTTCTGGACTTGCTGGGACAGAACTGGGTCCGGGAGTGGTAGAAACTCTAGTCGTAGTTCCAGAGCCAGAGGGAACCATACACTGTTCGGCCACTTGTGGGCCACTATTGCTGCTACTCCCTTGAAGGATCTCAGTTTGTTGAGGACCCTCAACATCAGATTGTGAGGGGGAAACAGGTAGATCCTGGACCATCTGTTCCAATCGAGGGACATCGCATCTACTGCTTCCGCCAAGGGGTCCTCGTATGGGGACACATATCTCGGCAGCTTCTTGTTGTCCTTCGTCGCGAAGAGGTCTATCTGCAGTTCTGGGACTTGTCTCAAGATGAAGGAGAATGATCCTGCGTCTAGGGACCATTCCGACTCTATCGGTGTAACCCTGGATAGAGCGTCCGCGGTCACATTCCGGACTCCTTGAAGGTGAACTGCTGACAGGTGCCACTTCTTCTTCTCCGCCAGTCGAAATATGGCTAACATTACCTGGTTGAGAGGTGGAGATCTCGATCCCCGCCGATTCAGACATTTCACTACCACCTCGCTGTCCAGTACCAACCTTACATGGATCGAGTGACGTGGGGATACTTTCTTCAGGGTAAGAAGCACTGCCATAGCTTCTAGAAAGTTTATGTGAAAAGTCCCAAATAGCTTGGACCAGGTCCCTTGCACTTTTTTCCGATGGGAGTGACCCCCCCACCCTACCTCTGAGGCGTCTGTGTGGATTGTCACTGACGGGGGGGTGGTTGAAGAGGTACTGACCTCTTTAGACGACTGGCTTGAGACCACGGTCTGAGAAGAGAACGTAGCCGAAGTGGGACCGGTCTCTTCAAGTCCCTTCGCTCTTTCGATGCAAAGGTTCTCCAGACTCCCGCTGCATCTTTTAGCTGTGCTCTTAGCACTGGGTCTGTTACTGATGCGAATTGAAGAGAGCCCAAAACCCTCTCTTGTTCGCGTCTTGATATCCTCTCGAAACCTAGAAGTCTCCTGACAGACCCCGCTATTTCCTTCCTTTTCGACATCGGAATGGAAAAACGGTGTGACACTAGATCCCAGTGAATTCCCAACCACTGGAACCTCTGAGCTGGAGAAAGACGAGACTTCTTTCTGTTGATCATGAAACCTAGATATTCCAGGAACTGAATCACCTGTAGGGAAGCCTGCAAGCATTCCGCTCTGGATGCTGCCCACACCAACCAATCGTCCAGGTAGGCTACTACCTGGAACCCTTTTAGGCGTAACTGTTTGAGCGCTGCGCTCGCAAGCTTCGTAAAGATCCTTGGGGCTATGTTTAGCCCGAAGGGCATCGCTCTGAAAGCATAAAGTTTTTGTTGTAGCTTGAATCCTAGGTAGGGGGAGAGACGGCGACTTATTGGAACGTGCCAATATGCGTCTGACAAATCGATGGAGACGGTATATGCCCTCTTGGGCAGTAAGGCCCTTATGTGTTGTAACGTTAACATCTTGAACTTGTGGTTCACTATGAACTTGTTGAGTGGTGACAAGTCCAGAATGACTCTGAGTTTCCCCGAGTCTTTCTTGGGAACACAAAACAGCCTCCCTTGAAACTTGATGGACTTTACCCTCCGGATCACCTTTTTCTCCAACAGATCTTGAATGTACTCCTCCAAAACGGGGGTGGAGTGTTGGAAAAATTGAGGGCACTGGGGCGGAGTACTGTACCAACTCCAACCCAGTCCATTTTTGAGCAGGCTGTGGTCCCAGGGATCGAAGGTCCAGCGATCCCGGAAATACTGTAGTCTCCCACCTACCGGCGACACTTCACTTTGACTGCCCTGCAGTCTTGCCTCCCTGGCCGCGACCACCTCTGAATCCTCTTCCCCTAGAGGGGCGTCTCGCCGAACCTCTGGCTGCACCTCTGGGCTTTGCTCGAAACGTGGTCGATTACCCTTCGAACACTGGATTGAATGCCGGGGATGCTGATGACACGGCTTGGGGTACCCATTGGAAGGTGGTCGGGGTCTGGGCTACCAGTTGTGGTACCGGAGGCAAAGCTGGCTGCTGCTGCTGCTGCTGCTGTCGTTGTGGTCTGAAAGGCTTGGCTGGACGGGAAGAAAACCTCGATTTCTTCGCCTTTCCTTTTGGCTGAGGGCCCTCATCAGGGGAAGACTTCCTCTTAAGGGACAGGCCCCACTTAAGGAGAAGATTACGGTTCTCAGTGGCTGCCTTGTCCACCACCTCTTTGACCACTTCATTGGGAAAGAGATCTTTACCCCAGATGCTAGATGAAATGAGTCTCTTGGGTTCATGCCTCACTGTGGCCGAGGCGAAAACAAACTCTCTACAGGCCCTCCTCGCTTTGACAAAGCAATAGAGGTCCTTAGTCACCGTGGCCAGATGGATCTTGGCCATTACCATGAACATCGAGGCTGCCAGGCGCTCCTTTGTGTCCAATTCCCTCCGTAGGAGGAATTCCGACAACTTGGGAAGGTTTTCGCCGAACTGCTGACCTGCAATGTCGGCGTCCAACTTCCCAACCGAGAAGGTGAGGTGTACCTCCTTCCAGTCCTTATTATCCAGCAGCAAGGCCAACGACAGTGGTTTGCATTCCTCCAGAGATGGACACGGTTTGCCAGCTTCAACCGCCTTCAAGACGGCCGCGAACCCTTTCTGCATAAAGGGGAAGGCCCTAGCCGGGGAGGATACAAAGGAGGGGTGCTTCTTACTCAAAGCAGCAACTTTAGAGTTTGAGAACCCCCTCTCCTTCAATGCAGATGTTAAGGTAGCTTGAGCCTTGGAGTGATCCAGGATGATTACCTCCTTCGGTTCCGTCTCCTCCTTCGAGGCCGGCTCCTTCTTCAGACGGACATAACAGTCCGGGTAGGCCCCTCTACTGGGCCAGAATTCCACCTCCTCAAGGGGAACTGAGCCCAGTTTCTCCGACATGACGATCTTCCCGATCGTCATCGGCATGTGCTCGGCATATCTCCACGGGTTGGCATCCGAGCACAGAGGAAGGTCCTTCACGTTGAGCTTCTTTGGAGGTCCACGTGATGCTGTGATCTTCTGCATCTGGAGCTCCAATGTAGCTACCTTCTGATTATTCTCCCTCTGCATCTGTTGGATCATACCAACGATGGAAGAGAGAGCCTGTCCCAGCTCTGCTGGAAGAGCGGACGAAGTAGAGGGGATAGGTTCAGGGGTCTGAACCGGAACGTCTGAAGGTACGGGAACCTCTTCCTCCACGGCAATAGGATCTTGATCCTCCTCCTCACCCTCTGCGAGGAGATCCTGTTCCGCACGGTCGGACAAGTCAGACATCTTGTCATCCAGGTGGATGTCCTGCATGGCATCCGTAACATCCTCCTCCACTGGGATCTGGACGAGAGGGATCTCCGGCCGAGGCTGGGGAACAACAGCGTCAGTGGAAGCTTTGGGAAAAAGGTATGCCCTCATCTTCTCATTAGGAAGATAAGGTCCAGTGGTGTTCTTCTGAAAACCCCTTACCCATAAACGGAGCTTCTCCCTCGCTGCATCCCTTGACTCCGCCGACCTAGGGGATTCAAAAGCCTCTGATAGCAGGTTAGTACATACTGCACATACCTGCGGATCCCAGTAGCGATGGTCATCATTGGAGGCTGCGCAAGCCGCGTGCCTCCTACACGAGACGTCCGCAAAAGTTCTTGCTGCGGACATTGCAGAAGACACTATCACATTTCGGATGCTCCTCCTGTAAAAGAAGAAAATTTCCATGAATATCAAGTGAATTTCAATTCACATGTAAATATGAGTATTCACAAAGAATAAGGGAAAGACACCTACTTGTGAAACCCACATAATCACCTGTGGAAGCCCACCAGCCAAAAATCACGTAGTTAGTCTTTACTAGAATAACCAGAGATCATATTTCCCAAGGGAAATTAGGTGTAGCTCACACCTAAGGTAAAATTTTACCATTCTGGCCAGGGATGAAAAGAATTATCTTTTTTATCCTTGTAAGGCGACACCAAGTGATTGCACAAAGTAACACAAGTTAGAAAAAACAGTGTTGTAACCTACTACATCATGGTCTCCCTTGGTTGAATACACCACCCAAGAAAGAACTGACACTTTGTTTTTTATAAAGACAGCAGATTTCTTAGCTCCAAAGTTATCTGTTATTTTGCGCAAGTTAGCAAGAAGAGGAGCTTTTAGCACTTGTTGGAGAATTGGTAATGTTACTCCTCTATGTAAATGTGTTTGTGGTAGCTCAAGTCCCACTGATTACCGCCCAATTTCCATAACTCCCATATTATCTAAAGTTTTTGAACGTCTTCTGGCAAAACGTCTTAATAGGTTTGCTGAAGGTAATCATCTATTCCCTAGTTTGCAATTTGGTTTTCGTAAAGGCCTTGGAGCATGTGATGCCCTTCTTACAATCTCCAATGCAGTACAGAAATCCCTTGATTGTGGTCGTGAAGTTCGTATGATTGGCCTTGATTTTAGTGCTGCCTTTGACCGTGTTAATCATGAGGCCCTTGTTTTCAAACTGAAACAGTTGGGAGTGGGTGGGTCGTTTCTTAGCATTATTATTGATTTTTTAAGTAGTAGATCTCAAAGAGTAGTTGTTGATGGGCACCATAGTGAGTATAGGAATGTGATATCCGGTGTTCCACAGGGTAGTGTTCTTGGCCCATTACTTTTCATACTATATACATATGACATGTGGTTTGGCCTAGAAAATAAGCTTGTTGCATATGCAGATGATGCTACTCTCTTTGCATCAATTCCATCCCCTGAATGTAGACCTGGGGTTGGTGAATCCCTTAATAGAGATTTAGCTAAAATTAGTGCATGGTGCAAGTTATGGGGTATGAAGTTGAATCCTAACAAAACTCAAAGTATGATTGTAAGTAGGTCAAGGACGGTGGCTCCTCAACATCCGGATCTCAGTATTGATAATGTTTCATTAAATTTGTATTACTCTTTCAAAATTTTAGGTGTGATTCTCGACAGCAAATTTACTTTTGAGAAACATATAAGGTCTGTGTCTTCTTCAATTGCACAAAAAATTGGCTTATTGAGAAAGTCTTTTAAGATATTCGGTGATCAATCTATTCTGAAGAAGTGTTTTAATTCTTTTATTCTACCTTGTTTTGAGTATTGTTCTCCTGTCTGGTCTTCAGCTGCTGATTCTCATCTTAATTTGTTGGACAGAAACTTACGGTCTATTAAATTTCTTATTCCTGATCTAGATATTAATCTCTGGCACCGTCGTTCAATTAGTTCCTTATGCATGTTGCATAAGATTTTTCATAACTCTGACCATCCTTTACATTCAGATCTCCCTGGACAATTTTATCCTGTTCGTAATACTAGGCTGGCAGTTAATTCTAATAGCCAGGCCTTTTCCATCATAAGACTCAATACTACGCAGTACTCTAGAAGTTTTATTCCAGCTGTTACCAAGTTGTGGAATGATCTTCCTAATCGGGTTGTTGAATCAGTAGAACTTCAAAAGTTCAAAGTTGGAGCAAATGCTTTTTTGTTGACCAGGCGGACATGAGTCTTTTTATAGTTTATGTGTGACATATTTGTTTTTGACGTTAATAGTTTATATATGACATATCTGTTATGACGTTGTTACTTTTTTTTAGAATGATTTACTGTTAATTTGTTCTCTTCAGTTATTTATTTCCTTATTTCCTTTCCTCACTGGGCTATTTTTCCCTGTTGGAGCCCCTGGGCTTATAGCATCTTGCTTTTCCAATTAGGGTTGTAGCTTGGATAGTAATAATAATAATAATAATGAGGGTGGTGTGCCGGCCGGCTATTGCCGGTCAGTAACCCCCCCCCCCCCTTTTCCAAAGGTAGATCTCAAGTACACAACTCCAGATCACCCTTATTGGGGAGAACTCCAGATCCCATGCCTGAACCGGCCGGCAGTGGTTGCCGGTCCGCAGCCACCCGGGTAGCACTGTGTTGCCGGCCATCACTCTTAGTGGCCGGCTAACCGGGCAGTGTAGCAGGCCGGCCGGCAGCGGTAAGCAAACCCTGCCGGCTGGCCTCCACACCAGGTAGCGCTCGGCTGCCGGCCGCCACTCATAGTGGCTGGCAGATGAGCAAGAGACCGGCCGGCAAAGGCATATAACCACCGCCGACCGACAGCAAGAGAACTGGAGAACACCCCCCCCCACCGGCGGCCGGCCTGTAGGCCGGCAGACGGCAAGGACAACACATAAGAAGACAACAGAATGAGTGCCGGGCTAAGAGGCTATGAGCCTCTGTGCCCGGCACCCGAAAGAGTGCCGAGAGGAAGGGGAGACACTAAGTCAGGCTTCCTAACCGCTGCTTACTTAATCTACAGACGGCAGCGGTGGAGGGACCAAGAAAGGACCGGGCAGCACTCAAAAGAAAGGGTCTCTGCCGGTCGGCACACTCTGCCGGCCGACAGGGGACCACGTCAGTTCCCCATCCTAACCTAGGCTAGGTACGGATGCGGACGACTGACACAAAGGAAACGGAAAAATAGAAGGGAAGGACAGAGGGTCCTATCCAACCTTGCCTTGGTTAAGGGTCATACCCAACTAAGAGAGCTTATCTCAGCCAGAGAAATCCCGGGAGGGAGGCCGGCACTACTGGCTGCCTCCCTAAAACCAAGGCAAGGAAGGAATTGCTATTCCAGAAAGGGAACATATCCCGAATCCAGAACGGCAAAGAGGACAAGTCTGAGGGGTCACCGAGCGAAGGGATCACTACAGGAACCCAACAAGGTGATCCAAGGAGGATAAACCCCTTATGCCCGTGTCAGTCAGCAAGGGAGACTCTGCCCCACGCTAGACCAACACGGACTCAGACTAATACACTGCTGTACTGTCCCCCTCTGAACCAATTCAGTTGGAACAGGAAGGTACAGTACTACTCCAGCATAGATATATTTGAAATTTAATTCAAACAAACCACTAGAGTTAAGCCTAAGGCTTAAACAGAGGGAAAGGGTTTGCCCCTTCCCCGAAGAGAAGGGAGCAAACGGGGAAACAGATAATATTATAATGACCTAAGACAACCTAGCCTAGGCACTAAGAGAATCGATTACCTAATTCACCGAAACTCACTCCAATACTATCTTGGAAAGTACTCGAAAAAAGCTTATATGTATAACGTTGCCTAACGCTTTAAGCAATATAAAATCACACTTGGAAGACTAATTATCATGCAGGAAGTACAAGGGCCAACAGCTAGCCTACGAAGACTAGTGTTGGTCAGCCTAGGCAAAACTTTCGCCAGGCACACTACTATCGCATCATAACAGAATTCCTAATAAGCTAAGCAGCTAATTATTAAAGCGCAAAGGGGCTGGGAACGTCGCTCTTGCTAACAAATAAATCCTATTCTAGCGAGCGACAGCGTCCATGACGCCTCCAGCAGGCAACAGCTCTTGTATCAAAGATAACTCTTTTAATTACTTTAATTTTAAACAAGAGCCTACATTTATACATAAAAGAAATAGTACTCAACTTATCCGAGGCAGAAGAAGTTGGAGAAAGCATAATAAACGAGTAAATCCAAGATTTTGGTAGTAACACAGGGAAAAACACCGAGTCGTATAGCTACGCAAAAAGGAATACAGATGGCGCCGCGAGCGGCGCAGGGCACGCTTACGAAACGGGGAGGAGAGATGCCTTACGAACGGCTCCCCCCTTTCTTATCGTTTTCGTTTTCTTGCCATTTGACCCCTACGAAGTGTTAACTCTATTCGGGGTATAGATTGCTATGAGGCGTGTCAAGAATACATCCACTGATATTTACGATATCCCTAAGGTCTTTTTTAGGGATACTCGCTCCAGGAGTTAGAATTCTGGGTACCTTAAGGTAAATTCTCTGGGAATATCGCCGTAGTTGTAATATACCCTAGGAAGCTGCCTTTAAGGAACTTCCATCAGGACGACATGGCTTGAGCCCAAAAAGAAAATGTAAAAAAAAATATAAAATATAAAAATAAAAAAATAAATAAGCTAAGTTATGTTAAAGTTCACTTAGTGTAAATTAGAATAAGTTACGGTAGTGTACGTTTATCGTAGTTAACCTCTCTACCTCCTCGCCGCCCGTCCGTCTCCTCTCTGCGTAGCAAGACCAACAACACCTGCGCTGGAGTTTCTAAGGTAAAGTGACACTAAAAACCCATTTCTTATTTATCATTTTTTGATAATTCTTCTTTTTTACATATCTATTATCTAATTTAGTGTGCATTATTCTCATGGGAAATTATGTGTAGTAGTTTATTAAAGAGTTATCATAGGTTTTTGGGCTCAACCACGGATTAATCCTATTTCAATGTATTCTTATGGGAAAATTCGTTTCGACATCCGAACATTTTTTACATCCGAAGTCGGTTGTGGAACGGATTAAATTCGTATGTAGAAGTACCACTGTAATTGCTATCTGTGTGCACTTGCGAGGGGCAAGTCCATGATTGTGTGGCAAAACTGGTAGAGCACGCTCCTTCCAGTTTGCCCAACCGCAAGATGAGAACTGGAATTGTGCACTGGTTTGTGCGCTTTTCCCAGTTCTCATGGGCAACAGATTTACCCCTGCGTGCCTTTCTCAGCTCGCCAAGGTACTGTGACCTAGGTCTAGCCTTTATACCTGACTATGTTTCTTGTGTTTGCAGTTCTTGATTTAAAGACTCGCCCAAGAGAGCATTCAGTGTAGCAGAAGTGGAGTGCCTCTCTTAGTCAGGCAAACGGGCTTCTACGCCCACTTTACTAGGTGAATTTGTGCCAACACAGTGCAAGATTTCCTAGCAAAACTAGTGTGTGTTAACGCCCGAGTAAGATGGACCAGGGTATTTTCCTACGAACTGTCTCCCGCAGCAGACTGGTGAGTAGCGTTATGCGCTCCTCCAGGAGGAGACATTCGTTCATAACAGGCTATTAAGACTGCCGGAGACTGGTTGTGCCAGTGCCTGTGAGGAAAAATTTCTCCCCTTCATCGATGGAAAGGGCTCTGAGCTACCTAGTCAACCAATACCCAGTAGCATGTCAACAATACCTAGGAATTGTCTCTATTGCCCTCACCCCCCCTTAAAGGTTAGCCAGTTCCATCGAGTGGAACAAGCGACCTAGACCTCCCAGCGCAAAGTCAATCCTCCTCGGTTTCTCGAGAGGGGTCTAGAGATTGAGTAGCAAGTAACATCTCAAGTTGATGTCAAGAAGTGCAACAGTTTGCACACACCTGCTATAAAAGGGGGTGGGAATTAACTCCAACTTCCGCCAATGCAATGGGAGTTAGCCGAGTAAGTACGATAAAATCAGTAAACCAGGGTAGCCAGTATTCCTTAGCGTAAGAAGTTATTACAGCGAATCTCCTAGTGATTGCTTACGGGTAAGAGACCGGTCGGTAACGAACGATCGCACACAATTACTTTCGAAAGGTAAGATTGAGATGTATCTCCAATCTATTGTTGGACAGGTAATGTATATGTAAGTCCATCTATGGACCCGTAACCCAGACAACGGAGGCGGACAAACAAATAGGCGTAGCCTGAATTATTAGCAGTGTCCAGAACTCAGTTGGAGAACGTTGATAAACGTTCATAACTGCGACCTCCTCCTCCCGATGAAAACATTTGTATTTCTTCGTCTCCGGCTGGCAAAACTAGAATAAGTTGCGAATTTCCCTTTCCAGGAAACCGATTCACTTACGTGAAGTTTCTGGTCTCAGTATTATTATTTGTAAATTAAGACCTACGATCGGAAGTTAGGAAAGGACTGCCTGGTTACAGGACAGAAAAAGAGTAATGCATAACCTGGATCCCCATACGGAATATAGCCATCAACACTAATGATTTATTAGAACGAAGATCTAATTATAAGATGGTCTATAGTCCTAGTCTGCAGCAAGTGGACACGTATGCGTACCCTCTTTGCCTCCGGGTAAACGTTAACAACGAGCTTGAGACTACTTGAGGGAATAATGTATGTGCGAGGAATCACAACATTATTGCCAAAGGAATTTGATTGTCGACTAGCTGTAGTATTCTCAATATATGTAAAACAACATATACAGCTAGTTTAATGATTATAACTCTGTTGTTTGCCTGCCTTGTGAGCGAGGCTTGCTAACGAGAAGCTGACAAAATTGTCTGGTTGCCTAGTGGGCGGGGCTTCTTAACGTTCGTAAACGTAATAAAAATCCGACAACTTTCGTCTGGCAACCTTGTGTACGGAACTTATTCTAGTTCGTAAACGTGAGCAGAAACTAACAATCTTGGGACTACAAGGCTTAAGATTATAACCTTGTATACAAATGTATAATAGTAAGCTCTCCCTTTCGTCGGATAACAAAGTCTAAGAAATTAACCCAAAAGGATTATATTTCATGAAACTTGGTGTCTAACGAGAACTCGTTGTGCTCAGGGACACACTGACTCATGCGGCAGACTCAAGCTATCGGTAGTAAACCGTATTGTGGCAATAACCCTGAGGTTTTGTCTTGGTGAGAGCGCATGCACCACAGGAGTTCGTTTCAGCCTTTTAAAGAATTTTACCAAACGTCTGTAGTTATGTAAAACTTCTCAAGGCCGATGGATACCCCTGCAAAACAAGTCTTGTATGAAGGGTTTGTTGTCCCAAAAAGCTTTCGTACAGGGTTGCCAGCAAATGCTGGCGAACATTTGTAAATGTTGGCGAGCGCTCGCGGAACGCTTACGAGAATCAGTGAACGCCATCTAATACCATCAAACGCTGACGAGCGCCCACGAACACCAGGGAGAATCCATGAACGAGAATATAGGAAGCGCCAGCAACCTCCTTTCTAGCTAGAACCAGTAGCGTACACTACTCTAGCTTTGGCAATGAGGGATCAAAACTCGTTACGGGTACTAAGGCGAGGATTTCGCAAAACCTCGCCTCGGGCAAACCTGGTGAGGCGAGGGTCTCACAAGAAGCGAGATTCTCGGACAAGGCGAGGGTCTCGCACGTAGCGAGGGTCTCTTGTGAGGCGAGGGTCTCTCACGTAGCAAGTCTCGCGCGAGGCGAAAGTCTCAGCGAGAGTCTCATGCGCGGCGAGGGTCTTGCACAAAGCGAGAGTCTCGCCGAAGCGAGAAATCCCTCACCTCCTCTTAGTACTCCTTACCCCCCACCCAAAAGGAGGGAGGTGAGTAGCCTTATGTCATTCCCCACTGTGCTGGACTTGATCAGCTGTTTCTCTCTCGTTAGAGTTAGAAACTATGAGGCGCAGGCCCAAAAGAGCTCGGCCTCACAAAGCTCTAAGAGCTTTGTTATGCCCAAAAGCACGATATGTCAATAACCCGGAAGAGTTAAGGCCTACAATACTCGTCGATGGCTTGCGGCCGGTAGTCTTCACCATCTGCTGCAAATATCCCAGAGGGAAAATGCAAGGAGACTCATTCCATACCCTGGGGGTACGACTCAGGAAGAAATTTTTCTTCTCGCAAGCTAGAAGAAAAATCAACACCTCTTCCGATGGAGCATCGCCTCGCGTACGAGGGAGCTGCCACTCAGAAGGGAGTGTTGGAGAAGATCTTTCCTCTCGCAACAGAGAATTGATCAACTCCTCCTTCCAACGGCGCATCCTCTCGTGTACGAGGGAGCTGCCACTCACAAGGGAGTGTTGGAGAAGATATCTCTTCTCACCAGAGAGGATTCATTAACTCCTCCTTCCTACGACGCATCGCCTAGCGGACAAGGGAGCTGCCGTTCAGAAGTGAGTGTTGGCGAAGATCTACCTTCTCGCAAAAGAGGATGATCAACTCCTCCTTCCTCTGGTGTATCGCCTAGGAGCTGCCATTCAGAAGGCCGTTGGAGAAGACCTCTCCTCTCGCAAAAGAGAGAATCGATCAACTCCTCCCTAATCCCTCACTGACAAGGGAGATGCCGCTCGGAAGGAGGTTGCATCGTCGTTTCTTGATTGATTGATTGATTGATTGAAAGTTTTCTGGCATCCTGACATCTAAGGTCATTGACGCCGATACCATTTACTGTATATGAAAATTAAAAGAGAATTCGATTAAAACCATAAAAATTAAGAAGTCATTAAAATAGTTAAATAGTTTTCAGAAGACCTGCTTCTGAAATAAATCTAAAAATTCCACTCGCATAGTAAGACACATCATGTCCAAGAATCTTGGCAAGGATAAACCTGCCATCCTCACCTCGAGCCTCAAACAGATATCTATTTCTTAAGTTAGTAAAATTAGGGCATTCGGTCAACAAATGCCTCACTGTTAAAGGTACTAAGCAGTCCTCGCAATACGGTTGGTGTTGGCCCTTCAGCAGAAACTCATGTGTCAACCGTGTGTGACCAATACGGAGACGACAAAGAGTCGTCTCCCATTTTCGGGGAATCATGTTATACCTCCAAGGTGATATGATATTTGTTACTTCCCTCATTTTATTGCCGTCTTGACTGTCCCAGTGCTGTTGCCATTTATCACAAACCAATTTCTTGATGTAAGGTAGGAGATCGTTACATGGAATGGGATACCTCCTTGGTAGCAACTCGGATGCCGCATTCTTCGCCAGTAAATCTGCCTTCTCATTCCCAGACACACCTACATGTGCTGGAACCCAACAAAATCGAACAGTTATACCTTTCCGTCCAATAATAAAAAGCCATTCTAAAATCTTTAAAACTAGAGGGTTATTAGAATTAAAAACTTCTAAAGCTTGAAGAACACTCCTTGCATCACTAAAAATTGTAAAATTACCCTCCTTTTCCAAAGCTATTTTCTCAATAGCGGTTAATATGCCATACAGTTCGGCAGTAAATATGGAAGCTGTTAGAGGAAGTGCACCTCTACAATTAAAATCATTACTATGTACTCCAAATCCAACGCCAGCATCAGATTTGGAGCCATCAGTATATATAAAAGTCGATCCCCTATGTTCTTCGACATGTTCCATAAAAAGAGACCTGGATTCTAAGTCAGTCATATTCTTCTTAACTCCAATAAAGTATTTACAAAAAGATATGTCAGGTAATTTCCATGGAGGCATTGATGATACCTTGAATGGAAGTACCTTATTTCTAATTATATCCAGACTATTTAAAAATCAATTCACCCGAAAGCCATAAGGTTGAGGAGATTTTGGGTGCAACTCAAAGTATGATGCGTGTCTTACAAGGCTTGCAGTCTGAAAGGCTAGAGAGCTAGGGAGTCTTTGCAATCTAAACCAATACCGAAGAATGGAAGACATTCGGTAAAGGTCTAGAGGTAACTCTCCAGCATCAACAAGGAGACTTGGGATAGGCGAGGTTTTAAAAGCTCCAGTAGATAATCTAATACCTGCATGATGTATCGAGTCTAATATTTTTAACCGGCTTGGGGTGGCTGAAGAATATACCTCACAACCATAACTAATTTTGGAAAAAATCAAGGCCTTGTATAATTTCAAAATAGTATTGCGGTCTGCCCCCCATGATGTATGGGACAATACTTTTAAGATATTCAGAGCTTCAACACATTTAGCTTTTAGCGCTTTTAGGTGAGAAACCCATGTAAGTCTACAGTCAAATATCAAACCTAAAAATTTGGTTTCCGATACACATGGTATCCGTTGACCTTTAATGTTTATATCTGGGTCTGGATGTACTCCCCGGATACGACAAAAATGGACAATGGTAGTTTTACTTGTCGAGAACTTAAATCCATTCATGTCAGCCCACTGGATAATTTTATCAATAGAGAGTTGGATTTTTCTCTCAACCATTGCCATTCTAGTGCCAGCAAATGATATTGAGAGATCATCCACAAATAGTGTTGAGAGAACATCCTGGGGAATGGCTGAGGATATCCCATTAATTGCTAGTGCAAAAAGGGTTACACTCAGCACACTACCCTGAGGAACTCCTTCTTCCTGGCACTTACTCTCTGATAGAGTTTCCCCCACTCTCACTTGAAAAACTCTACGTGAAAGAATCGTTTCTTGAAAGGTCGGACTGTGCAACATTTGAAGGTGAACCTTCTGGTCGTACAGGTTACATCTCCTCCCTTCGGGCGAACTAGCAACCCGCACAACCTCTGGAACGAAGCAAAAACTCGTTCCCAAGAGTCTCGTGACAAGTCACTCCGAGGAGTTCCTGTCAGCCACTGCTCATGGCCGCCCGCCAAAACAGGGTGAACACTGGGTGAGCAGCAGAGGTGGAGGCCATGGCCTCTTGCTACCTCCCTTACCCGGGGAACTCGTTCAAGGTAGGCAGCTCAAAAGGAAATTTAACAAACATTAGGCCAGTTGCTTTTAGCCGTAACCGGTTAAAAGGGTGTTGTTGGGAGAGGGAGACTACGTCTTCACTTTACCGAGCCGAAATAAAAAAGTGACGGTTAGTCGCTAGTGCTGGTGTGAGCGGGACAGTTAACCTACCCCGCTCCACCCCCCCCCCCCCCCCTTCCGCTAACTAGTAGTGCGCAGTTACACCCTGACTGACAAAAAGTTTATCGGCTGGTTTCAGCTTTCGCCGAAATAATACTCTGAAGTAAAGAGCGGAAGGTTTGTATTTTGCACCGGCTCAAACATTATTCTAAGAAATTATTTATCTTATTAGTGTACAGTTTTATTTCCAACAGAATTGTGACGTGATCACAGCGAAAAAAAGAGGTCGTAAAGCCGGACAGTTGTAGGTCACATAGGTCACAAGCCGACGACTACCTGTATGAGGACAGAGGAGAATGTGGTATATGTGTAGGCAAAGGAAAAATAAGCCATAACCAGAGAGAGAGAGATCCAATGTAGTACTACCTGGCCAGTCAAAGGATCAAATAACTCTCTAGTGGTAGTATCTAAACGCGTGGTAATCAAGAATACAGTACATGGGTTTAATGTATTTCAATGCTTTATACAAACATAAAGGGTAAAATTACTTGAAATCTGGCATCCTATACATATAAAAATAAATTTCAAATTTCTATTATCCATGTCACATACCTGGAGGAATGTTTCGGCAGGTGACAAAACGGAACCAGAATCCTTGCATGCTTCCATCTCTTGAGAGACCTCCCGAGTTGCTTCAGAAGCTGCTCTGTGACTTTCAATGATAAAGTGTTCTGCCACAGCACATTTCTCCATTATTTTACGAATTTCTTGGAGCATTTCTAGCTTTTCTGAAATCCATTAAATAATGTAATCACATAGCTACATAAGCTAAAACAAATTTTCTGAAAAATACAGATATTAAATACTAAGCCTAAATTGAAAAATTAATGAACCCTGTAAGAACTTATACTTGGTGAGTAAACAAACTACTGCTGTCCCTTCACCAGGATTAAATAGTTGGTAGCTTACTTATTCTAAACAAACCCACATTACATTAAGTGCTTTGGCATGCAGACCTATGCAACATTTATGGTGACAAATGGCTGTGTTGAACTATCAAGTACCCCTTACAATGTAACTACCTCCTACAATGGTAAGCAAAATCAGATCAGTTAAAGAGATATCACTGCAACCCCTGCTAGGGACAAACATGGAATCTTCTCTACACCTCATTTGTATTCAACAACATTTTTTAGTTTGAGGAAAGGTTCTTAAACAATACTGTATCTTAAAATGAAGATCAGAACCAAAACTAGGGGCTTACCAATTGTAACTCTTAAACAGGGTGACTGGAAATAGTTGCAACATAATATTCTATTTTTTAGCAGAAGTTTTGCAGTCAAGAGAATTTTTCATCTCAAGAAATTTTTTTACAAATATGACCAATTTGGAAATAATTTGTATTTTTCTTATCTATACAAACCTAGAGCTCTTTACAGCGGAGATATATTTCGGCAATAGCTGAAACTACCCGTTAAATCTTTTGTGAGGTGTAACTACTCTCTGATAGTTAGTGGAGGGTGGTAACTATCAGAGAAGGGTAGTGGGGGTAGACTGCCCAGACCTGTACTAAAACAAACCTGTCATTTTGCTATTGCGGCCAGACTTCCAAGGGAAGGTGATGATAGGACCAATATATGTAAAGAGCTTTAGGTATGTATAGTTAGGAAAAATACAAATTATTTCAAAATTTGTCATTCATTCCAGCATTATATACAATCCCTTGTGCTCTTTACAGTAGACTCATTCCATGGTGGGTGGAAGCCCAACACCAACTGCCTGATGACGATCCTGGGGTGGCAGTCTGCTTCAAACGAGCTTTTAGAGGGCACCCTAACACCTCATCCCCCTTGTAGGATGACAGCTTGGGCAATCCATGCTAGGTGTAGAATTTAGTAATGTCACTTGACCAGGTAAGTATAATTTTGGAGCTAAACTCCTCACTTAGCCTAGACATTGCCCGAGACCACCTCATTAAGAGAATGGGGATGTAGCAAATATATAAACCTTTATCAGGTTACACAAGGGACAATGGTACCCATCTGTATTTTGAGGAGGTCAGCTTGCAGAATTCCTCGGATGCTGAATACCAAGAGCAGGGAGGATGAAATAGCAAGTGGTCAGTCACTCACATTCATCCTAGACTTACTTTCAGGTATCATCTGCCCTCAACTGACTGCTACTTGTCCTACAATGGAGCTGAAATGTTATCAACCATGTGTTGTGCAGTCATCACAGGTCCTAAAGTGAATGTATCCAAGTTCCTTTGGGTTATGTCTTGCAGGTAGTGGGCGGTGAACGCTGTTTGCCCTTTCCACACGTCTGCTTGCAGTACCTGCGTTAGAGAAATTCTTTTGAATGCCAGGGATGTGCTAACACCCCTGATGTTGTAAGTACAGAATTGACGACTGGAAGGTGAGGAACCTAGTTGTATGGTATTCTTGATTACCTGTCTAGTCGAGGAAGAGATAGAGTTCTTTGTCATCATCTTCTTGGTTCTCCTTGTGTTCATAAAGAGCCTCCTGATCTTAGGGCAAAATCTGAAAGTTCTTTTTAGGTATTTCATCAGCACTCTCGCAGGACAGAGTAACTGTTGGTCAAGGTTATCTGTTACAGAATGGAGACTCAATCTGGATGGGCCCACATCTAGGATCCACTACAGCTGGATTTTGATTCTTGGCCACAAACTCAGTGATGAAACTGAACGTCACCTGCCCCCATCCCCTTGAATAGGCAATGTCATAGGACAGACCATGTAGCTCATCGACTCTCTTGGCAGAGGACAGGGTTAGCAGAAAAACCGTCTTCAGGGTCAAGTCATGATCTGATGCTTGACAAAGAGGTTCATATGGCACTCCTCAGTGAATGTAGTACTTTCACTACATTCCAATGAGGTGGTGTGACTTCCTGAGGGCAGGTGCGCTCGAAATTCCATATGAGGAGAGACAATTCCTTCGAGGAGGATATGTTAACACTGTTCAGTCTAAAAGCGAGGCTTAAGGCTGAGCGCTAGCCTTTCACCGCCAAAACTGAACAAAGATTTTCCTCCCTGAAGTATAACAAAAACTCTGCTATCGTGGAATAGGGATACTGAGAGGATTGATACCCTGACCACGACACTAACTACTAAAGATGGACCACTTTGCCGGATATACTACAGCAGACGACTACCGAAGGTATCCTACCATTATCTTTCCAATCGGTCTTGAAAAGCCTTTTTTTCTGAGGAGTTGCTGGATAAATTCCAGGCAAGAAAAAGCAATGGAACCACTTGATGGAAGATCTTCACACGTCGTTGTCCGAGTAGATCGGGAAGTGGAGGGAGCTCTCTTGGTGCCTCTGTGAGCAGCTGCAATATGTTGGGAAACCATTCTGCATATTGCCACAGCAGAGCAACCAGGGTCATCAAGAGATGCTCGGACTTTCTTTAGAAGCCTCCTTACTACAGAAGTGGGGGGGGGGGGGTGTGCTTCACTGCCTGTATGCAAGCACGTCTTTCAAATACCATTTGGAGCCTACTATCTGAGTCCTCCTGTTCAGATTGTTCGCCAGGACATTATTCTCCCCCGGCATGAAACGTGCTGATAGGGATACCAAGTTGTCTTCTGTCCATCTGAGGATTTCCACTGCTAGCTGGTAGAGGTGCTGTGAAAAAGTACCTCTATGTTTGTTTATATGACACCATCGTACCAATGTCGCTCATCAGCACTAAAGAATGTCCTGAAAGTTGATGGAATTGCTTGAGAGGAAGAATGGCTGCCCTCATTTCCAGGAGGTTTATGTGGCATTGCTGCTCGGCTTCAGACCAAAGCCCAGATGCCGTGAGATACAACAGGTGAGTCCCCAACCTTTTTGTTTAATGCATCTGTGAAAAGCAACAATTCTGGAGAGAAAAGGTCTAATCCCCTGAGCAGATCAGTGTCTGACATCCACCAACTTAGGTCTCTCTTCTGCTCTAGACCTACTGGCACCAGGGTATTCGGAGGGTCGAGGTGCTGGGACCACTGTAGAGAGCGAATGTGTAGACGATTGTTGGGAAAAAACTTCTCCAAAGAGTTTAGGTGTCCCAGAAGCCTTTAATAAAGAACTGCTGGCAAGTTATCCTGCAAAAGAAAAGAGTGAATTAGGCAGGGAAACGAACCCTGGTCCAGGAAAACTAGGATGAACAGTGACATATCAATGGTCACAAAGAAAGATTCAGCCTTCCCAGGGAAAAAACCCCGTCCCAACAAGGAGAGGGTTCCCAACATACTCATCCACTTCCTCGCAGAACACTTCTGTATCTTTAGAAAAGATTGCAGTCTCAAGACGGCTTGCTCCATTCTAAGGGGAGACGTAAAAGCTCGAGAAAACTTGACTCTGAATCACCATCCTTAAATAAAGTATCTTTTGTGATGGAGTCAGAAGATCTAACGGAAGTAGTGACGTTGTGTTTATCAGGATACATCTCTTTAAGGTCCTGACTTCTGGCATCAAGGGAACCCAGATCACCGCCTCTATCGCCGCATTGTTCTAAGGCTAGACGCTCGATAAAAACGTCCGTGATCAAAGAGATCGGAACTAAGGCGTCCTTGATCTCAACATTCAATTCGACTAGTGTCATCACGAAGTCTGATGTTCTCCTGTTCAATGTCATGCCTCATGCTAGATCTTCGACGTCGAGCGTCCTGAAAGACGTGGCGCCGAGCGTCCTGAAAGACAAGGTGCCGAGCGTCCTGTAAGACGTGGCGCCGAGCGTCCTGTAAGATGTGGCATCGAGTGTCCTGGAAGATGTGGCGCCGAGCGTCCTGTAAGACGTGGCGCCAAGTGGCCAACAGAGCAAGACGCCGAACGTCCTATAAGACGTGGCGCTGAGCGTCCTGGTGTCAGAAGAGACTCGTCTTGTTGACAGGAAGACCCAATTCTTCTGAAAGGCTCAACGTTATCTGAAGAGCCTTCATGAAGATCGAAAGAATGAGCTCTGAGAAGCCAATCTTCCAGATACATAGAGGCTCTGATGCCTCTAGAGTGCAGTATTCTGCTACATTTAGCATAAGTTTTGTGAACATTAGAGGGGCGGAGCTGAGACCAAAACACACGGCCTGAAACTGACACATTCTTCCCCCCTTCCTCCTTGTAAACAAACCTCAGAAAAGTTTGATTGCATAGCCTGCCTCTTACACTCCACTCTAGATCAGGGAGAGAGATCTATTGGAGCTAAAACTAAAGGTGGTTTCCCTATAAAAGGAAATAGTAATCTTCCTTCAGAAGATGTACTGACCAAAGGTCTGCTCCCTTCTCCTCCCAAGATTACCAGAAGCTGTGTAGTCTGGCTCTACTGCCTGAAGGCAAAAATAGTCAGACTCTGCTTCGCCCTGTGACAAGCCTGACATGAGTCTCTTTATAGTTCATATATGACATTTTATATAGGACATATCTGTTTTGACTTTGTCACTGTTTTTAGAATGATTTTTTGTTAATTTATTCTCATCATTTATTTATTTCCTTTCCTCACTGGTCTATTTTTTCCCCAAAGGAGCCCTTGGGCTTATAGCATCTTGCTTTTCCAAGTAGGGTTGTAGCTTGGCTAGAAAAAATAATAATAATAATCTTGTACCAGATACAAGATCTAGAGGCCAGTTTATTCAGAGGAAAAAAGAAAGCTGCCTTTTCTTGGTCCTTCTGAGACTCCATCCAGTCTCCCATCATCCTTAAAGCTCCATTGATGACCAGTGTAAATTCAGAGGGTGGTGAACGTGGAGCAACAGGCACAAAATAATCAGGAAACTCATCATAAAAAACTTTCATGAGTTTCTTAATCAACTGAAGGACGAAAAGACTTAGGATCTTTTCATTCTGATAATCTCAAAATGTTATTTTCATTATAAAATAAATTTAACATACTTACCTGGTAGTTATATATAATTACCAGGTAAGTCTTATGTTTAAAATAATTCAACAGGAGAAAAGTGATCACCAATGTCTTCCTCAGAAAAAAATCTTGTAAGACGTGGCGCCGAGCGTCCTGAAAGACGAGGGGCCGAGCGTCCTGAAAGACGAGGGGCCGAGCGTCCTGAAAGACGTAGTGTCGAGCGTCCTAAAAGACGTGGCGCTTAGCGTCCTGAAAGACTTAGCGCCGAGCGTTCTAGCAAAATGATCTTCATTACGCCGCTCGGCGCGTTCGGTTTAATGACTTCTGATCAGAGGGTTCTCATGGCCGACTGGCGCTCTGGGAGAAAAACCGTGTCTATGTTGGTTCATAAGTATTGCTATTATCAGTGAATATCTATGACTTATAGTATTGCTATTATCAGCATATGTGATGCAATGCAAGACACTAACAGCAGCGTTAGTAGCTTGACGTCCAACGCTCTGACTTTCCCATGGCAAGGGCGAGCGTTCTGGGAACGTCAACAGGGACGCTCGAGAGGAAGGTTTGCTTGGGAGCTAACGCCTTTCATTTCCTTTCGCCGATCGACATTCCTTATCCCAGGGGTTGGGGAGCTTGGAAGAGGTCTAAGGCTAGGATAACGACGTCCACTGTGCCGAATAAATTCACTGCACTAATTTAGCACTGAAACTTGCACTTTCAAACTCTTACACAAAAGACCATAATTAGTCCTGCCCGTTGTGAGAGATCTTACTCTTCTGCCAAGGGCTAGAATGAGAATGCAATATCGTCTCTAGTTCTTGTTATGTAAATTGTAACAAAATATTTTTTATAAAATATTAAAATGACAAATTCGGAGATAATTTGTATTTTTCCTAACTATACAAACCTTAGCTATTTAATATGGGTAATTACTTTCGGCGTAGCTGAAAGGACGAGCCATTAGAATTTTAACGAGGGTTTACTAACCCCCCGCTAGTTAGCGGGGGGTAGGGAGGGTAGCTTGCTACCCTCCCCCCTCACACACCTGTGTGCTAAGTTCACTTTGCTTAGAGGTAGGACTTCACGGGGGACAGGGCTGGCGGGCAAGTTTGATTAAATAGCTAAGGTTTGTATAGTTAGGAATACAAATTATCTCCGAATTTATCATTTGTTCCGTAACTGAAATACAAACCACGCTATTTAATATGGGTGACTCAACCCTTAGGAAGGATGGAAAAGTCCCAGCCATACTGGCTTTTGGCTTTTGCCCGGGGACTCATTATCCGAGTGTGTCAGCACTCAACAATAATGAGTCCCTGCACCTCGCTCGCACCTTGCTATGCAAGGGCTGCGGCCTACATAAGCTGTGTGTGAAGTATTATGTGTGACTCGTCCTAGGAAGTTGACCTGAAGTTCTTTAGATGGAAACTTTAGGCTAGGACTCTCCCAATACCACCTCGTTAGGGTATGGGAACGTGACAGTATTAACTTAATACTAGGAACACAAGGGAACATGGTTTACCTGCAGTGGTTTGAGGTCAGCTGTGCAGAGAATCCAGGATGCTGCTTTCCCCAAGAGAGGGGAGGATGAAGAAAAGAATAAGGGCCAGATATACCTTTTCTTTCATGCCGACTAAAGCCGGGTAACAATGCCCTCAACCCACTACTACTTGTCCATTAAGGAGCCTGAGGCTTAAACCTGCTGTTGTGCAGCCACCACAGGGCCGATAGAGAACGTATCGAGCCTCCTGTGGGTCACGTCTTGCAGGTAGTGGGCTGTGAAGGTCGTTTGACGCTTCCATACCCCTGCTTGTAGAACCTGCGTCACTGAGTTCTTTTTGAAGGCCAGGGACGTAGCTATGCCCCTGACATCATGAGCTCTAGGGCGACATGATGGAGGAGGGTCAGGATTCAGGGGCAGATGGATTGTCTTTCGAATCCATGCTGAGATGGTGTTCTTGGTAACCCTCCTCTTCGACCTCCCAGTGCTAACAAACAATGCCTGCACTTGGGGACGAACTGCAGCTGTTCTTTTCAGATATAGCCTTACTGGGCACAGTAGATGGTCTGGGTCATCTGTTACGGAACGAAGACTCGAAATCCAGAAGGAGTCGAACCAAGGGTCCGGCACTCCCGGATTCTGAGTCTTAGCAATAAACTCAGGGACGAAGCTGAACGTTACCTCCCCCATCCCCTTGAATGGGCGATGTCATACGAGAGACCATGAAGTTCACTAACTCGCTTGGCTGACGCCAAAGCTAGTAGGAACACCGTCTTCCAAGTCAGGTGGCGAACTGAAGCCTGGCGTAATGGTTCGTAGGGAGGTCTCTTAAGAGACCTGAGAACTCGAACCACATTCCATGGAGGAGGTCTCACTTCCGACTGAGGGCAGGTAAGTTCATAACTACGTATGAGTAGGGAAAGTTCCAGCGAAGAAGAAATGTCCATTCCTTTGAGCCTGAAGGCTAGACTTAAGGCTGAGCGATAGCCTTTCACTGCCGAGACTAAAAGGTGCATTTCTTCTCGCAAGTACACGAAGAACTTCACTATTGCTGGAATAGTGGCATCGAGTGGAGAGATACCCCTTCCACGACACCAACCACAGAAAACTCTCCACTTTGCCTGGTAGACCCCTGCGGATGACTTTCGCAGGTGTCCAGATATCCTTTCCGCAACTTGTTGCGAAAATCCTCTCTCTGCGAGGAGATGCTGGATAGTCTCCAGGCGTGAAGCCGAAGCGAAGCTATGGCTTTGTGAAAGATGTTGGCATGTGGTTGTTTGAGTAGCTCGTGTCGCGGAGGGAGTTCTCTCGGAGTTGCAGAAGGTCCGGAAACCATTCCGCGTGATGCCACAGCGGAGCTATGAGGGTCATCGAGAGATTGACCGATATTCTGGTCTTGTTGAGTACCCTCCTCATCAGACAGAACGGGGAAAAGGCGTATACGTCGATATTGTCTCAACGTTGTTGGAAAGCATCTTGCCCGAGAGCCTTGGGATCCGGGACTGGGGAGCAGTACAGCGGCAGTTTGAAGTTCAACGCTGTCGCGAACAGAGTCACAGTCGGGGAACCCCACAAAGTCAGGACTTTGTTGGCTACTTGACGATCCAAAGACCACTCGGTACTCACTATCTGAGACGCTCTGCTCAGACTGTCGGCGAGCACATTCCTCTTGCCTGGAATGAAGTGAGCCAATAGTGTAATCGAGTGGACTTTGGTCCATCTCAGTATCTCTACTGCAAGATGGGATAGCTGTTCTGAAAAGGTACCTCCCTGCTTATTGATGTAAGCCACTACTGTGGTGCTGTCGCTCATCACCACCACAGAGTGACCCGCCAGGTGCTGTTGGAACTGTTGAAGGGTCAGAAATACGGCCTTCATTTCTAGCAGATTTATATGGAGGCACTTTTCTGATTTTGACCACAGACCTTGTGGAGGATTAATTTTATTTTAATTTATTTTTTGTTTGCCAAATCAAGAGAGAGAGAGTGAGAGAGAGAGAGAGAGAGAGAGTGAGAGAGAGAGAGAGAGAGAGTGTGTGTGTGAGTGTGTTTATTTAAGTTTTGTCAGAGAGAGAGAGAGAGAGAGAGAGAGAGAAAGTGTTTACAGTATTGGCTTTAGTTTTGTCACAGAGAGAGAGAGAGAGAGAGAGAGAGAGAGAGAGAGAGTTGTTTTAGTATTGTTAAATAGAGACATTTTATTTGCTTTAGCTTTGTCATTAATGAGAGAGAGAGAGAGAGAGAGAGAGAGAGAGAGAGAGAGAGAGAGAGAGAGAGAGAGAGAGAGAGAGAGAGAGAGAGAGAGAGAGAGAGAGAGAGAGAGAGTGTTTATTTACTTAAGTTTTGTCAAACCGCAAGAGAAAGAAAGAGTTTATTTGCTTTAGTTTTGTCAGAGAGAGAGAGAGAGAGAGAATTTAATTTGCTTTAGTTTTATTAGATCGCGCGTGCGCGAGAGAGTATGTGTGTATGTGCGTTTGTGTGTGCGTGTTTTGTGTGTCCGCGGTGCGCGCTGAAGAAAAAGGGTAATTAGCGAATGATTGTTTGAAGTTGGAAAGATTGTTGGTATAATTGAGGTTGTTTGTTTACCTTTTTAGCTAGGATAGGGTGGTGATGAATGTCTTGGGCGAAAGCATTGGATATCGAACGATAGAAGGAGTCGGTTCTGTATTTTTTTGCTCTTCGAAAGCCGGCTGTGAAGCTTTTTTTTATATTCTGAGTAAGTACTGTTTTTATTTATTTTTGTTAGGCGCGTTCATGAGTGATAGAAAGTTTATTGTTTATCTTTGATTATGGTGCGATAGTTAAGTTAGTTAGGAGTGTTCATAAGTGTTTTTTTTTTTTTGGCAGGCCGCGATTCCTCCTTTGGAGAGATTTAATTGATTTGAATGACGATCTTTAGTTGCTGACCTGGCCTGTAATCGATTATACTTAGACTGCTCTTGTGGATTGACCGACTGTAGATGACCTGGATTGTGTTCAAGAACTGGATTTGATTGTGCTTTTGTATTTCGATTGACGATGATGATGATGCTGATGAGGATAACACGCACAACCCAAACCAACTAAAACATATGCGTACTAATATTTAACAGTGATAAGGTTGCTGCAGAGTTGTGGTTTTGGGCTTTTAATGACTGTTGGCCCTTGTGTGGACAAAGTGGTCCACACATAAACAAATATTGGTTTTGGGTGTGTTAATTTTAAGTTGTTAGGGTTTTTTTATTTGAATGGTGTTACGGTTTATATTTAATATTGTTTATGATTCGTGATAAGTGTTTTTTTTTGGTTTATGATTGCGTTTACTTTTAAGAATATAGTGTTAAGGTTATGTTTTGTTTGTTTTTCCCTTCGTGCAATAGTCCAGTTTAAAGTAAAGTAAGGGGAAAGTTTGTGTTGTGGGATATTTTGAAAGAAGAGTGATCAAAGGTGTGGGGGTTTGTTTTTGTTTACATCCCGCTACAACCTGAGGTCCTGTGGTTCAGAACGTGGTACCCCCATCCTTTCTTTGAGGTGTCCGAAAACAGCATCAAATTCGGGGGGAGGACGAGAAGATCCACTCCCTTTCGTAGGTTCTCGTCTGCCACCCAACACTGAAGGTCCGTCCGTCCCGCGAGACCCATAGGGATCAAGACGTCCAGGGAATCGCGTCTTTGACTCCACCGAAACTTGAGTCGCCATTGCAAAGATCTCATTCTGAGACGACCGTTGGGAACTAGACGGGCCAAGCATGAGAGATGGCCGAGGAGATGTAACCACGACTGGGCTGGGAGCTCGTCTCGTCTGAGGAAAGGACTTGCGACCTTCCTCAGCCTTGCTATCCTGTCGTCTGATGGGAAGGCTTTGTGGAGATTGGTGTCCAATATCAAGCCTAGATATACCAGTCTTTGGGTAGGAAGCAGAGACTTCTCGAGATTTACCAGGATCCCTAGATCTTGGCAAATTCGCAGAAGTTTGTCTCGGTGTCGAAGAAGGGTCGACTCCGAGTCTGCTAGGATCAGCCAGTCGTCCAGATAACGGAGGAGACGGATGCCGATCCTGTGTGCCCACGAAGATATCAGGGTGAACACTCTGGTGAAAACCTGAGGTGCTGTGGAGAGACCGAAACACAGCACCTTGAACTGGTAGATCTTGTTGTCTAGGCTGAATCTTAAGTACTTCCTTGATTGATTGATTGATTGATTTAAAGTATTCAAGCATTCTGACATCTAAGGTCATTGACGCCGGTAACATTTAATTTATGTATACAAAAATAAAAAATAAAATAAAGTGAAAAATTAAAGAGTATTCAATTAAAATCATAAAAATTGAATGTCATAAAAGTTAAATATTTTTCAGAAGACCTGCTTCTGAAATAAATCTAAAAATGCCACTTGCATGGTAGGACACATCATTTCCAAGAATCTTGGCAAGGATGAACCTGCCACCCTCACCTCGAGCCTCAAACAAATATCTATTCCTTAAGTTGTTATAATTGGGGCATTCGGTCAACAAATGCCTTACTGTTAGAGGTACTAAACAGTCGTCACAATACGGTTGGTGTTGGCCCTTCAGCAGAAACTCGTGTGTCAACCGAGTGTGACCAATACGGAGACGACAAAGAGACGTCTCCCATTTTCGGGGCATCATATTATACCTCCAAGGAGATATGTCCTTTGTTACTTCCCTCATTTTATTGCCATCTTGACTATCCCATTGCTGTTGCCATTTATTGCAAACCAATTTCTTGATGTCAGGTAAGAAATCATTACAGGGAATGGGATACCTTCTTGGCAGCAACTCGGATGCAGCCTCCTTAGCCAGTGAATCTGCCTTCTCATTCCCGGACACACCTACATGTGCTGGAACCCAACAAAATTGAACTGTTATACCTCTCCGTCCAAAAATAAAAAGCCATTCTAAAATCTTTAAAACTAGAGGGTTATTAGAATTAAAAACTTCTATAGCTTGAAGGACACTCCTTGCATCACTAAAAATTGTAAAATTACCCTCCTTCTCCAACGCTATTTTCTCAATAGCGGTTAATATGCCATACAGTTCGGCAGTAAATATGGAAACGGTCAGAGGAAGTGCACCTCTACAATTAAAACCATTACTATGTACTCCAAATCCAACGCCAGCATCAGATTTGGAGCCATCAGTATAGATAAAAGTTGATCCTCTATGTTCTTTAACATGTTCATTAAAAAGAGACCTGGCTTCTAGGTCTGACATATTCTTCTTATCTCCAATAAAATATTTACAAAAAGATATCTCTGGTAACTTCCATGGAGGCGTTGATGATACCTTGAATGGAAGTACCTTATTTCTAATTATATCCAGACTATTTAATAATCGTTTCACCCGAAAGCCATAAGGTTGAGGAGATTTTGGGTGTAACTCAAAGTATGATGCGTGTCTTACAAGGCTTGCAGTCTGAAAGGCTAGAGAGTTAGGGAGTCTTTGCAATCTAAACCAATACCAAAGAATGGAAGACATTCGGTAAAGGTCTAGAGGTAACTCTCCAGCATCAACAAGGAGACTTGGGATAGGCGAGGTTTTAAAAGCTCCAGTAGACAATCTAATACCTGCATGATGTATCGAGTCTAATATTTTTAACCGGCTTGGGGTGGCTGAAGAATATATTTCACAACCATAACTAATTTTGGAAAAAATCAAGGCCTTGTATAATTTTAAAATAGTATTGCGGTCTGCCCCCCATGATGTATGGGACAATACTTTTAAGATATTCAGAGCTTCAACACATTTCGCTTTTAATGCTTTTAAGTGAGAAAACCACGTAAGCCTACAATCAAATATCAAACCTAAAAATTTAGCTTCTCTTGCACATGGTATCCGTTGACCTTTAATGTATATATCCGGGTCTGGATGTACTCCCCGGATACGACAAAAATGGACAATGGTAGTTTTACTTGTCGAGAACTTAAATCCATTCATGTCAGCCCACTGGATAATTTTATCAATAGAGAGTTGGATTTTTCTCTCAACCATTGCCATTCTAGTGCCAGCAAATGATATTGAGAGATCATCCACAAATAATGTTGAGAGAACATCCTGGGGAATGGCTGAGGATATCCCATTAATTGCTAGTTCAAAAAGGGTTACACTCAGCACACTACCCTGAGGAACTCCTTCTTCCTGGCACTTACTCTCTGATAGAGTTTCCCCCACTCTCACTTGAAAAACTCTACGTGAAAGAAATGCCTGAATAAATAGTGGCAGCTCTCCTCTCAATCCCAATTCATGAATGGTTTTAAGAATACCATATCTCCATGTGGTATCATATACCTTTTCAAGGTAAAAAAATACTGTATCATGGTGCTGTTTGGAAGCAAAGGCTTCACAAATAGAAGACTCAAGTCGTATCAACACATCAGTCGTTGAGTGCATTTTTCGGAATCCACATTGAATCGATGATAAAATACCTTTCTTTTCAAGGTACCACATCAGCCTTGCATTGACCATCTTCTCCATGATTTTACATAAACAAGATGTCAATGCAATAGGACGATAGTTTGCTGCTAAAAACTTGTCTTTACCGGGTTTTAAAAAGGCTAAAATAATGGCTAGTTCCCAAACACTTGGGTAACTATGATCATGCCATATTCTATTAATAATGCTTAAAATAAATAGCTTTGTATTAAAATGTACATGTTTAATCATTTCATATGGAATTCCATCGGGTCCAGGGGCTGTATCATTGCAATGAGCAAGTGCGGAATCAAATTCTCTTTCAGTGAAAGGAGAATTATACGACTCTTCCCTTCTTGTTGCAAAATATAAAATTTTCTTTTCTTCTGTACTCCTATACTGGTGACCAGGGGCTCCTTCACACTTGCTGGATACATTTGAAAAATAATTAGCCAGGGCATTGCTAACATCATTTGCTTCAGTTACATACTGGCCATTCACCTTCAACACTGGTGGTGGGTTGGGGGTGAATTTGCCAGCTATCTTTTTTACTTTCCTCCACACAGAAGATGGTGGTGTTCTACTGTTAATGGAGGAAACAAAAGACATCCATGACTGGCGCCTTGCTTCTTTCATGGCACGGCGGAACTTTGCTCTACATTTCTTGTACATAATTAAATTCTCATCAGTTCTGTGTCTACGCAATCGTGTTAGAGATCTTCTTGTGGCTCTGTGGAGGGCAGTTAGTTCTGAAGACCACCACGGGACTGGTCGTCGTTTGAATAACCCTGTTGTTTTGAGAATTGAATTGACTCCTGCTGTATGGAGAGTTCCATTCAGTAAGTCTATGGCATCATCGATATTTTCAACCTGTCCTGCATCCCCCTCAATTTCGCTTAGCTCACGAAATTTATCCCAGTCCGCCTTGTCAAGATTCCATCGTGGCAATCCCTGTAAAGGTGGACCATTGTTGGTGTTTATAATGATTGGTGCATGATCACTAGTATGCCAATCATCTAATGTTCTCCAATCGAAGTCGAGAAGGCAATTAGAGCTTACGATTGCTAGGTCAATACATGACAAGGTACCTGTCTGGACATGAAAGTGTGTGGGCTCTCCTGTATTAAGGAGTCCCACATCTTCATTTTCCACAATTGATGATATGATATTTCCCCTCGTGTTTGCTAAAACATCACCCCACAAAGGATGTCTACCTTCCAAATCTCCAAGTAAAAGAAAAGGTTGAGGGAGTTGTTGAATCACCTCCACTAAGTTATCATACAAAATGTTATCATTTGGAGGCAAGTACAGAGAACAAATTGTATATTTTCGCCCTATGTCAATCTGTACAACCACTGCCTGCAGAGGTGTACGAATAGACAGAGAAACTTGGGGAACATCTCGACGAACGTATATGAGACTTCCGCCATGGCTCCCCACTTGGGGATCATATGGTGTCCTATAACTAATATATTCGCGAGGACAAGGGGTATTATGATCAAGTTTGCTCTCCTGTAGACAAATAATCATGGGGGAATGCTCATGAATAAGGAGCTTAAGTTCTTCATATTTGGCCCTTAAACCCTGACAATTCCATTGCAAAATGGAGGAAAAAACTATGGTTTATAATTTGGTAGACCCCTTGGATGGAGTCTTCCCATTAGCAGTTTTTGATCTAACACTATTTTTAGGTGGTTTTATTGAAGAGGGTCTTGATAGATTGGGTTTAGCATTTATGATTTTCTTTTTGTCTTTTTTATCTGATTGTTGAGGAGGTTGGTGGACCTCCACTTGAATTTCCGATTTATTTAAATTGACTTCCAGATCAGAAATATCAACAGACAAATCATCATATTTATTTGACGTCGTGATTTTGATATTTCTTATGGAAGGGGGCGAGAGAGATGGAGGTCTCTCTCTTTTCCGATTAGTAGGTTTTGAGCTACCAGATTTTTGCACCTTCCCCAATACTGGTGCACCTGGTAACTTGGTGTCAGGTGGCATCTCCATCAAATCAGGCAAGGACATGGCCTGGGAGAGGTTAGTACTATTGTTGGTAATGGGGGACGAAGGCTGTACAGAAATGGGCAATGACCCATTTTAAATACACTGTGGCAGAGCCTCAGAAGGCAATATGATTACCTTGTCATGCAGTACTGTACTTTATTATCAGAGATTGTATTTCTTTTCTTAGGATTACTGGCAGTGCTAGGTGGGGTTGATGTCTCCTGTGGTAAATTTACCTTTGATTTTAAGGCCTTTGCATAGCTGGTTGATTTATTCGACAGTCTTTTTGCATGTCCCACACTTATGTGTTCTAAACTTGATTTGTATAGGGCAGCTTCCTCAAACTTATACAGTTCGCATCTCCTATCAGTTGATTTATGATTCAAATTGCAATTTGAACACCTGGCCTCAAGTGTACATTCTCCATGATAAGTTTTGGAGCAAATACCACACATTTTTCCATTTTTGCAAACTTTGGATGGGTATCCAAATTTAAAACAATTAAAACATTGCAGGGGCTTTTGTTTGAAAGGCCGAACTTTAATCCTCTCATTTTCAATAAAAATATGGAATGGTACATCAGCATCCTGGAAAGTAAGTATAATAATTGAAGTTCCAAGAACCTTATGCACTTTCCATACATTTAATGGACACATAGAAAGTATCTCCTCCTCTGTAAATTCATACAGGTCCTTATTAAAGACCACTCCCATTCCATAACTAAAATTTAGATGAGGTTTCATTTCCAATGTAATTTCATCACTGCCTGTCTGTAAGTTAGATAGTATTGCAGACTGAGTCGAAGATTTGGCATGGATGAGATAACTATTCTTCCCAAAACGAGATATATCTCCAGGTGCTATGGTTCCTACTTTTTTTTGGATAAACTTACATATCTTAAAATAATTCCCTATTATCCCTTTAGGTTCAGCTAAGAGCCACATTGGTGGTTTGGGTTTTCTCTGTGAAGGCATGGGTACATTTCTATCTTTTTCAAACCAATCAGCAGGTTTGTACACATCCAATTCCTTTGGGACCTTATCACAAAGAGCTCCCATGATGTTCAATTCGTTAATTTTGATACGACTAATATTACTTATGGCATTAAACGCTTCATCATGACTTTCAAAAGATATCCAAGAGTCCCATTTTTCATCTCCGAGTCTCATCCTTATTTCCTTTATCAATCCATAGCACTCAAATGCTCTATATATATCACCATAATTTGTCTCTAATGGGATATGGGAAACATGAAGGAATCGTAGTTTCCCTGTGTTACCCAAATTGCTAGATTTCTTAACATCAGTAGAGTGGTCCTTTTTAGTTCGAAGGTCGTCAACAGAATTTTCCTTAATTACAGTAGCAGAAGTCGTCAACAGTGCCGGGGGGGAGTCAGCAAATCTAGGGGATGGGGAGTCAGTATTTGAAGGGTCCATATTTAAGGGTGGGATTTTCATGTTTTTTGTTGTTGTTTTGTTGGTTTACCTGCTTGAGAATTATAAGAAAGTATCATACGTTGGAAAGGAAATTTGTATTCTCCACTATCGGCACAATGAGAGTATACTTCCCAGATGGTCCACTCCATACCCTACCCGAAGGATAGCATCAAAACAGATATAGAGGCACAGGTGTAAGCTAAACCCACCTGTTAGGACTGAGACCAAGGAAATATGGAATCATCCTCCCCATATCTGTAATGATGGGCTTCCGGCCAGAAGCCAAGAGTCCCACCTCAAGGATTGGATCCCCCTGGATTCCGATGACCCAACCCTTGAGAGTAGTTCTGCCAAAAAGGTCCAAACCATCTTTGGGATGGCTGAGATCATCCAATACTCTCATATATAGCTTTGAATGCGAATACCTCCCAACCGTGATCCCTTCTCCCATTCATCTAAGCAGACAGTAATAACGAATGTGGAAATATCCACGCCATTTAAATAAAATAGAAAAAAAGAAAATAGATAAATAAATAAATGAACAAATAAAATGAATAAATATATATATATACATATATCTATATATATATATATATATGTATGTATGTATGTATGTATGTATGTATGTATGTATGTATGTATGTATGTATGTATGTATATATATATATATATATATATATATATATATATATATATATATATATATATATATATATATATATATACATATATATATATATATATATATATATATATATATATATAACTTAAGAAAAATAATAATCATAGAGATAGGACAGCAAGATGAAAGAAAGTTGATAAAATTAGGAGAAGGTCGAAGTAATATTAAGCAGAAGAAAAAGATGAAAGAGAGAAATTTAGATTCGAACTGGGGGAGCAATTTCCCGAAGTTCGAGAGCCCTCTTGCCCGTCACCAAGATTCAGCACGGGAATGAAATGCCGTGCTGAAGCTCAATGACTTCATCAAGGCATTCTCTCATTAAGAGGGTACTTCCTTGAAGACGGATGGATTGGGATCTGGAAGTACGCGTCCTTCAGATCCAGTGTACACATGAAGTCTTGTGGTCTCCCTGCGAGTCTGACCGTGTCTGCGGTCTCCATGCTGAACGGGGTCTGCTTGACAAACCTGTTCAGAGCTAAGAGGTCGATGACTGGTCTCCAGCCTCCAGACGCCTTCTTTACAAGAAAGAGTCGACTGAACAAGCCTGGGGACCCGTCGACGACCTCTTGGAGAGCGCCCTTCTTCAACATGGTCTCGACTTCTGCCCAAAGGGCTTGCCCCCTTACCGATCCCATGGCAAGAGAGCTCAACGACACTGGATTCGCTGTCAGGGTAGGTAAAGATGTTATGAACGGGACGCGATATCCTTGACTGATCCGGAGATCGTCCAGGAGTCAGCCCCGAGTTGCTGCCACCTGTCTGCGCAACTTTGAAGGCATCCCCCCACTGGTGGACATGCAGGGGGATTGCCAATCCTAGCGTTTGTGGCCTCGGCCACTCCCCCTAGGATTTTTCCCTCCCCTGGAGGACTTTTTGCCTTTAACAGGAAAGGGCTGCTTCGACACCGTTGCCTTTGCTGCTACTGCCGGTTTCGTCGTCTTTGTAGGGCGAGGTTGTTGAGGTGCTGGAGGTTTATAGGGCTTTGATGTTAAAGCCCTATGGAGGAGGGAGTCCTGGTTGGACTTCCTCCACCTCTCAGCTGCCTGCTATACATCTTTCGGCTCAAACAGATTACTCCCCAAAAGGGAGGAATGTCTGAGCCTACTAACCTCGGTGCTGGGGACCTTCGTGTTAAATCTTTCAGACACCGCATCTCGGCGTTTCAGGATAGAATTAGCCCACAAGTTCGAGACTTGGTGGGCTAGAAACTCGATGGTACGAGTGCCTGAAAGAAGTAAAGTCTCCAAAGCCTTCCTGGTACTCTCCTTAGACAAGTCCTCGGATCGTATCAGGATGCCAAGAGACCCTAGCCAGATATCCAGCCACGAAGTTGCCTGCATGGCACACTTCGCTACCTTCTCCTGGCTGAGGATCTCCGAGGCCGAGAACAACACTGGCCGGTTGGAGAGTCTCTCAAGAGGGATTCCCCTGGAGAGCTCTTCCAACGAGTGGTGAAGGGGAAGAACTAAACAAGACTCTTCCATGATCTCGAAGTACCTCCTCTGGTGGACACGAGGAGGTGGGAGGAGTTTGTTTCCGGCACGGGAACGGCTGGAGAAGGCAAGCTCGGAGAACTGGCTCTCGACCTTATCTCTGGCACTCTTAACCCCCTGGGACCAAGGCAAAGCCGCCCTGGCTTCAGGGGGCTTCTGGGTACCAAAGACTTGGTCCAGAACCGTGTCCTTGCCCTCTCGAGGAGGAATCTCTGGATCCGCGAATCCGTTGAGGTTCCTCATCTGATTCAGAACTTGCCAGAAGGCATGTTCCGACTCTTGCGGCTCTCCTCCTGATGGACTAGCAGCAAGGTCTCCAGTCCCCAAAGGCTCCTCTTGGGGGGACTCGTGGACGATCTCTGCGGGCTTAGCTGGCTCTGGTCTGATCCTCGAAGATGATTTCGGAATTGTCTTGGAGCCCTTCGACTCCCTCCTGGGAGGATGCAGGATTCCAACAAAGATGGTGGGAGGCTCTTCTCCACCTCCACCCGGGAAGACTTCTCAGCGCGAGGTAGGGTTTCTCCCATTGGTGCGATGGGAGAACGCCTCACCTCACGTGAATCCCCTGAGGACGGGAAATCCTCGTCCACAGGGGAGGGAGAGAAAGTCTGGGAGGGAGGGAGCCTTCCTCAAAGACTTCCGAGGAGCCAGTTTCGCCCTAGGAGAAGTTACCACGTCGTCCACTCCTCTCTTCCTCTTCAGGGGGCCGAGATTGCCGCTGATTTGAGGCCTAGTTCAGAGAAAGCGGGCTTGAAAGCCTGCGGAACCGCTCTGATCAAGGACCCAAACCAGGGCTGCCGACTGACAGCAGCGCTGTCAGAGACACCTTCTGGAGGGAAGGCGATCGTAAGATCCCTAGGAGTGGAAACTACAACAGGGTCTGTCTGAAAAGAAGAAGTTGTGGAAGATACGTTCCTGGACCTGTCCGGAGATTTCCCTCCCTCCGTTGAGCGCGCTGTCCTGCGCTTACGGGGGGGAACGCGATGAGGACGACCTGACTGCGCGTTGTCCTGCAGCCTCTAGTGTGGGAACGCGCTGTGAATCGCACTGGCATTCGCGCAATAGGTGAGCAATGGCGTGCAGGCGAGCGATGGCGTGCAGGCGGTGGGCGTTGGCGCCCAGGCGAGCGTTGACGCGTGGGAGAGGGTGCGCGTTGGCGCATGGGTGAGCGATGGCGCGCAGAAGAAGGAGCTCATGGGCGCGTAGGCGACAGGGCACGTGGGCGCACAGGTGCGCGTTCCGGAGACCTCAGACGGTGTGTAGCCACAGGATCCCGAAGGGCCCGTAAGGGCGAAGCCGCGCGGGCGTGCAGGAGGGCGCTCATCTGGAACCGTAGTTCTAGCAGTGGGCGCGTGGCTGCGCGATGGAGACTGCGGGAGATTGCGTGTAGGCGAGGAATGGCGAGCAGGCGAGATCTGGTGGCGCGTCGGTGATCGGTGGCGCGGTGTAGAGCGCTGGCGAGCAGGGGAGGAAGAAGTCTTCCCTCTGGAGCCCAGCTCCGAAAATCGTGGGCGAGCAGGCAAACGATGGCGCGCAGGCGAGCGCTGGCGAGCGCTGGCGAGCAGGAGAGCGCTGGCGCACAGGAGATCGCTGACGAACAGGAGAGCGCTGACAAGCAGGAGACCATGGGCATGCATGACGCGCATCAGGCTGAGGGCGCGCAGTGGTGCGCTGGTGAGCAGGAGATCGTGGGCGCACAGGAGATCATGGGCGTGCAGGTGAGCACTGGCGCGTTGTCTCTGGAACCGCCGGGCGAGCAGGAGATCGTGGGCGCACAGGAGATCGTGGGCGTGCAGGTGAGCGCTGGTGAGACATGTCTGCAACTGGCGAGCGCTTGCGCGCAGTAGCGCAGGAGAACGTTGGCGCACAGGGGATACCTGGCGCTTAAGGGGCTTACACACGTGTGAAAGCCCCTTTTGCCCCGAAGGGACCGGTGCCCGTGGGGTAACGGGATGGGTGGGCGCCCACAGCGCATCTGCAGCCAGGAAGGGCGACGGCAGGTCAGCAGGTCTGGCAGGAGAAGGAGATCACGAACGATCTGCGGAGAGATCCAGGTCCAAAGAAGTAGCAGGAACGGTCGCTGAAGGACGAGGTTCCTCTGCGGCGGACTGCGAGGATGAAGACCTGAAGAGGCGCCTCCTAACACCATTGTGAGAAGAAGGTAGACCTCGGCGACGAAGAGGAAGGCGAGCCTTACGTCTTATACATCTTCTGGGAGCGGCAGGCAGACCAACGCAGTCCTCCGAAGAGGAGAATCCCCTGCAGGAGAGACCGTTGGACTTAGTTCCTCCCTCGAAGGGTGTTCGGAGGGGGGAGCTAAGCCTTCAGCTACAACAGGAGCAGAGGTTTGAACACTCTCACTGGAAGCCTCTGCCACAACAGCCTCGACGATAGACAGAGGGTCAACCTCTGCTACCGTCGGTGACTGTTTGACAGCTGCTCCCAACCTGATCATGTCAAACAGGGCTTCCTTGGAGGGCGAGCCCTGAAGCCCCAAGGAAGCCCAAAGCTGTAAAAGATCATTATTACTCACATTTACATTAGGAAAAACAATTAAATCCTCTCCCGGGGAAGGAGGAGGAGCTGCCTCGCTATGGGAGGCAACTCCCTCTCGCAAACCCCGAGATCGGTCAATAACAATACGGCCTACGCTACCATTCGACGGCCTCTCGAAAGAAGCTGATCGAGTGGGAGCTTCGGAGGAGGTTTGGGCCACGGAAGAAGAGTCCTTAGGATTTTCCTTCTTCAAAGAAACCTTTGAAGGAGAAATATCCCGTTTGGACTTCTTCTTCCGGCGCCGGGAAAACCTCTCCCACTGGGAGGTAGACCACTCCCTACATTCAATACATACATTACCACTATCACACCGTTGACCCCTACAATAAGGGCATAAGGTGTGTGGGTCGGTGTCTATTGCCGACATGAAGGTCCCACAAGGGCAGTCAGGCAACCCAGGACACTTCCGCATCGTAGAGGCCAACTTCACAACACTCTAGAAAAAGAAAAAACAAAAACAAAGATTAATAATGGTTGTCGTGTAGGCAAGGGTGACAGCGGACATGTCCGTCTAGCACCCGAGCCAATAGCAAAGTGAACTTAGCACACAGGTGTGTGAGGGGGAAGGGTAGCAAGCTACCCTCCCTACCCCCCCGCTAACTAGCGGTGGGGTAGTAAACCCTCGTTAAAATTCTAATGGCCGAAAGTAATTACCCATATTAAATAGCGTGGTTTGTATTTCAGTTACGGAACAACTGATATTTTCATCATAAAATAAACTTTCAAACATACTCACCCGGTGGCCACATAACACTACCAGGAAAGCTGTATTGTTATATGATTAAAATGAACAGATATAGGACTAACATATAAATATAACAAATTTGGAAATAATTTGTATTTTTCTTAACATACAAACCTGGAGCTATTTATAATAGGGTATTACTTTCGGCGCAGCTGTAAGACGAGCCATGATAATTTTAGTGAGGGATAACTACCCCATCCGCTAGTTAGCGGGTGGGGGGTGAGGTAGACTGGCTACACCGCTCACTCACACCTCTCGGCTGAGTAACCACTTTGCTTTATGGCAGGACTTCTCGGGGGACAGGGTGGCGGGCCAATTTGTATAAATAGCTCCAGGTTTGTATGTTAGGAAAATTACAAATTATTTCCAAATTTGTTATTTGTTCCGACACAGATACAAACCTTCACTATTTATAATAGGGTGACTTACTCTTAGGAGGAGGAAGTCCTCACCAACTGGCCTTGGTCATGACCCGGGGTCCTCTCTATTTCGATCTGTGATCGATGGTAGAAGGGACCCTACCCTCGCTAAAATCAAGTGACGATATGAGGTAATGCACTGATAGCAGCCTGCAGAAGCTTGTGTGTGAGTGGAACTAACAGAGTGGCTTTTCTTTAACATAGGAACTCAACTACAGAACCTATTGTTCTTAAAGACTTACCCAATACCCTCCCCCTAAAAGGTATTGGGGACGTAACAAAGTATTCTTCTATATTTAGGAGGCACAAGGGAAATGGGTCTTACCTGCAGCGAGGGGAGGTCAGCTATGCCGAGGCTTGCGGAGCTGTTTTCCCCAGAGGGGAGAAGGTGAAAGGAAGAAAGAAGCCAGACATTCTTACTCATTCACCCCAGACTAATCCGGGTAGCCTCAGCCCTCAACCCTCTGCTACTTGTCCATCAAGGAGCCTGAGGTGTTTAGACCATTTGTTGTGCAACCACCACAGGACCAATGGAAAAGATCTCCATGTTCTTGTGGGTTACGTCTTTGCAGGTAGCGGGCCGTGAAGATCGATTGATGCTTCCACATGCCCACTTAAAGTATCTGCACCACAGAGTAGTTTCTTGAACGTCAGGGGCGTAGCAACGCCAGTGACGTTACGAGCTCTGGGTCTTAGGATGGAAGAGAGTCTAGATTAAGAGTAACCTCAATTGCCTTCCGATCCCAGAGGGGAAGAAAATCCTTGAGGTCCTCCTCTTGACCTTCCCCGTGCTGGTCAACAGTGCCGACACACGGGGGGGAGCTGGTATCGTTCTTTTAAGGTAACCCCACAGACTCCTCACAGGGTAAAACTCCAGTTGATGGGTTTCCGGTTACCGAACGAAGACTCTTTATTCGAAATGGGCTGCACCTAGGGTACAACATACTCAGATTTGAGTCTTGGCAATCCACTCAGGGACGCCGCTGAGTATTACTTCTCCCCGTCTCTCAGGGTAGGAGACATCAGAGGTTGGATCATACAAAACACTAACTCTCTTGGTCAAAAGCCCAAGTGAGTAGAAAAGGCGTCTTCCGTGTAAGGAAGCTATCTGCTGCTGGGCCTACGGTTCGTAGAGAGGGGCCTCCAAAGACTGAAGGACCCGGACCACGTTCCCAGGAGGAGGTTGAGATCCGACGGGGGACAAGTTATCTCACCCTTGCATAAGTAAAGGCATCGATGGGAGAGAATCCCCTTCCACGACATCAGTCACCAAGGACCGAACACTTCGCCTGGAAGACCAACGCTGAAAAGTGTCTGAAGTGCCTAGACATCTTTCCCGTAACCTGATGCGAAGGCCTCTCTGAGAGGGGTGGTGTAGGATCGTCCCAGGCGAGAAGTCGAAGCAAAGCTACGGCTTAGGAAAGTGTTAGGATGTGGCTGCTTGGTAGATCGTGCCATGGAGGAAGATCCCTCGGAACTCCGTCAGGAGCTGTAGAAGGTCCGGGAACCCTTATGCGGGTTGCCATAGCAAAGCTATTGGAGCTCCGTTAGAGGCTGCAGAAGGTCTGGGAACCATTCTGTGGGATGCCATAGCAAAGCTATTGGAGTCATTGTGTGATCCTGCTTATCCTGACTTGGCTGAGGACTTTTTCACCAGACCAAATGGGGGGGGGGGGAAACAAGGCACACCTCTAGGCCGCCCCACCGATCTTGGAATACATCTTGTTTGAGGGCCTGGGGAACGGTCGAGTGGGAGCCTGAAGATCAGGGCCACTGCGAGCATAACCACAGTCAAGAACCCCACTAAGTTAAGACTTTGTTGGATACAAGATGCTTCCAAGACACTAGGAGCCCACTATCTGGGTGGTTTTGCAAGCACATTTCTATACCAGGAATGACGCGAGCAAATGGGGGCAACTAGTTGTCCTCTGTCCATCTGAGGCTTCGTACTGCTAGATGGTTCTCTAAGAGAGGTGAATGCTGGTACCTTTCTGAATCGGGCCAACAGACGAGGATGGAATGGTATGGCATATGCAACCCCCCCCCTCTCTCTTTTAATGCATTATAGAGAGCATCAGGTTCAGAGGGAAGACGAGAAGACAGGCCTCTTTGCAGAAGCTCTCGTCTGCCACCCATCATCAGCGGATTGTCCAGCGGTGAGGGAGGGGGCAGTGCATAGCAATAAACACACCCCGAGATGATGTCGAGACGTGTAACTAATTGTATGTTCTTGCAACAAAGGGGAACAGTCTGTTCTCCCTCCTACTGCCACTAATCCAGTGTGGTGCCGAATAAGACCGATACCAAACAGTAAACCAGTTAATCAGTACAGCTTATGTTATAATAGCGAATCTCCATACAGATCGCCTTCCGGACAAGAGACTGTACGGTAATCACCGAACGCATCCAACCAAACCCAAGAGGAGATTGAGACGTACTGTATCTTCAATCTATTGTTGGGTGGGTAAAGAGCATAAGTCTACTACGGAGTAGTAACACCGAACTGTGCGCATGACAAGCATACATGCGTAGTTCGACTTTAAAGTCGTGTCCAGAACTCAGTTATAGAACGTTGGAAACATTCGTAACGGAGGTTTCCCGTTCTTAGGACAAAAAAACGTTCGTACTTCTCCGTCTCCGATCAGTAAACTAGCATTTATATTAGATATTCCCTACTAGGGAACAGATATGCTTATGAGAAGTTTCCAGCCAAAGCCTTTGTAGGAGACTAAGACTTCTGATCGGGGGAAAGGAAAAAATGCCTATAAGGAGGCAGAACGTAAATGCCGTATGTCTGGTTACAGGAAAGTAGTCAAGTATTGTACTGAATAACCTGGTTTCAGTAAGGGAAATAAATATACAATTTTTTTGGGCTCAAGCCATGTCGTCCTGATGGAAGTTCCTCTAAGGTAGCTTCTTAGGGTATATTACAACTACGGCGATATTCCCAGAGAATTTACCTTAAGGTACCCAGAATTCTAACTCCTGGAGCGAATATCCCTAATAAAAGAGCCAGGGATATCGTATAAATCAGAGGACATATTCTTGACACGCCACATGGCAATCTGTACCCCGAACAGAGTTAACACTTCGTAGGGGTCAAATGGCAAGAAAACGAAAACGAGAAAGAAAAGGGGAGAGCCGTTCGTAAGGCCCTCTCTTCTCCCGTTTCGTAAGCGTGCCCTGCGCCGATTCTGGCGCCATCTGCATTCCTTTTTGCGTAGCTTTACAACTCGGTGTTTTTTCCTGTGTTTCTACCAAAATCTTGGATTTACTCTTTAATTATGCTTTCTCCAACTTCTTCTGCTTCGGATATGTTGAGTACTATTTCTTTTATGTATAAATGTAGGCTCTTGATTAAAATTAAAGTAATTAAAAGAGTTATCTTTGATACAAGAGCTGTTGCCTGCTGGAGGCGTCCTGGACGCTGTCGCTCGCTAGATTAGGATTTATTTGGTTAGCAGAGCGACGTTCCCAGCCCCTTTCGCTTTAATAATTAGCTGCTTAGCTTATTTAGGAATTCTGTTATGATGCTTTAGTATAGCGCCTGGCGAAAGTTTTGCCTAGGCTGACCGACACTAGTCTTCGTAGCCTAGTTGTTGGCCCTTGTACTTCCTGCATGATAATTAGTCTTCCAAGTGTGATTTTATACTGTTAAAGCGTTAGGCAACGTTATACATATAAGCTTTTTTCGAGTAATTTCCAAGATAGTATTGGAGTGAGTTTCGGTGATTTAGGTAATCGATTCTCTTAGTGCCTAGGCTAGGTTGTCTTTGGCTATTAAAATATTGTCTGTTTCCCCGTTTGCTCCCTTCTCTTCGGGGAAAGGGCAAACCCTTTCCCTCTGCTTAAGCCTTAGGCTTAACTCTAGTGGTTTGTTTGAATTAATTTTCAAATATAACTATACTGGAGTAGTACTGTACCTTCCTGCTCCAACTGGTTTGGTTCAGAGAAGGACAGTACAGCAGTGTATTAGTCTGAGTCCGTGTTGGTCTAGCGTGGGGCAGAGTCTCCCTTGCTGCCTGACATGGGCATAGGAGGTTTATCCTCCTTGGATCACCTCGGAGGGTTTCTGTAGTTATGATCCCTTCGCTCGGTGACCCCTCAGACTTGTCCTCTTTGCTGTTCCAGGTTCGGGATATGTTCCCTTTCCGGATTAGCAATTCCTTCCTTGCCTTGGTTTTAGGGAGGCAGCCAGTAGTGCCGGCCTCCCTCCCTGGATTTTCCCTGGCTGAGATGGGCTTTCTTAGTTGGGGATGATCCTTAACCAAGGCAAGGTTGGACAGGACCCTCTGTCCTTCCCCTCTGTTTTTTGCGTTTTCCTTTGCGTCAGCCGTCTCACATCCGTACCTAGCACAGGTTAGGATGGGGAGCTGACATGGTCCCCTGTCGGCCGGCAGAGTGTGCCGACCGGCAGAGGCCCTATCCCTTGAGTGCTGCCCGGTCCTTCCTTGGTCCCTCAACCGCTGCCGTCTGTAGATTCAGTAAGCAGTGGTTAGGAAGCCTGACTTAGTGTCTCCCCTTCCTCTCGGCACTCTTTCGGGTGTCGGGCGCGGAGGTACATAGCCTCTTAGCCCGGCACCCATTCTGTTGTCTTCTCTTGTGTTGTCCTTGCCGTCTGCCGGCCTAGTGGCCGGCCGTCGGTAGGGGGATGTTCGCTAGTTCTCTTGCTGTCGGTCGGCGGTGGTTATATGCCTTTGCTGGCCGGTCTCCTTGCTCACCTGCCGGCCGCTATGAGTGGCGGCCGGCAGCCGGGCGCTACCTGGTCTGGATGCCAGCCGGCAGGGTTTACTCACCGCTGTCGGCCGGCCTGCTACATCACTCGGTTGGCCGGCCACTAAGAGTGATGGCCGGCAGCTGGGTGCCAACCGGGTAGCTACGGACCGGCAACCACTACCGGCCGGTTCAGGCATAGGAACTGGAGTTCTCCCCCGTCTGGGTGATCCTAAGTTGCATACTTGAGACCTACCTTTGGAAAGGGGGGGGGGGGTACTGACCGGCAAGAGCCAGCCGGCACACCACCCTCATGTACTGTATCAGTTCTTCCCTGTATGGTGTTTTCTACCAGGGGAGACCATGATATAGTAGGTTACAACACTGTCTTTTCTAACTTACTTGTGTTGCCTTGTGCAATCACTTGGTGTTGCCTTACAGGGATGAAAAGAGAATTCTTTTCATCTTTAGCCAGAATGGTAAAATCTTACCTTAGGTGTGAGCTACACCTAATTTCCCTCGGGAAATATGATCTTTGGTTATTCTAGCAAAGACTAACCATTTGATTTTAATGGCTGGTGGGCTTCCACAGGTGATTGTGTGGGATTCACAAGTATGTGTCTTTTCCTTATTCTTTGTGGTCTTGCACGACCCGTTGCTGTTGGCCTTACAGATAAGAAAGTGAGTTCTTTCTTGTCTACTATCCGGTATTTTAAAATCATTCCTTAGGCGGGGGCTACACCTATTTCCTTTGGAAATTTTCCATTGGTTAATCTGGCATAGATTAACCATACGATTTTATTATCTGGAAGGCTACAACAGTTGGGTGTGCGGGAAATACAAGGATGTGTCTTTCCTTTCCGTTTTGTTATGCTACTGTGCATATCCAGTGATACGTAGTTCACTTGATACTCATGGAAATTTCTTCTCTTTACAGGAGGACCATCCGTAGTGCGGATGTGTTTTCTGCAACGTCCGCAGTAGGACTTCTGCGGACATGGTTTTGAAGGAGGCGTGTGGCATGCGCTGTCTCCACGGATGATCTCCGGTATTGGGTCCCTCAGGTATGTTTCGTATGCACTAACCTATCTATTGAGGCTTTTTCTTTTCGCTTCGCTCAAAATCCGTTTTTGTCTCCCCTACAACGGTGGATTCAAGGGATATAGCTAGGGAGAAGCTTCGTACCTGGGTGAGGGGCTTTCAGAAGATCACCTCTGGACCTTATCTTCCAAATGAGAAGATGAGGGCTTCCTTTTCCCTAGGGCATCAACTGTTACAGTGATTCCCCAACCTCAAGAGGAGGTCCCCCTAATTCAGATCCCGGTGGATGCTGAAGTCGCGGTCGCCTTGCTTAGCATCCAGTTGGACGACAGGATGCCAGACGTGTCCGAACGTCTGGAGGAAGACCTCCTGGCAGAAGGCCAGGATGAAGTTCGAGCTCCGGACAAGGTAGCGGAAGAGGCCGAGAGATGTCGGCTGCTCCGGTTCAGGTCCTTGAACCTGCTCCCTCAACTTCGTCTGCTCTCGCAGTAGAGCAGGCCCTCCCTCCATTGTTGGCTTGATCCAACAAAGGCAGAGGGAGAAGAATGGGAAGGCAGCTGCATTGTAACTGCAGGGGCATATCCGGACTGCTATGTCCGGTTGAAGGAGGTACCAGCTTCAAAGGAAGAGACAGAGCTGGAGGAGGTCGTAGTGATAGACCATGCTAGGCTCATGCCTTGCTTTCATCTTCGATGAAAGAGAGGGGCTTCAGGAACTCAAAGGTAGCTGTATTTGAGTAAGAGGATCCCTTCCTTTGTGTCCTCTCCTGCCACAGCCTTCCCCCCTTTTCGCTGAAAGGGTTTGCGGCGGTTTTGAAAACAGTCGAGGCTGGCAAGCCTTTCCCCTCCCTGGTGGAGTGTAAACCCTTGTTGCTGGCCTTTAGAAAGGAAGATTTAGTAAGCAAAACAAGGACTGGAAGGACGTCCATCTTACCTTCTCAGTCCAGATGTGGGAGGCGGATTTTGCCGGATGCCGGTTCGGCGAGATCCTCTCTAAGCTGTCTGGCTTTCTTTTGCGGAGAGAACTCGAGACAAAAGAAAGACTGGCTGCCTCTTTGTCTCTTCAGTCCACTTTTGAGACGATGACAAGTGACCCCAAGGTCCATGAAATGTTCATGGTTGTGATCAAGACTCATCTGGCCACTGTGACGAAGGATCTTTACAGCTCCGTCAGGGCGAAGAGAACCTGTAGGGAGTTCGTGTTCGCCCGGGCTACGATGAGGCACGAGCCAAGGAAACTAATCTCCTCCAACAGTTGGGACAAAGACCTTTTCCCTAGTGAATCGGTCAAAGAGGTTGATAGGGCCGCCACGAACGATAGAAATCTTCTCCAGGAGTGGGGCCTGTCTACCAAGAGAAATTTTTCCCCGGATGGGGTCCCCAACCTTTGAGGAAGACTAAAAGGATTAGGATACTTTCTCGGCCAGCTAAGTCAAGTAGACAACAGCAGCAACGGCATTTGCTGATGCCCTCAGTGCCCCAGATGGTGGCAAAAACCCCGACCACACTTCAGTGGGTTTCCCAATTCGTGTCGACACAGTCTCCGGCATTCAACCCATCGTTCGAAGGTCAGTCAACTGCCTGTCGAGCAAGCCTAGAGGAGCAGCCAGAAGTTCGTCTAGGCGCCCCTCAAGGAGAAGGGGTTTCATGGGTGGTCGCGGTCAGAGAGGCAAGACCTCAGGACAATAGTCCGAGCGAGATGATATTGGTAGAAGGGAGTCTCCAACGCTTTTGGGATCGGTGGACCTTCGATCCCTGGGTCCACAGCCTACTCAAGAAGGGACTGGGCTGGAGCTGGTACAGCACTCCATTCACATACCCTCGGCGTTTTCCGATACTCCACCCCCGTTCTGGAGGAGTTCATTCAAGAACTGTTAGAGGAAAAGTGATCCGAAGGGTAAAGTCCATCTAATTCCAAGGGAGGCTGTTTTATGTTCCCAAGAAGGACTCGGAAAACTCGGAGTCATTCTGGACTTGTCGCCACTTAACAAGTTCATAGCGAACTACAGGTTCAAGATGCTAACAATGCAACACATAAGGACCTTACTGCCCAAGAGGGCATTTACCGCCTCCATAGTTTTGTCAGACGCCTATTGGCACGTTCCAATCTATTGTCGATTCTCCTCCTACCTAAGGTTCAGGCTACAACGAAGACTATACGCCTTCAGAGCCATGCCTCTCGGGCTAAAAATAGCCCCAAGGATTTTCACGATGCTTGCGAACGTAGTTCTCAGTCAATTACGCCTAAAGGGAATTCAGGTAGTAGCCTACCTGGATTTTTGGCTGGTGTGGGCAGCATCCAAGACAGAATGCTTGCAAGCTTCCCTGTATGTGATCCATTTCCTAGATTATCTAGGCTTCAAGATCAACAGAAAAAGTCTCAACTTTCTCCATCTCTAAGTTCCGGTGGGTGTGAATCCACTGGGACCTAATGTCACACCGTTTTCTCCGTCATGGCGGAGAAAAGAAAGGAGATAGCTGGTTCTGTCAAGAGACTTCTAGATTCCGTATGGATATCAGATGCGAACTGGAGAGTGTACTGGGGTCTCTCCAGTTTACTTCGGTGACAGACCCGGTGCTAAGAGCACAGCTAAAGGATGCAACCGGAGATTGGAGTAGTTATGCATCAGATGCGCGAAGAGATCTGAGAAGACCAGTTCCGCTTCGTTGAAATACTCTTCTCAGGCCTTGGTCCCAAGCCAGACTTCTTAGGAAGTCGGTTCTTCTTCATCCACCTCCCCCGTCGGTGACGAGTCACTCAGACGCCTCGAAGGAGGGATGGGGAGTTCACTCTCATCAGAAAAAGGCCCAAGGGTCTTGGTCCAGTCTATTCAAGACCTCTCACAGTCATTTCTAGAGACTATGACAGTCCTTCTTTCCTTAAAGAAAGTCTCCCCGCATCGCTCGATCCACATTAGGTTGGTGCTGGACAGCGGGGGAGTTGTGAGATGCTTGAATCGACAAGGATCAAGGTCACCACCTCTCAACCAGGTGATGTTGGCCATCTTCCGATTTGGGGGAAGAAGAAATGGTACCTGTCAGCAGTTCACCTTCAAGGAGTCCGCAATGTGACAGCGGACGCTCTATCCAGGTTCACACCGATAGAGTCGGAATGGTCCCTAGACGCAGGACCATTCTCTTTCATTCTGAGTCAAGTCCCAGAACTGCGGCTAGACCTCTTTGCGACGAAAGACAACAAGAAGTTGCCCCTGTATGTGTCCCCGTACGAGGACCCCTTGGCGGAAGCAGTGGACGCGATGTCCCTCGACTGGAACAGATGGTTCAGGATTTATCTGTTCCCTCCTCACAACCTTCTGTTGAGGGTCCTCAAAAAACTGAGATCATTTAAGGGAGTAGCGGCAGTAGTGGCCAACAAGTGGCCGAACAGTGTGTGGTTCCCTCTGGCATTGGAACTACGATTGGAGTTTCTACCGCTACCAGATCCAGTTCTGACCCAGTGAGTCCAGAAGTCAATTGTCTGCGCTTCATTACAGAAAACCCGGACCCAGCAGCTCATGATTTTCTTTCCTTAACAGGTGAGAAAGTGTTTCGGGATTTCGAAAGCCAGCATAGACTTCCTAGAGGATTATAAGTGCAAACCTTTTAAAAGGCAATATGAGTCATCTTGGAGAGAATGGGTAGCCTTTGTCAGGCGAAGATTCCGCAGGAGATCACGACGGACTTCTGCTTATCTTTCTTCATCCATCTCCATGGTTATGGATCGGTAACTAACACGATTTTAACATGTAGGTCTGCTTTGACAAGACCCATTCTATATGCCTTCCAGGTCGACCTCGCTAACGAGATCTTTTATAAAAGTTCCGAAAGCCTGCGCTAGGCTCAGACCTTTAGCACCTCCAAAGCCCAATTCATGGTCTTTAGAAAAGTTCTTCATTTTGCTTCGCTGTTGAACAATAAGGAGTGTGCGTTAAAGGATTTGACCCATAAGTTATCCTCCTTTTTGCACTCGCGTCCGGGGCCAGGGTTAGTGAGATCATACCCCTCTCGAGAGAGGAAGATCGTGTTCAGTTCCTGGATGGGTGAACTGAACCTATTTCCGGATCCTACGTTTCTCACCAAGAACGAGTTACCCACCATCAGGTGGGGTCCCTGAAGAATCTGCCCTCTGAAAGAAGATGCATCTCTATGTCCAGTAGAATGCCTAAAGGTCTATCTTCGTAGAACTTCAGACTTCAAGGGTGGCCAACTGGCCAGGGGAAAAACGTCAGGCTCAAAATTTATCACTGAAACAACTCAGGGCGAAAATCACATATCTTATTCGCAGAGCGGATCCTGACTGTTCACCCACAGGTCACGATCCGAGGAAAGTTGCTTCATCCTTAAACTTCTTTAGTTGTAGGGATTTTGAACATCTTCGTTCGTACACTGGCTGGAAGTCTTCCAGAGTGTTCTTTCGTCACTATGCGAAGCAAGTGCAGCAACTAAGAGGTTCTGTGGTAGCAGTGGGTTGCGTCGTTAACCCTGCTGTTTAACTCTGCGAGGAACAGTAGCTTAATTGGGACAATTAATTCCAGGGTGAGTATGTAGTCACATGTTGTACTACAAACTATGTGAGGGTACTGGGTGACCCACGTTGACTGTTCCACTTTCAAAGGTGAACCCAGCATAAGTGCAAACATGCGTGCCGAGCGTTTCTAACGCTAATGTGACTGATTAGTAATACAGACTTTTGACTTTGATACTTTGGTATCTTAAAAGTGGCTCCAATGTTTTTCTTTCAGACAAACAAGTTTCTGTTTACTATCATACTTATGCTTAAAGTTTTAGTTATCCTCCTCTTATATATAGATATATATATATATATATATATATATGAGTGTGGTTAACCTGTTTGTTTATTGCCTGTCAATAAACTGGTTCTTGAGAACCTTGCATCTCCTTCACCTGTGAGCATTCATTCTATGTATATTTACCCGGGGATAATTCTAATAGAATGTTCCCTTATGCAAGCTAATATTGCATTGGTTTATGCTTTCCCTTAGCTGGAGGACTCCATCCCATAAAGGGATGGTGGCGGATTTACGAGTTTCCTCCTAAGCGGATATACAGTGAACCCTCGCTACTTCGCGGTTCGACAATCGCGGATTCACCACATCGCGGGGTTTTCCCATAACCCATATATATATACATATCGCGGATTTTCCGGAAAATTCGAAAATACCGCGAAATCTGAAGACAACCAAATACGATATTTTGTTACCTGTAATTCCATTAATACTGTAATTAGTAATATCTGCTCTTACTGATTGTTCATTGCATTACATATGATATATAATTCAGCACAGAAAGAAATAAAACACGAAAAGAGAATGTGATCATACGATAATTCAGTACGTAGTAAAATTAAATCAAACATGAAATGCAAATCAGATGCAGTCATACCATATTAGAATGGTGTGTACTGTAATGGATGTGCTTCTTTTCCATGAATCTTTTGTATGTATACGTACGTAGTACAGTACTGCATCCAATAATATTCTTTGTTGCAAAAATCACATTTCGAATACAGTACTGTAAGCGTACGAGAGAGAGAGAGAGAGAGAGAGAGAGAGAGAGAGAGAGAGAGGCGTAAAATAGCGTACGTAAATTTTTATTATTATTGTTATTATTATTATTATTGTTGTTGTTGTTAATAAAATTATTATTGTTATTATTATTAATCATTATTATTATTATTATTACTGTACAGTATTATTATCATTATTTATTATTATTACGGTATTGTACTTAATCTACGTACGTTCAGTATGCGCGGGGCATCTTCTATGAGTAACCAACGCACCATGTACTGTAAGACGGGTTGTGATTGGTTCAAGCGCTGATAGATGACGAATCAAAACTCAAGTTTTCTTATCTAGCCTGTGATTGGTGTTTTGCCCGCATCTTCTACCCGCAGCATCAAAGTTCTCGCGGGGCTGGATCGTTCACTTTCTCTTTCCGCGTATTGCTGAGTAGACGTTCTTAAGTTTGTGAAGTTTAATCTGTGCTGTGTGCGACTGTTTTAAGTTGAACTTTTTGTTGAACTTTCTGTTAAATCCTACTGTACAATGCCTCCCAAGCGTTCTGCTTCTAGTAAGGCTGGTAGTGAGCCTAAACGCCACCGAAGGATGATGACTATAGCTGAGAAGGTTACGCTTCTCGACATGTTAAAAGATGGTAGAAGTTACGCGGCCGCCGGCCGCCATTTTGGCATCAACGAATCCACCGTTCGCTATATCAAGAAGGACGAGGCGAACATTAGAAAGACGGCTGCAATCACCTTTAGCAGATCAGCGAAGCGAGTCGTTACAACGCGTAATAAAACGATCGTACGCATGGAAGGTGCTTTAGCTGTGTGGATTGCCGACTGCCGGAAGAAGAACATAGCGTTGGATACGAACACCATCCAAACAAAGGCTTTGAGCTTATATGAGAATTTTGCTGCAAAGGAACCTAAAGACGACGACGGCAACCATGCTGAAGATGATGATGCAGATGATCCTCAACCAGGGACATCCACTGATTCCCAGCCTCAGAAACGTTTTTCCGCAAGCAAAGGATGGTTCGCGAAGTTTCAGAAACGCTTCGCCCTGAAAAGCGTTTCCCTGCATGGGGAGTCTGCTTCCGCTGACACTGCCGCTGCTGAAACTTACGTGAACCAGACTTTCAAGAACATTATCGCTGAAGGTGGATACAAGCCGGAACAAGTGTTTAATATGGATGAAACCGGCTTGTTTTGGAAGAGAATGCCGTCGCGAACTTTCCTGTTCAAAGAGGAAGCCAAAGCCTCTGGCTTTAAGGCATTCAAGGATCGCGTTACCCTCGTGATGTGTGGCAATGCTGCTGGATTTTTGTTAAAGCCGGGGCTTATTTATAAGTCGAAAAATCCTCGCGCTTTGAAAAACAAAAATAAGAATCTCCTTCCCGTGTACTGGATGCATAATCAAAAAGCATGGATTACGAAGATGCTGACCTCCAACTGGTTCCACCAGTGTTTCATCCCGCAAGTCCATGAATATCTCTTAGAGAAGGGCTTGCCATTCAAGATCCTTCTCCTTATGGATAACGCTGGTGGACACGCAACTGACCTGTCGCGTGAGGGCGTTCAGGTTGAGTTCCTGCCACCCAACACCACGTCATTAATTCAACCGATGGACCAGGGGGTTATCAGGGCGTTCAAGGCCCTCTACACGAAGAATACCTTGGCGGACCTCGTTGCGTGTGTGGATGCTGCCCAAGATGACGAGGATGAAGATTTCAACTTGAAGGCGTACTGGCGGCAGTACACCATAGCCACGTGCCTGCAGAATATTCAAAAGGCACTTCAAGAGATGAAACCTGCAACCGTGAATGCGAGCTGGAAGAAGCTGTGGCCCGATATTGTTTACGACGACAAGGGATTTACTCCGTCGGAAATCCAACACTCTGCAATACGGAAATCTGTGCAGTTGGCTGCCATAATTGGAGGTGACGGGTTTGGCGACATGACGACTGAAGACGTCGACGAGTTGTTGGACTGCCATTCCCAGCCCCTAACTGACGCAGACCTCGAAGACCTGACGAAATCGGCAAGTGAGGAAGAGAGTGAGGGTACCCAGGAAGAGACCCAAGAAAATGTCGAAGAAACGGGCTTAACATTAGAACGGCTTGCCAAGTTCTGCAACCATATGAAGGAGGCGAAAGAAATGTTACAAGAGTGGGACGAGGATATGGTTCGCTCGATGCAATTCTCAAATAAGGTCGATGACATCATGACTCCCTACAGGATGCTCTTGGATCGAAAAAAGAAGCAGCGGCAACAACTTCCGATCACAATGTTCTTCCAGCCTCGCAAAAAAGAGCCAGTTCCTCCTGCTAGTACGCCTTCGGAAGAAATTGAAGAAGTTTCCCAGGAAGAAGTTGAAGAGGTGTCCCAGGAAAAGACACCTCCGTCTGAAGAGACGTAAAATACTATCATTGACTGCACAGTAGAACACATCATCAGCTTCATCATCATCATTTCTACTGTGCAGCAAATTCATCGCCATCGTCATTCAAGTTTTTCTTGAACTTCTTTCGTGGTGAGTACAGTAACAATCTTTATTTTTTACTTTAACCTGTTTTATAGTTTAGTAATGTACGTACGTATGCATTAAGTTAAAGGGAAGGTTTTAAAAGTCTACATGTTGTAACCTATCATATTTTTTTTGTTTAAAATTTACATTCGTACGTAAAACAATCTCTCTCTCTCTCTCTCTCTCTCTCTCTCTCTCTCTCTCTCTCTCTCTCTCTCTCTCTCTCTCTCTCTCTCAAATTGTTTTCCTGTTTTGCTACGTACAAGTACTGTATAATTTATATTTGTAAGGTAACATATTTTGTAAATGCTTTTACTGTAAATACTGTATGTACTGTATCATTATTTATCACTATCATCATGCGCGTTAAATGCCTTGTTTGTTCTGAGCGTGGTTGTTTACTGAGCGTACACGCCGTCGTTTCAGGCGGCGTCATAAAGAAAAAGATTTCATTTGGAAGTCCTAAGAAAAATACGTAAACTAAAACATTGGTAATAAAAAAATCAACATACAGTACTGTATAATCAATATAATCGATGCAAAAACTAACCTATACATATATGTGTACACTAAATGAGTTTGTTTCTTCATTATGATCAGAGATGAACGTAAACAAAACATTGGTTGCCATTTTTTATCGTGCTTTTTAGGTGTTTAGGAAACACATGATATAAAATCGCCTTTAATATTTGTGCCTGTTTTAGTTTAGGGTGCTGTAGTACATGCATTAAGTGTTCTGTACATTAAAGGGTGGTTTGTTAACAGTACTACGTACAAGGGAAGGTTTTAAAAGTCCGAATATACATGTTAAATAAATAGGTAAATATGCTGTCACTACTTCGCGGATTTTCACCTATCGCGCCCGCGTCTGGAACCTATCTACCGCGATAAACGAGGGTTCACTGTAAACCTTTGTCCAATACGTGTTTTGAGCGGAGGACTGGTCGATATTTCATATTGACAAAGTGATTCTCTTCGAACTTCGCTTTACCTAGTATGGGGTGAGACCACTATACTCGCTTGCCTGGGGTTCATACTTAGATATATGTACTCTTCGAGACTTTCCCAGAGTCTAGTAAGACTTTTCCCTGTTGGGGGCAGGAAGCTCTATCATGGTTTATGATTAGTTGAAAAGATGTATGACGGTAACATCTTAGGTCTCTAGGTCGCGTCGACTGGGGGAAATACTTCTGAGGAGTACGGCACATTTTGAGAATCCACAGATACAGTAATGCTCTGGTATACTTCCATCAGGACGACATGGCTTGAGCCCAAAAAACGGATTTTGAGCGAAGCGAAAAATCTATTTTTGGGTAAGATGGCCATGTCGTCCTGATGGACCCGCCCTTCCCTTTCTATGAAAGGGCCGTAGGACCCCTCCCTACATACAGTATCTGTAGCACCTCGTGTTTCGCTACAAGGAATGCAGATGGCGCCAGAATCGGCGCAGGGCACGCTTACGAAACGGGAGAAGAGAGGGCCTTACGAACGGCTCTCCCCTTTTCTTTCTCGTTTTCGTTTTCTTGCCATTTGACCCCTACGAAGTGTTAACTCTGTTCGGGGTACAGATTGCCATGTGGCGTGTCAAGAATACGTCCTCTGATTTATACGATATCCCTGGCTCTTTTATTAGGGATATTCGCTCCAGGAGTTAGAATTCTGGGTACCTTAAGGTAAATTCTCTGGGAATATCGCCGTAGTTGTAATATACCCTAGGAAGCTACCTTAGAGGAACTTCCATCAGGACGACATGGCCATCTTACCCAAAAATAGATTTTTCGCTTCGCTCAAAATCCGTTAATAGAACGGAGTTCTAATTGGAAGATGTATATAGCCCTTATTGGCAGAAAGATTTCTTGCTCGCATATATGTACTTGTCCATTTGCGCTAGCACATGCGTATTCTCTGCCTCCAGGAAACGTTTGCAATGAATCCGGTTGCGGGAATAATGTATATGCGACGAATCGCAACATTATTGCCGAAAGAATTTTGATCATTGACTAAATGTAATATTTTCTTGAATGAGAGCAAACATGTTCTCAAACAAATTATGCAGTTACAGAGGCGATCATTTCCCCTTTGGTTTACTCCTCCTCTTTATGTGAGGGGCTAGCCAGTGTTCATTACACAGAAACGGATGTCTGTTTACCTGTGGGTGGGGTTTGAAACGTTCGTAACATAATGAAAAAAAATGCCCAAGCTGTTGCTATCGTTCTTTAACGTTAGCTAACTATGTTCCTTCGGGACTAATTGTTAGAAACAATAACCCTGTAAGGATAGAATAAAAAGTCTCGGAAGACTATCATGTAAAAAGGCAAGTCGTTATATCCACGGTACAATGACGGGGGAGGCTGCCTCCATCAAACGGTAGAACCGAGTTTAAGACAATAACCTCGCGGTTTTGTCTTGGCTAGAGTGCATGCTCTGGGAAGGCTTACGGCCACCATGAAGTTTTAACACCCATTGAAGTTTTGTAAAAACTTCTCAGGAACGAGTCTCCCGAAAAAGGGTGAAGTTTCGTATGTGGGGGTTTGCTTCAAGAAGGCCAGACATAATGCCATCGACCGCTTACCTAAAGGGGTTGCCATGGAATGCTTTCTTGATAGTGAGAAAACTACCGTCTAAATCAGGCCAGGCCTGCCAGGGGAAATGAACTGCAATGTAAAGAATTTTTTCATTCCCCGCTCATTTCCATCTGCTAACCAAACCACTCGAAGTGGGAGGGTGGAGGAAAGATGACGGTGGTTCGTTCGAAAACGAAAGGATCGGTGCTGGCGAAACCAGACTGGCTGATATAGTAATCAGCTGGGAGTGAAGAGTGACATATCAAGTCACACCTTTGGAAGACCCATCCCGTAGAGGGGGGGGTCGACCATAGAGTTTTCAGAAAAATTATATTTTCAATTTAAAATAAATTTTTTAATATACTTACCCGGTGGATATATATATAGCTAACGTCTCTGACGGTCCGACAGATTCAAAACTCGCGGGCGATCACCGTGATAGGTTGCTGGGTGTACACTAGTGCCACCACTCGGCAAGATACTAAACATATTCCCAAAAGCTCCCGTTCTTCTCAGCCCGTAGAGTCTCTAGAGGGACGGAAGGGAGGGTATTTAATTAAATATATCCACCGGGTAAGTATATTCAAAAATTTATTTTAAATTGAAAATATCATTTTTAAATATTTAACTTAGCCGGTGGATATATATATAGCTGATTCACACCCTTGGTGGAGGGTAGAGACCAGTATTAAACATTGTAGGAATATAAGCTCAAGAGTTTTGACAATAAAAACAAACTTAAGTATTAGTATTAAGTATAAGGAAGCTGACTTTGATGATACTCTGCCTCATTAGTCCGCTATCCTTATGAAGCCCAACGATCCACTCAGGGGGCTGAAAGACCTCTCGGTGCTGTTATATATGGGGTGAACACCCCTATAACAGGACCTCAACAATACCCTTTATCTGGGCGCTCTCAAGAAACAAGTTTGACCTCCCGCCAAATCAAAAGATTGCGGAAGACTATCTCAGTCTCCACATACAACCCAAAAATTAAAAGTTTCAAGAGAAGACAAAAGGTTATTGGGATCAAGGGAATGTAATGGTAGAACCTTCACCCACTACTGCACTCGCTGCTACGAATGGTGCCAACGTGTAGCAGTCCTCATAAAGAGTCTGGACATTCTTTAAATAATGTGAAGCGAACACAGATTTACTCCTCCAAAAGGTTGCGTCCATAACACTTCTAAGGGATCTATTTTGTTTAAAAGCCACTGATGTTGCCACTTCTCTGACTTCATGAGTTTTAACTTTAAGTAACTTCAGGTCATTCTCACTTAAGTGAGTGTGGGCTTCTCTAATTAAGTCTAACAAAATATGACAAGGCATTTTTCGACATTGGTAAGGAGGGCTTTTTTACCGAACACCATAAAGCCTCTGAATTACCTCGTAACGTTTTGGTTCTATTCAGATAAAATTTTAGAGCCCTTACAGGGCACAAGACTCTTTCAATTTCATTCCCAACAACATCTGATAGGTTGGGAATCTCAAATGATTTAGGCCGTGGATGAGATGGTCACTCATTTTTTGGTCAAGAAACCAAGCTGTAAAGAACATACTGCTTTATTGGAGCAGAAGCCGATATTTTTGCTGAAGGCATGCACTTCACCGACTCTCTTTGTGGTAGCAAGGCTCACTAAAAAGAGAGTTTTGAGAGTAAGGTCTTTGAGAGATGCTGAGTTTAGAGGGTCAAATCTTTCAGACATAAGAAACTTGAGGACCACGTCCAAATTCCAAGCTGGAGTAGAAATTTTACGTTCCTTGGAAGTCTCGAAAGACCTGAGAAGGTCTTGAAGATCCTTATCGTTAGACAAATCCATGTTTCTATGTCTAAACACTGCAGCTAATATGCTTCTGTAGCCTTTAATAGTCGAGGCAGAAAGGATGCGGTTATTTCTGAGATGAAGCAGGAAGTCCGCGATCTGTGCTATAGTGGTATTGGATGAGGAAACAGAGGAGGACTTGTACCAGTCTCTAAATACCTCCCATTTAGATTGGTAGATCCTGATGGTAGAGGATCTCCTAGCCCTTGCAATCACTCTATCTGCCTTCTTCGGAAACCCTCAAGCTCTAGAGAGTCTTTCGATAGTCTGAAGGCAGTTAGACGAAGCGTGGGGAGGCTTTGATGGAATCTTTTCAAGTGAGGCTGACGAAGGAGATCCATTCGCAATGGTAAACTTCTTGGAACGTCCCCCAGCCATTGATGTACCTCTGTGAACCATTTCCTTGAGGGCCAGAGGGGAGCAATCAACGTCAACCTGGTCCCTTCGTGAGAGGCGAACTTCTGAAGAACCTTGTGAAGGATCTTGAATGGAGGGAAAAAACGCATACACCTCCAGGTGAGACTATTCCAGTAAGAACGCATCGACGTGGACTGCCTCTGGATCTGGAGAGCAGTAACAAGGAAGCCCCATCGTTATTGAGGTTGCGAACAGTTCTATGGATGGACGTTCCCATATCCGCCATAGTTTCTCGTACACCTCCTGATGAAGAGTCCATTCCATGGGAATGACTTGGCTTCTCCTGCTTAGGCCGATTGCCAACACATTCCTCTCTCCCTGAGTAAACCCTATAAGTAAGGTGATGTTTCTTTCCTTCGTCCAAACTAGGAGATCCTTTGCATTTAAGTAAAGGGACTATGAGAGGGTCCAGCCTTGCTTAGCGATGCAGTCTAACGCTGTGGTGTTGTTTGCGTTCACCTGTACCAATTTGATTCAAATCAGTCTTTGAAACTTTGCAGGCCCAAAAGAACTGCTACAATCTCCTTCTGGTTGATATGAAACTTTACGTGGTCTTTGATCCTAAGGCCCGAGCACTCTAGAGTCTAGTGTTGATCCCCACCCCGCGTCCAAAGCGTCTGAGAACAACACATTCAGTGTTCTTGTGGGCAAAAGAGAGACCTTCCTGAAGTCTGAGATTGACATGCCACCATTTCAGGCAAGTCATGATCGTTTCTGGAAGTGAAATGGACACTTCTTCTAAGCTCTTCTCCCTGTCCCAATGGTGGTTGGGGTGAAAATGGAGAGGGGGAAGATTGAGTCTTCCTAGGGAGACAAACTGCTCCAGAGATGACAGTGTTCCCAGTGGACTCATCCACATCCTTACAGAGCAACTGCTCCTTTTTGATAAAGATGACAAATTCGTAGATACTGTAATTTGTATTTTTTCCTAACTATACAAGCCTTAGCTATTTACATGGGGTAATTACTTCGGCGTAGCTGAATGATGAGCCATAAGAGTTTTAACGAGGGTTTACTACCCCGCCGCTAGTTAGCGGGGGGTAAGGAGGGGTAGCTAGCTACCCCCCCCCGCCCCCTCCTCACACACACCTGTGATTTAGCTCACTTTGCTTAGAGGTTGGACTTCACGGGGGATAGGGCTGGTGGGCAAGTTTAATTAAATAGCTAAGGTTTGTATAGTTAGGAAAAATACAAATTATCTACGAATTTGTCATTTGTTCCGTAACTGAAATACAAACCACGCTATTTACATGGGGTGACTCAACCCTTAGGAAGGGAGGTAAGTCCCTGCCATACTGGCTTTGGCTTGCGTGGGGACTCCAAATTCGAGTGTGTAAGTACTCAAGAAATAAGGAGTCCCTGCTCCTCGCTGGCATGCTGTGAAACTGCTGCGGCCTACATAAGCTGTGTGTGAAGGTGAGAAGTGACTCGTCCTAGGAAGTTGACCTTGAGTTCTTCAGATGGATATCTAGGCTAGGACTCTCCCAATACCACCTCGTCAGGGTATGGGGACATGACAGTATTACACTTAATACTAGGAACACAAGGGAGCATGGCTTACCTGCAGAAGTTCGAGGTCAGCTGTGCAGAGAACCCAGGATGCTGCTTTCTCCAAGGGAGGAGAGGATGAAGAAAAGAATAAGGGCCAGACAGATCTTTTCATTCACGCAGACTAAAACTGGGTAACAATGCCCTCAACCTTCTGCTACTTGTCCATTAAGGAGCCTGAGGTTAGACCAGCTGTTGTGCAGCCACCACAGGGCCGATAGAGAACGTATCGAGCCTCCTGTGTGTCACGTCTTGCAGGTAGTGGGCCGTGAAGGTGGTCTGACGCTTCCACACCCCTGCTTGCAGGACCTGCGTCACTGAGTAATTTTTCTTGAAGGCCAGGGACGTAGCTATGCCCTTGACATCATGCGCTCTAGAGCTACAGCTTTGTGAAAGATGTTGGCGTGTGGTTGTTTGAGTAGCTCGTGACGTGGGAGTTCTCTCGGAACCTCCGTGAGGAGTTGCAGAAGGTCCGGGAACCATTCTGCGTGATGCCATAGCGGAGCTATTAGGGTCATTGAAAGATTGACCAATATCCTGGTTTTGTTGAGCACCCTCCTCGTCAGACAGAACAGGGGAAAGGCGTACACATTGACGTTGTCCCACCGTTGTTGGAAGGCATCCTGCCAGAGAGCCTTGGGGTACGGGACCGGGGAGCAGTACAGCGGGAGCTTGAAGTTCAGCGCTGTAGCGAACAGATCCAACGTCGGGGAACCCCACAAAGTCAGGACTTTGTTGGCTACTTGACGATCCAAAGACCACTTGGTACTCACTATCTGCGTCGCTCTGCTCAGAATGTCAGCGAGCACATTCCTTTTGCCTGGAATGAAGCGAGCCGCTAGTGTGATCGAGTGGACTTCGGACCATCTCAGAATCTCTACTGCAAGATGGGATAGTTGTTCTGAAAAGGTACCTCCCTGCTTGTTGATATAAGCCACCACCGTGGTGTTGTCGCTCATCACTACCACAGAGTGGCCCGCCAGGACTTGGTGGAACTTCTGAAGGGCCAGGAACACGGCCTTCATTTCTAGCAGGTTTATGAAGGTACTTTTCTGATTCTGACCACAGGCCTGAGGTCCTGTGGTTCAGAACGTGGGCACCCCACCCTTTCTTTGATGCGTCCGAGAACAACATCAAATCCGGGGGAAGGACGAGAAGATCCACTCCCTTTCGTAGGTTCTCGTCTGCCACCCACCACTGGAGGTCCATCCGTTCCGCAGGACCCACGGGGACCAAAGTGTTCGGGGAATCGTGACCTTGATTCCACCGGGACTTGAGTCGCCACTGGAGAGATCTCATTCTGAGGAGACCGTTGGGAACGAGACGGGCAAGGGAGGAGAGGTGACCGAGGGGACACAGCCACGTTTGGGCTGGGAGTTCTTCTCGATTGATTAAAGGCCTCGCGACCTCCTCAGCCTTGCTATCCTGTCGTCTGATGGGAAGGCTTTGTGGAGATTGGTGTCTATGACCATGCCTAGATATACCAGTTTCTGAGAGGGCTGCAGAGAGGACTTCTCGAGATTTAACATGATACCTAGATCCTGGCAAACTTCGAGGAGCTTGTCTCGGTGGCGAAGAAGGGTTGCCTCTGAGTCTGCTAGGATCAGCCAGTCGTCCAGATAACGGAGGAGACGGATGCCGATCCTGTGAGCCGACGAAGATATCAGGGTGAATACTCTGGTGAACACCTGAGGAGCTCTGGAGAGACCGAAACACAGCACTTTGAACTGGTAGATCTTGTTGTCTAGGCAAAATCTTAGGTACTTCCTTGAAGAGGGATGGACTGAGATCTGGAAGTACGCGTCCTTCAGGTCCAGTGTACACCTGAAGTCTTGTGGTCTCACTGCGAGTCTGACCGTGTCTGCCGTCTCCATACTGAACGGAGTCTGTTTGACAAACCCCTTCAGGGTTGAGAGGTCGATGACTGGTCTCCAGCCTCCAGACGCCTTTCTCACAAGAAAGAGTCGACTGTAGAAGCCTGGGGACCCGTCTATAACCTCCTAGAGAGCGTCCTTCTTCAACATGGTCTGGACTTCTTCCCAAAGGGATTGCCCTCTCGCCGATCCCATGGCAAGAGAGCTCAACGACACTGGATTCGCTGTCAGGGGAGGTAGAAAAGCTGTGAACGGGACGCGATAACCCTGAGAGATGACGGAAATCGTCCAGGTATCTGCCCCAAGTTGCTGCCACCTTGCCGCGCAACTTTGTAGGCATCCCCCCACTGGTGGACATGCAGGGGGACTGCCAACCCTAGCGTTTACGGCCTCGGCCGTTTCTTCTAAGGTTCTTGCCTCCCCTGGAGGACTTCTTGCTCCTACTGCTCTTGGCAGGAAAGGGCTTAGACACCTTCGGCTTTGCTGCAGTGGTCTTCTTCGTGTCCTTAGCCAGACGGGGCTGTTGTGCCGCTGGAGGTTTGTAGGGCCTTGATGTCAGGGCCCTATGGATGAGGGAATCCTGGTTGGACTTCCTCCACCTCTCAGCAGTAAACTCCACGTCCTTAGGCTCAAACAAACTCTTACCGAGCACGGAAGAGTGTCTGAGCCTGCTAACCTCTGAACTGGGAACCTTCTGGTGGAACCTCTCAGCCACAGCGTCCCGTCGTTTGAGAATCCTATTGGCCCACAAGCTCGAGACTTGGTGGGCCAGAAACTCGATGGTCCGCGTGCCTGAGAGCAAGAAAGTCTCCAGTGCCTTCCTGGTGCTTTCTTTGGAGAGGTCCTCAGACCGCACCAGGATGCCCAGAGACCCCAGCCAGATGTCAAACCACGAAGTTGCCTGCATGGCACACTTAGCAACCTTCTCCTGGCTTAGGATCTCAGTAGCTGAGTAGGACACATGCCGGTTGGAGTCTCTCTAGAGGGACTCCCCCGGTGAGTTCTTCCACGGAGTGGTGAATCGGAAGACCCAAACAAGACTCCTCAAGGATCTCAAAGTACCTCCTCTGATGAACTCGAGGAGGAGGGAGGAGCTTGTTACCGGCGCTGGATCTGCTGGAGGAGGCAAGCTCAGAGAGCTGGCCCTCGACCTTGTCCCTGGCACTCTTCATCCCCTGAGACCAGGGCAAAGCTGCACTGGCCCTAGAGGGTTTCTGGGTGCCGTAGACACGGTCCAAGACCGTGTCCTTACCCTCACGAGGAGGAATCTCTGGGTCTGGGATCCCATTGAGGTTCCTCATGAGGGTCAGGACTTGCCAGAATGCGTGTTCTGACTCTTGGTGCTCTCCTCCTGAAGGACTAGCAGCAAAGTCTCCCGTCCCCAGTGGCTTTTCCTGGGCGGACACGTGGACATCCTCGGAAGGTCTAGATGGCTCCTGCTTGATCCTTGTTGACGACTTAGGGATCGTCTTAGAATCCTTCGGTTCCCTCTTGGGCGGGATACAGGACTCGAGTAACGATGGGTGCAGGCTCTTTTCCACCCCTGGAAGAGAAGACTTCTCAGGGAGAGGCGGAGTTTCCCCCATTGGTGCGATGGGGGAACGGTCTGGATCGTCCGACTCTCCTGAGGATGGGTAATCCTCATATGCAGGGGAGGGAGAGAAAGTCTGGGGGGGGGAAGGAGCCTTGCGCAAGGATCTGCGAGGAGACAAAATAGTCCTTGGAGGTGTTTCCACGGGAGAGACTCCTCTCTTCCTCTTCAGGGGGGAGGAAGCCGCCACTGATTTGTGACCCACGTCAGAGAGGACGGGCTTCATCGCCTGCACAAGAGCTCTAACCAGGGTCCCGAACCAGGGCTGCTGGCTGACAGTCGCGCTGTCAGACACTCCCTCTGGAAGGAAGGGGATCGTTCGATCCCTTGGAGGAATCGACAAATGCGGGTTCGCCTGAGAAGCTGAAACAAAAGAGTCCTTAGACCTGTCCAGGAACCGCCCCTCCTCCGGCGAGCGCGCTGTTCTGCGCTTGCGTGGAGGGGAACAAGACGATGACCTATCCGCCTGGCGACGCTCGCGCTGGAGGTCGCGTGATGGGCCCTGACCAGGGTCGCGCGCGAAAGGATAGCGTGACAGAGGAATCTCGCGCTCGCGCACATGGGCGCGGGCGTGAGGGGTTGTTGGAGCGGGCGCGTAGGCTAGGCCACAGGCGCGTGGGCGCGATGGCGCGTAGGAGATGGTGCGGGCGCGTGAGCACAGGGGCACGCAGGAGATGGAGCGGGCGCGCGTAGGAGATGGTGAGGGCGTGGCGCGCAGGAGCCGGAACGTGAGGAGGCCGGATACGAGGGCGCGCAGCATCCTGATGCGGCACTGGCGGTCGAGAGGACAGTGGCGCATGGGCGCGTATCCGGAAGAACCGGGCGAGTGCGCAAGAGAGCAGGTTCAGGATAGCGCGAGGGAGGGTTGGCGCGTTGGAGCGTAGGTGGGCGCTGATCCGAAAGAACAGGCATATTAACCTGTGGGCGCGCTGGGCGCGCAGGGGATCGTGGGCGTGCATCAGGATGTGGGCGCGCTGGTGTGCGCTGCTGCGGTGAGCGAGCAGGACGAGCGGTTGAATTAAGGCGCACAGGTGTGCGCTGGAGGGTTGCATGGGGCGCCTTGAGAACTGGAACTGGGCGCGCAACCAGAGCGTTGCACGCGGATGGAACGCGTGCATGATCGCGCGGTCTGGAAGGAGAGTCCTGGGGTGCCTGTGAGGGCCCGTGCGCTAGCTTAGGCACCTCCTGGACTGCGCGCTGTGATGTAGAAGCGCGCTGGCGCGTTGGCGAGCGCGTGAGCGCTGTAACTGGAACCCCGCGCGGTGGGCGCGCTTCGCGCCTAACTCCAGACGGGCACTGCGAGTCCAGAGGTACCTGTGAGCGCCTGTGCGCTAACGTAGGAGCCTCTTGGACTGCGCGCGACAAGGCAGGAACCGGGGAACGCTGGGGCGCATGTGGACGCTGGCACGCTGGAACAGGAACTGCTGGCGGGCGCCGGGGCGCAGAAGGATGTGGGCGCGCAGGGGAACCCTGGCGCGTAACAGGAACAGGGGTGCGCACACGCGCAGGTGAGCAATGTAGCACTAAGACAGGAACAGCGGCAGCAGCAGGAGGGCGCGCAGGAAGAACTTGGCGCTTGAGGGCAAGAGGCACAGATTTGCGCTCAAGGCCCTTAAGCCCCGAAGGGCCCGGTGCCTGCGCAGTGGCAGGATCAGGTGGCGCGTAACGCGCATCCGCATCGTCAAAAGGTGACGGCAGGTCAGCAGGTCTGGAGGGAGACTGGTCACAGGGTACCGAAGGACGACCATCATCCAAAGGGGATCGCGAACGATCCCCGGAGAGGTCCAAGGTGGTAGCTGGCAGGATCGGCGAACGGCGAGTCGTCTCCTCCGCAGAGGACTGTGGTGATGACGAGCCGAAGAGGCGCCTCCTAACTCCCTTATGAGGGGAAGGAAGGCCTCTACGGCGAAGTGGAGGACGAGCTTTCCGCCTTATACGCCCACGAGGGGCCGTGGGGTCAGCAGGCTGACCATCATAGGGCCTCCGCAGAGGAGTCTCTGTAAGTGAACTCCCCCGTGGGGGAGAATCACCGGCAGGAGAGACCGTGGGACTTAGATCCTCCCTCGAAAGGTGTTCGGAGGGGGAATTTAAGCCTTCAGCTACCTCAGCAACAGGAACAGGGGTTTGACTAGACCCACGAGATGTCTCCGTCACAACAACGTCGACCACAGACAGAGGATCTATCCCTGCTGTAGTTGGCGATTGTTTGACAGCTGCACCAAGTTTGATCATGTCAAACAGGGCTTCCTTGGAGGGTGAACCCTGCAGCCCCAAGGAAGCCCAAAGCTGCAACAAATCATGATTAGACATATTCAAATCCTCCTCCGGGGGAGGAGGGGCAGCCGCCTCGCTATAGGAGGCGACTACCTCTCCCGCACCCCGGGATCGGTCAACAGCAGTACGGTCTACGCTACCACTCGCCGGCCTCTCGGAAGAGACCGCTCGAGGGGGAGCTTCGGAGGAGGAAAGGGCTACGGAAGAAGAAGTCCTGGAATTTCTCTCTTCAAAGAAGCCTCTGAAGGAGGAAGATCCCTTTTAGACTTTTTCTTCCGGCGCCGGGCAAACCTCTCCCACTGGGAGGTAGACCACTCCCTACATTCAATACATACATTACCACTATCACACCGCTGGTCCCTGCAGTGAGGACATAAAGTGTGGGGATCGGTGTCTACCGCCGACATAAAGGTCCCACAAGAGCGGCCGGGAAGTCCAGGGCATGTACACATAGTCAGTAGAGGCCAACTTCAAACACACTGGAAAAGAAAAAGCAAAAACAGATTAAATATGGCAGTCAAAGCAAGGGAGAGAGCAGACAGGTCTGTTCTCTGCCCAAGCCAAAAGTAAAGTGAAGCATTCACTGGTGTGTGTAAGGGGGGGGTAGCTAGCTACCCCTCCTTACCCCCCGCTAACTAGCGGCGGGGTAGTAAACCCTCGTTAAAACTCTTATGGTTCGTCATTCAGCTACGCCGAAGTAATTACCCCATGTAAATAGCGTGGTTTGTATTTCAGTTACGGAACAAATGCATCTTTAAGAAAACTTTCTCGAGTGTTCATGGTGATGGAAAAGCCCGAAAAACTAGACTCCATATCTCCATCCTCAAAATAGAGAATAGTTTGAGATGGGGTCAGTTGAGAACTTCTCCTAGTTACTAGGAGACCTAAGTCCTCCGCTAGGGTCAAGTTCCATCTGAGGTCCTTCAGACAGTGAATGAAGTATGACGCTCTGAGTAGCCAGTCGTTTAAGTAAAAGGAGGCTCTGACACCTGTCGAGTGCAGGAAGCTCACTGCGTTCCACATGAGCTTCGTTAACACAAGAAGAGCAGTGCTGAGACCGAAGCACAGAACTCGAAATTGGAACACTTCCTTCCCATACCCGACCCTTAGAAATAGTTGGAAGGTCGGATGGATAGGGATATGGAAGTAAGCGTCCTGGAATCGAGTGAGGACATCCAATCGCTTTCCATGACAGCTGCAAGCCCGGACTTGGAAGCTTCCAAAGAGAACTTTGTTTTCAGAATAAACACATTGAGCGCGCTCACGTCCAGCACTGGTCTCCAACCTCCTGAGTTCTTTGGAGCTAGGCAGAATAGGTTGTAAAAGCTTAGAGACTGAAGGTTTAGAAAACTTCACCACAATTCCCTTCTCCAACAAGAGAGACACTTGTAAGTGCAAAGCTTGTCTCCTTGCTTCCTCTCGTTATCGGGAGAGAGAGATCTATCGGCTTTTTTTTTTTTTTTTTTTTTTTTTTTTTTAAAAAGGTACAATGTATTCTTCTTTCAACAAGACAGACCATTGGTCTGCTCCTGTTCCTTCCTAAGCCTGCCAGAAGATCTTCAAACCGGTTGGAGGGAAGGCAAAGATTGACATAGTAAGATTTCTTATCGTCTTCAACCATTCTCTCAGCAAATGTAAAAACTCTCTTAGAATACCGAGAGAGCACGAATTAGTAAAAGAGGGAGCTGAGGCAGCCAACCCTAAATGAATTCTGAAGGAGACGAGCGTTGAGCAGCAAGAACAAAAAGTGAAGGAAAAACTTCCTTAAAAACAGTCATGATCTTATTAAGATATAAAGACTGTTAGGCAGATCTATGTTCCTCTACTTCAGACAAGATATCCAAAGGTACAGCTGGAAAGGAGAAATATCCTCTTCCTTCTCAGAATAAACTTCATCCGGAAGTCTATGTCTCTATTTGGTTAAGAGCCATTAAGAAGTCGCGATGGAAAAACTTGACAACTATCATCAACCTGTCGATGAAGAACAGGCAGAGGTTGAAGAACGTCACGTCGGGACTGCATCGACTGACATCGACGTCAAGTCGTGACTGCGGTGTCTTAAGTTCGACGTCACGTCGTGACTGCATCGACTTTGTGACTGCAGTGACTGTGATTGCAGGTCGAAGTCACTTAGTGACTGCAGTGTCTGACCTCCAACGTCACGTCATGACTGCAGTGTCTGACGTCCAACGTCACGTCGTAACTGCAGTGACTGCAGTTTATGACGTCCAACGTCACGTAGTGACTGCAGCTCGACGCTACTACTTGACTGTAAAGACTGACGCTCGACTATGACTGCATTAACGTCGAAAGTTTCGACTGCATGTTCTGCAGTATATTAAAAATAGGATTGTGTACACGAGGATCAGAACGTGACTAGGCAACGTTCGACCCAAATCGTCAGTAAGGAAAATGGAAGCAGCACTCACGTTACGACTGGAATCTCCAGACGAAATTAAAGAACCGAGACCCTGTACCGGGGTCTCCAGGGCAACAAAGCCAGACGTTATAAAGGGACGTTTGGTAGGTGAGCCTTTCTCTGTTGAAAGTAGACGTTCTGGACTGCTCCAATGTCTGCAGCCAGGACATACATTTTGTTCTGAAGGAACCAATTTCCTCTTGAGATGTCATGAAACCTGGCGCCAGGATTTTAAAATGACGTTAATGTCTTCGGAGGGTGAGGAGAACTTAGTCTCACCTCTCTCAAGCTAAGGGCAAACGTTACGAGAAACGTCAACCGCAACTCGTGAAGGAACGTCTGTTCATTGTATAAAACCTATTGTTCCCTTTGGTCTCTTTGACATTCCTTCTCCCTGGGGCTGGGGAGCTTGAAAGAGGTCTAGGACTGGGTGAACGACAAGTACGTACAAACGAACCCTCCGCAACACTGAACATAATTTTCTCACTTTTTTCACTGACACTCCCATTTTTTTAAATAATTTCACATTAGACATGAATAAAGCTGATTTCTATCTGTAGCAAGCAATTCTCCCTTAAATCAAAAGGTTAGAATTGCGAAATATGTCGTATAATGTAAGCTCATTAGTACATAATGTATCACACATGCAAAAATTAATAAACATACATATATATAAGAAAAGTAAAATATATAAAGTTAAAAATGATCAGTGACTTGGAAGGAGACTAAAAAACTAGATCGCTAAGGACTACGTTTTATCTCTTTCTCTCACTGTACAGTGACTTGGGATGAGAACAAAAAACTAGAACGCGAAGGACTACGTTTTATCTCTCTCTCTCTCTCTCCCTGTACAGGGACTTGGGACGAGAGTAAAAATCTGAATCGAGAAGAACATCGTTTCTCACACTCAAAGTCCCTGTATAAAGACTTGGGACGAGAACAAAGATTTTGATCGTTCTCTCTCTCTCTCTCTCTCTCTTGTCACGAGAGTATTGGTTCACTCACTCTTCGTCAATAAAAGGTTATTTGAATAAAAAAAATACTAAAAGGACTGAGAAATTGCAAAATAACATGTTCTTTTTAATTAGTATTTAAAAAAAACCTTCAGTTTGTAAGAAGAATGAACTAAACGTCAAAATCGATTAACTCTCTCTGCAAAGTGAAACCGTGATTCTCTTTCTCTAACGTAAAAATAGAGTGCAAAACTGCGTAGCATAAATAAACTTAACGCTAGTTCATCTTTGAAAACAGAATGAAGACTATTCAAAGAATAAATTTTAAAAGACAAAAAATCACTTAAAATATTTTCTAAAAATATTCACCCCATCGATCTATAAAAATATAAAATTTATCTCGGTATTTAGTACAATTGGAGAGAGAATCAAAGAGGCCTAATGAAGGCGGGTGAGATATAAAAATATAGAGGTAAATCTATAAATATCAACAAGAATTTATAAAGAGATAAAATAAATACCAAAAACTAAAAGCCTTCAACACACTTCCCATACACTGAGGGAAGGGTCGGCCATATTCTCTCTCTCTACCGTGGAAAATCCAGAGAGAGATAAAAAAAGTAAGGGTAAAATTTTTTCTCTCCTTTCAAAAAGTTTCTCTTGAAGATCTTATTGTTTGAGAATAACTAACACAGTGAAAGCCAAAACCATAAAGAAGTACTTCACCAATAGTTGAAAAACTTGAGGTTCAGCGCGAGCAAGAAATCAATGTTCATCCCAAGAGCGACAGAGAAGAACTAAAGCTTTTGGGAATATGTTTAGTATCCTGCCGAGTGGTGGCGCTAGTGTACACCCAGCAACCTATCACGGTGATCGCCCGCGAGTTTTGAATCTGTCAGAGACGTTAGCCATATATATATACACCGGCTAAGTTAAATATTTAAAACTCTGGATCGCGGAAACAGAGAGATTCGGATGAGAACCTAGGGGTTCAGAATCTATTAGTGAATTCCTTACTCCCGACCTAAAGGTATGTTGCTGAGAACCCACAGGAACTCTGTCGCTGATTCCTGATGGAATTTCCAGGAATCGTGTTACGTGACCAGGACCCAAAGGAACTGTGTCACAGTTACCTGTAGAGATTCGTAAACCCTTAGGCAACAGGCATCCCTCTGTCATCAGAGTAAAACTCTTGATGACGATGGGCGCGTGCGAACTATTCACGGGACGAGAGTTCGAAAACTCTGTCATGAGAGTAAACCTCTTGTGCACTCGTAAACACCGCGCAACGAGAGTCCGAAAAACTCTGTCATATAAGCATGGCTTTGATCACGAGAACCCAAAGGTTCAGCGTGAACTGCGTTGTGAGACCCCGAAGGTTCACGCTCCTACCGGATCGTGTGCACCAATATGGTCGTGCGCTCTTGCGCCGAACTGTTGGTAGGCGGAAGATACTTGCGCGCGCGCGCCTCTCCCAAATGCGCGCACCTTTTTTCGTGCTCCTGGAGCGCATGAGATTGTTCGCGCACCTGGCGCGCATAAGGTTTCTCACGCGCATGGCGCGCAGCGTGTTCTTCGCGTGCAACAGGATGTTCGCGCGCATGGCGAGCAACAGGATGTTCGCGCATATGGCGTGCCATAGGATGAACCTGCGTGCCATGATCGCCATTTTGTTGGCGCGCGCCAAGTCGGTCGTGCGCGCCAAGTCGGCCGTGCGCGCCGATTCGGCCGTGCGCGTCGATTCGGCCGTGCGCGTCGATTCGGCCGTGAGCGCCGATTCGGCCGTGCGCGCCGATTCGGCCGTGCGCGCCGATTCGGCCGTGCGCGCCAGTTTGGCCGTGAGCGCCAATTTGGCCGTGCGCGCCAACTTGGTCGTGTGCGCCAAATTGGTCGTGTGCGCCAATTTGGCCGTGCGCGCCAACTTGGATGTGCGCGCGAGAGCTCTCAGGTTGTTGAGAGAACTCACTGCTACGCTCACCCGAAGGTTCACGATAGTTTGTGTTGTGTGAGCGCGAACGATCAACACAACGAGAGTTTAAAAACTCTCTGTCATAATAAAATGATTCTGGTCACGAGAACCCAAAAGTTCAGCGTGAACTGTGTTGCGCGAACTCGAAGGAGCAACGCAACGAGAAACTGGAGTTTCTCTGTCACGAAACACCGAAGTGTTAGCGCGACTAGAGTTACGAGAGCCCAAGGGTTCAGCGTAACTAATGTTATGAGACCCAGAAGGGTCAGCGCAACGAGAAACCGAAGTTTCCCTGTCACAAAACACCAAAGTGTCAGAGTGACTAAAGTTACGAGAGCCCAACGGTTCTGCATAACTAATGTTACGAGACCCCGAAGGATCAGCGTAACGAGGAACTAAGGTTCCTCTGTCACGAGACCCCGAAAGGTCAGCGTGATTGAAGGCACAAGTTCCCAAAGGCTCAACGTTACCATCGTTACGAGAGCCCTAAGGTTCAGCGTAACTGAAAACCAAAGATTTCGAGCGGAGTCCCGAAGGACTCCTAATGTCATGAGAACCAGCAGGATCAACATGACGAGAGCCCGAAGACTCAACGATCACACCAGCCCAAAGGGTGATCGAACGAGACCCCGAAGGATCAAGGAGAACCAGCAGGTTCGAGATACCACCTCCGCATAAGAGGTTTGTTCTCCCAAAGGAGAATGTCACTTAAGAGAAGGCTCTCGCTCCGCCCCTGACGGAGAACCAGAAGCGTAACGGGGGACCGCAGATGCCCAGAGGCGGTCTTCACTCGAGGACGAGAGACTCGTTCCCCCGAAGGGATAACCTGTTTCGGAGAAAGCTCTACCACCGCCCCTGGTGGATCAGCTAGCTCCTACAAGTTATTTCTCGCGAACGAGAGGGAAGTTCTCCCGAAGGATATCGCCTAAGCAAGCTTTCTCCAAGCTCTATGGGAATAAAGCGTAGGCATAAAATACCTCTCTCGCGAACGAGGGAGAAGGTCTCCCGAAGAAGGACATTGCCAAAGACAAGCTTTCTCCTAGCTCTATGGGAAAAAAAGGGTAGGCTTGATAGTCTCTCTCTCGCGAACGAGAGTGAAGTCCTCCAGAGGAAGGACATCGCTTAAAACAAGCTTTCTCCCACCTCTATGGGAAAAAAGCGTAGGCGTAAGAAAATCTCTCTCGCGAACGAGAGAGGTCCTCCCGAAGGAGGACATCGCCTAAGGCAAGCTTTCTCCAAGCTCTATGGGAATAAAGCGTAGGCGTAAAATACCTCTCTCGCGAACGAGGGAGAAGTCCTCCCAAAGAAGGACATCGCCAAAGACAAGCTTTCTCATAGCTCTATGGGAAAAAAAGGGTAGGCTTGATAATCTCTCTCTCGCGAACGAGAGTGAAGTCCTCCAGAGGAAGGACATCGCCTAAAACAAGCTTTCTCCCAGCTCTATGGGAAAAAAGCGTAGGCATAAGAAAATCTCTCTCGCGAACGAGAGAGAAGTCCTCGCGAAGGAGGACATCGCCTAAGGCAAGCTTTCTCCCAGCTCTATGGGAAAAATGCGTAGGCGTAAAAAATCTCTCGCGAACGAGAGAGAAGTCCTCCCGCAAGAGGACATACCCTAAGTAAAGCTTTCTCCCAGCTCTATGGGAAAAAGCATAGGCGTGAGCAAAAATCACTCTCCCTCTCTCTCGCGAGAGAGAGAGAAGTTCCCCTCGAAGGAGGAACATCAAGTTGAAGGTTGACAGCGAATTACCTCGTAATGAGGGCAGCTCACGAGCTACCACATGTGTTCTACGTCGCTGTTAACTATGAAAAAAAAGGAAGTTGTTATCAATTACAATTCATGCTCCGTTGCACAAAATACACTATTCGGGGAATAATTCACCTTCCTTGTAACATAATTCCTCGAAAGGGAGCTGAACTGTTATAAACTTTTATTCTGTAATGAAACAAATATACAGCAGTGTTGAGAACCTGCCGAATGACAACTCCCTTATGGCGGAGGCAGTTGGATACGATGTCAACAGCAATTAAAGTTACACGTATCTAACAACGAATATTCCATTTATACATATATACACTCATATATAAGTAAGAAAATGAAAACACACAAGAATAAAAAATAAACGAAAAACATCAAGGCAAGTCTTTGCGGGAGAGAAGGACAGCATGTCCGTCCTCTACCGAGCCAAAAAGTAAAGTGGTTACTCAGCCGAGAGGTGTGTGTGACCGGGGTAGCCAGTCTACCCCCGCCCCCCACCCGCTAACTAGCGGATGGGGTAGTTATCCCTCACTAAAATTATCATGGCTCGTCTTTCAGCTGCGCCGAGAGTTATACCCTATTATAAATAGCAAAGGTTTTTATCTGTGTCGGAACAAATATGTAATCAACCCTTAATTCCTAAGAGTTCCCAAAGATAGTGATTTGTTATGATTAAAAAGAACAGAAATAGCAATAACGTACGTATATAGGCTATATATAAATGTAAACAACCCTTAAATCTATTTTTGGGTGAGATGGCCATGTCGTCCTGATGGAAGTTCCTTAAAGTAGCTTCCTAAGGGATATATGTACTACAGTGATATTCCCAGAAAATTTTACCTTTAGGTATCCAGAATTCTAACTCCTGGCGCGAATATCCTTAAAATTTCTCCCAAGGATATCGCATGTCAGCGGACGCATTCTTGACACGCCTCCATAGCAATCTGCACCCCAAACAGCATTTTGGCTTCGAGGAGGATGTGGCAGAAGGGTGCCGTCCAAAGGCTCTCCCCGCTCTCTTAATACTATTGGGAATACAACAGTGCCATTCCCACTACGGCGGACATTCCTTGTAGCATTGAGCGTGGTGTTACAGATACAGTACCACGGGAGGGATACGGTGAAGATCTTTTCTTTTAGAAAAGATAGATGGGTCCATCAGGACGACATGGCCATCTCACCCAAAAATAGATTTTCGCTTCGCTCAAAATCCGTTTTTTGGGCTCAAGCCATGTCGTCGTGATGGAAGCATACCAGAGCATTAGTGTACAGTATCTGTGGATTTTTGGGCTCAAGCCATGTCGTCCTGATGGAAGTTCCTATAGGGTAGCTTCCTAGGGTATATTACAACTACGGCGATATTCCCAGAGAATTTACCTTAAGGTACCCAGAATTCTAACTCCTGGAGCCTATGGAGCCTTAGTATACTTTCTCATACTCCCCGGTTGCTTTCTTTTCTTCGGAGAAGGTATGCAATCCCTTTCCCTCTGTTTAAGCCTTGGGCTTAACTCTAGTGGTTTATCTGAATTAACTTTCGATACAACTATATTGGGGTGTTACTGTACCTTCCTGTTCCAGTAAGTCTGGCTTCAGAGAGGGGCAGAACATCAGAGTGTTTAGTCTGAGTCTGTGTTTGTCTGGCTTGGGGTTGAGCTCCCTCGCTAGTCTGACGCAGACATAGGAGGCTTAACCTCCTTAGGTCACTCCCGAAGGTTTCTGTACGAGATGATTCCTTCTTTTGAGATCTAGCAGACTAGTCCTTGTTGCTGTTCTCGGTGGGAGGATAAGATCCTTTCCCCGGGAGTAGCAACACCTTCCTTGCTTTGGTTCAGTGGGGGTTGGCAAGTATTGCTGGCCTCCCTCCTTGGATCTCCCTTAAGCTCAGATGAGTTTTCTTGGCTGCGGGTGATTCTTTACTAAAGCAAGGTTGGTAGGACCCTCTTTGTCCCTTCCCCCTCTATCTCTGTAATGGCCTAGCCGTTACAGTACTGTACGTCATTCTACATCTGGACCTAGTATAGGTTAGGATGTGGAATTGACTCAGTCCCTTACCGGCCGGCAGAGTGTGCCGGCCGGCAAAGGTCTTCTGCTTTGAGTGCTGCCCGGACCTCCCTAGGTCCCTCATCCATGTCTGTCTGTAGAGCCAGACGGCATTGGTCAGGAAGCCTGAATTAGATTCTCCCCTTCCTTGTATGCACTCTTTCGGATTGCCGGGCTTTGAGGTAGTACACTCTCTTATCCCGGCATCCATTCTGTTTTCTTCTAGTGTTGTACCCTAGCCAGCTGCCGGCCTATGTGGCCGGCAGTCGGACAGTCGGAGTTCTCTGGTTTGCCGGCCGGCAGCTACTGCCGGCCGGCACATGCATTTGAACCAGCGTTCTGCCGCCTTATAGCTGTTAAGTAGTATACTTTAAAGCTAGTTATGGTGTGTGCCGGCCGGCGCATTACCTTCTATACTGTACCAGTATTCTTCAGTATAGCATATACTGTAAGGAGAAAACTATAGTATAGTATTGGTACAACACTGTGTGTTCTAACACTTTTGTGTTGTCTTGCACAGCACTTTGGGGTTGCCTTACAGACAAGAAAGTCAGTTCTTTCTTGTCTATTATCCGGTATTTTAAAATCATATCTTAGGTGTGAGCTCCACCTGTTTCCTCTGGAAATTTGTCATTGGTTACTCTAGGACAGATTAACCATACGATTTTATTATCTGGAAGGCTGCAACAATTGGTTGTGCGGGAAACACAAGTGTGTGTCTTTCCTTTCTGATTTGTTATGCTAAACTGTGCATATCCAGTGATACGTAGTTCACTTGATACTCATGGAAATTTCTTCTCTTTACAGGAGGACCGTCCGAAGTGCGGAAGTGCTTTCTGCAACGTCCGCAGTAAGAACTTCTGCGGACATGAGTTATGTAGGAGGCACGCAGCATGCGCTGTCTCCAAGGGTGATCTCCGGTATTGGGACCCTCAGGTATGTACCGTGTGCTCTAACCTGATTACTGAGGCTTTTGATTCCCCTAGGACGGCGGAATCAAGGGATATAGCAAGGGAGAAGCTTCGTACCTGGGTAAGGGGCTTCCAGAAGAACACCTCTGGACCTTATCTTCCAAGTGAGAAGATGAGGGCTTACCTTTTCCCTAGGGCATCAGCTGATGCAGTGATTCCCCAGCCTCAAGAGGAGATCCCCCTAGTTCAGATCCCGGTGGATGCTGAAGTCGCGGTCGCCTTGCAAGACATCCAGTTGGACGACAGGATGTCAGACGTGTCCGAGCGTCTGGAGGAAGACCTCCTGGCAGAAGGCCAGGATGAAGATCAAGCCCCAGACATTGTAGAGGAAGAGGCCGACGAGGTGTCGGCTGCTCCGGTTCAGATCCCTGAACCTATTCCCTCAAAATCGTCCGCTCTCCCAGTAGAGCTGGGACAGGCCCTCTCCTCCATTGTTGGAATGATCCAACAAATGCAGAAGGAGAATAATGTGAAGGCGGCTGCAATGGAACTGCAGATGCCGAAACTTGCAGCATCACGTGGGCCCCAGAAAAGGCTCAATGTGAAAGACCTTCCCTTGTGCTCAGATGCTAACCCATGGAGATATGCTGAGCACATGCCGATGACGATTGGGAAGATCGTCATGTCGGATAAGTTGGGTTCAGTTCCCCTAGAGGAGGTGGAATTCTGGCCCAGCAAAGGGTCATATCCGGACTGTTATGTCCGGTTGAGGAAGGAACCAGCTTCAAAGTAGGAGACAGAGCCGAAGGAGGTCATAGTGATGGACCATGCTAAGGCTCAAGCTTTGCTTTCATCTTCGATGAAAGAGAGGGGCTTCACGAACTCAAAGGTGGCTGCATTGAGTAAGAAGCTCCCTTCCTTTGTGTCCTCTCCTGCTAGAGCCTTCCCCTTTTTGCAGAAAGGGTTTGCGGCTGTGTTAAAACCAGTCGAGGCTGGCAAGCATTGCCCCTCCTTGGAGGAGTGTAAACCCTTGTTGCTGGCCCTACCTATGGACCACAAGGACTGGAAGGACGTTCATCTTACCTTCTCAGTCGGGAAGTTGGAGGCTGATATTGCCGGACGTCAGTTCGGTGAGAACCTCCCTAAGCTGTCCGACTTTCTTTTGCGGAGAGAGCTCGAGACAAAAGAAAGACTGGCGGCCTCAATGTCTCTTCAGACCACTCTTGAGACGATGGCAAGTGACCCCAAGGTCCATGAAATGTTCATGGTAGTGGCCAAGACTCATCTGGCCACAGTGACGAAGGATCTTTACAGCTTCGTCAGGGCGAGGAGAGCTTGTAGGGAGTTCGTGTTCACCTCGGCTACGGTGAGGCACGAGCCAAGCAAACTAATCTCCTCCAACATTTGGGGCAAAGACCTTTTCCCTAGCGAATTGATCAAAGAAGTTGTTGATAAGGCTGCCACGGAGAATAGAAACCTTCTCCAGAAGTGGGGCCTGTCTATCAAGAGAAAGTCTTCCCCGGATGAGGGTCCCCAACCAAAGAGGAAGACTAAGAGGACTAGGCTACCGTCTCGGCCAGCCAAGCCATTTAGACAGCAACAGCAATTGCCGATGCCTTCAGTGCCCCAGAGGGTGGCACAAACCCCGACCACATTCCAGTGGGTACCCCAGGCCGTGTCAACAGTCCCCGGCATTCAACCCAACGTTCGAAGGGCAGTCAACTTCCTTTCGAGCAAAGCCTAGAGGAGCAGCCAGAGGCTCGTCTAGGCGCCCCTCAAGGGGAAGGGGATTCAGGGGTGGTCGCGGTCAGGGAGGCAAGACCTCAGGACAACAGTCCAAGTGAGATGATACCGGTAGGAGGGAGACTTCAGAATTTTCGGGATCGGTGGACCTTCGATCCCTGGGCCCACAGCCTACTCAAGAATGGACTGGGCTGGAGCTGGTACAGCACTCCACCCCCGTGCCCTCGGTTTTTCCAACACTCCACCCCCGTTCTGGAGGAGTACATCCAAGATCTGTTGGAGAAAAAAGTGATCCGAAGGGTAAAGTCCATCAAATTCCAAGGGAAGCTGTTTTGTGTTCCCAAGAAGGACTCGGAAAAACTCAGAGTCATTCTGGACTTGTCGCCACTCAACAAGTTCATAGTGAACTGCAAGTTCAAGATGCTAACACTGCAACACATATGGACCTTACTGCCCAAGAGGGCATTTACCGTCTCCATAGATTTGCCAGACGCCTATTGGCACGTTCCAATCAATCATCGACTCTCCCCCTACCTAGGGTTCAAGCTACAACGAAGACTATACGCCTTCAGAGCCATGCCATTCGGGCTAAATATAGCCCCAAGGATCTTCACGAAGCTTGCGAGCGTAGCTCTCAAACAATTACGCCTAAAGGGAACTCAGGTAGTAGCCTACCTGGACGACTGGCTGGTGTGGGCAGCATCCAAGACAGAATGCTTGCAAGCTTCCCTGCAGGTGATCCAGTTCCTAGAGTATCTAGGCTTCAAGATCAACAGAAAAAAGTCTCGACTTTCTCCATCTCAAAAGTTCCAGTGGTTGGGAATCCACTGGGACCTAATGTCACACCAATTCTCCATCCCGGCGAAGAAAAGGAAGGAGATAGCTGGTTCTGTCAAGAGACTTCTAGATTCCGAAAGGATATCAAGACGCGAACAGGAGAGAGTACTGGGTTCTCTCCAGTTTGCTTCGGTAACAGATCCGGTGCTAAGAGCACAGCTAAAGGATGCAACCGGAGTTTGGAGAAGTTATGCATCAAACGTGCGAAGAGATCTGAGAAGACCAGTTCCGCTTCGTCTACGTACTCTTCTCAGGCCTTGGTCCCAAGCCAGACATCTAAAGAAGTCGGTACTTCTTCAGCCACCTCCCCCGTCGGTGACGATTCACACAGACGCCTCGAAGGAGGGGTAGGGAGGTCACTCTCATCGGAAAAAGGCCCAAGGGACTTGGTCCAATCTATTCAAGACCTTTCACATAAACTTTCTAGAGGCTATGGCAGTGCTCCTTACCTTAAAGAAAGTCTCCCCGCGTCACTCGATCCACATAAGGTTGGTGCTGGACAGCGAGGTAGTTGTGAGATGCTTGAATCGACAAGGATCATGGTCGCCACCTCTCAACCAGGTGATGTTGGCCATCTTCCGATTGGCGGAAAAGAAGAAGTGGTACCTGTCGGCAGTTCACCTTCAAGGAGTCCGCAATGTGACAGCGGACGCTCTATCCAGGTTCACACCGATAGAGTCGGAATGGTCCCTAGACGCAGGATCGTTCTCCTTCATCTTGAGTCAAGTCCCAGAACTGCAGATAGACCTCTTTGCGACGAAAGACAACAAGAAGTTGCCCCTGTACGTGTCCCCGTACGAGGACCCCTTGGCGGAAGCAGTGGACGCGATGTCCCTCGACTGGAACAGATGGTCCAGGATTTATCTGTTCCCTCCTCACAACCTTCTGTTGAGGGTCCTCAACAAACTGAGATCCTTCAAGGGAGTAGCGGCAATAGTGGCCCACAAGTGGCCGAACAGCGTGTGGTTCCCCCTGGCATTGGAACTACGGTTGAAGTTTCTACCGCTACCAGATCCAGTTCTGACCCAGCGAGTTCAGAAGTCGACTGTCTGCGCTTCATTACAGAAAACCCGGACCCTGCAGCTCATGATTTTCTCTCCCTAGCGGTGAGAAAGCGTTTCGGGATTTCGAAAGCCAGCATAGACTTCCTAGAGGAATATAAGTGCAAATCTACTAGAAGGCAATATGAGTCATCTTGGAGAAAATGGGTGGCCTTGTCAAGGCGAAGAATCCGCAGGAGATCTCGACGGACTTCTGCTTATCTTTCTTCATCCACCTCCATGTTCAAGGGTTAGCAGCTAACACGATTTCAACGTGTAAGTCTGCTTTGACAAGACCCATTCTATATGCCTTCCAGGTCGACCTCGCTAAGGAGATCTTTAATAAAGTTCCGAAAGCCTGCGCTAGGCTCAGACCTTCAGCACCTCCAAAGCCCATTTCATGGTCTTTAGATAAAGTTCTTCATTTCGCTTCACTGTTGAACAATGAGGACTGTGCGTTAAAGGATTTGACCCAAAAAGTTATTTTCCTATTTGCACTCGCATCTGGAGCCAGGATTAGTGAGATTGTAGCCCTCTCGAGAGAGGAAGGTCGTGTTCAGTTCCTGGATGGGGGAGAACTGAACCTGTTTCCGGATCCTACGTTTCTCGCCAAGAACGAGTTACCCACCAACAGGTGGGGTCCCTGGAGAATCTGCCCTCTGAAAGAAGATGCATCTCTATGTCCAGTAGAATGCCTAAAGGTCTATCTTCGTAGAACTTCAGACTTCAAGGGTGGTCAACTATTCAGGGGAGAAACGTCAGGCTCAAATTTATCACTGAAACAACTCAGGGCGAAAATCACATATTTTATTCGCAGAGTGGATCCTGACAGTACACCCGCAGGTCACGATCCAAGGAAAGTTGCCTCATCCTTAAATTTCTTTAATTGTATGGATTTTGAACATCTTCGTTCATACACTGGCTGGAAATCTTCCAGAGTGTTCTTTCGTCACTATGCGAAGCAAGTGGAGCAACTAAAGAGATCTATGGTAGCAGTGGGTTGCGTCGTTAACCCTGCTGTTTAACTCTGCGAGGAACAGTGGTTTTAATTGGGACGATTAATTCCAGGGTGAGTGTGTAGTTACATACTGTGCTACAAACTAAGTGAGGGCACCGAGTTGCCCACGTTGACTGTTCCACTTCCAAAGGTGAACCTAGCATAAGTGCACACATGTGTGCCGAGCGTTTCTAACGCTAATGTGACTGATTAGTAATACAGACTTTTATGACTTTGATACCTCGGTATGTTAAAAGTGGCACTAATGTTTTTCTTTCAGATAAACAAGTTTCTGTTTACTATCATACTTATGCTTAAAGTTTTGGTTATCCTCCTCTTATATATATATATATAATTGTTGTTAACCTGTCTATTTATTGTCTGTCAATAAACTTGTTCTTGAGAACCTTGCGTCTCCTTCACCTGTGTCAATTTATTGGTATAATTGAGCATTCATTCTATGTATATTTATCTGGGATAATTCTAATAGATTGTTCCTTTATGCAAGCTAATGTTGCATTGGTTTATGCTTTCCCTTAGCGGGAAGACTCCATCCCATAAGGGGACGGTGGCGGATTTACAAGTTTCTTCCTATGCGGATATAAACCTTTGTCCAATACAAGTATTGAGCGGAGAACTGGTCGATATTTCATATTGACGCAGTGGTTCTTCACAAACTATGCTTTACTTAATATAGGGTGAGACCACTATATTGGCTTGCCTGGTATTCATACATAGGTATATGTACTCTTCGAGACTTTTCCAGAGTCTAGTAGGACTCTTCCCTGTAGGGGGCAGGAAGCTCTAACATGGTTTATGGTTAGTTGAAAAGATGTATAACGGTAACATCTTAGGTCTCTAGGTCTAGTCGACCGGGGAAATACCTTCGGGGAGTAGTGCACGTTCTGAGAATCCACAGATACAGTAATGCTCTGGTATACTTCCATCAGGACGACATGGCTTGAGCCCAAAAAACGGATTTTGAGCGAAGCGAAAAATCTATTTTTGGGTGAGATGGCCATGTCGTCCTGATGGACCCGCCCTTCCCTTTCTATGAAAGGGCTGTAGGACCCTTCCCTACATACAGTATCTGTAGCACCTCGTGTATCGCTACAAGGAATACAGATGGCGCCAGAATCGGCGCAATGCACGCTTACGAAACGGGAGAAGAGAGAGCCTTGCGAACGGCTCTCCTTTTACTTTCTCGTTTTCGTTTTCTTGCCAATTGACCCCTTCGAAGTGTTATCTCTGTTCGGGGTGCAGATTGCCATGTGGCGTGTCAAGAATACGTCCTCTGATATTTCGCGATATCCCTGGTACTTTCATTAGGGATATTCGCTCCAGGAGTTAGAATTCTGGGTACCTTAAGGTAAATTCTCTGGGAATATCGCCGTAGTTGTAATATACCCTAGGAAGCTACCCTATAGGAACTTCCATCAGGACGACATGGCCATCTCACCCAAAAATAGATTTTTCGCTTCGCTCAAAATCCGTTTTTTAATCAGTGCCTTAACCTTATAGAAACCTTTTCTATGGTCATGGGGACCACATGAGACAAGGGACGTTACCGTTATTCGTCCCCATCACTAATCATAACCAATGTCAGTGCTTCCTGCCTCCTACAGGGAAGAGTCATTCTAGACAGTAGGAAAGGGATCTTGAGGTTAACATACATAGTATGACCAAACATAAGTACACACTGAATATACAAATAGTCTCATAGTTGTATATTTGCTAAAATAACATCAGTGTCTCATATCTATTATTTGATGCATACAAATATATGAGGGATACTTACTTTGGTAAGTTGAAGAACTCTGGCATGTATACATACAATTGTCCGGCGAAGGTGGACACACTACATTCTAATAGACATTTATTACTAATAAATGACTAAAAGACGTTCAGTAAAACGAATGTAGTATGACAATGGGATTATACCTGTAACAAGTACAGAGACTATATTTCCTTCTTGAAGGAAGAAATGATGAGTGCCACTCTCAGACTGAAGAAAATTATAAAACAATTTCTCTTCATAATTCCTGTACTGGTTACTTCTATCTGCACTGTGTACAGTGAACCCTCGCTACTTCGCGGTTCGACCATCGCGGATTCACCACTTCGCGGATTTTTTCCATAACCCATATATATATACATATCGCGGATTTTCCGGAAATTTCTAAAATACCGCGATATCTGAAGACCCCAAATACGATATTTCGTTACCTGTAATTCCATTAATACTGTAATTAGTAATATCTGCTCTTACTGATTGTTCATTGCATTACATATGACATATAATTAAGCACAGAAAGAAATAAAACACGAAAAGAGAATGTGATCATATGATAATTCAGTACATGTACTGTATACAGTACGTAGTAAAATTAAATCGTACATGAAACGCAAATCAGATGCAGTCATACCATATTAGAATGGTGTAAGGCTGCTGATGGCTACTAGTGTACTACAAATGTAATGGATGTGCTTCTTTTCCATGAATCTTTTGTATGTATACGTACGTAGTACTGCATCCAATAATATTCTTTGTTGCAAAAATCACATTTCGAATAAGCGTACGAGAGGGAGAGAGAGAGACACACACACATCCTACAACAAAAGCGTAAAATAGCGTACGTAAAGCTATTATTATTATTGTTATTATTATTATTATTGTTGTTGTTGTTAATAAAATTATTATTGTTAATATTATTATCATTATTATTATCATTATTATTATTATTATTATTATTATCATTATTTATTATTATTATTATTACTTGTACTTTGAATTGGTAACCTACGCATCATATAAGAAGGGTTGTGATTGGTTCAAGCGCTGATAGATGACGAATCAGAACTCAAGTTTTGTTATCTAGCCTGTGATTGGTGTTTTGCCCACATCTCCAACCCGCAGCATCTAGGTTTTCGCGGCCACTTTCTCTTACGCCGTATCGCTGAGTAGACGTTGTTAAGTTTGTGAACTTTAATCTGTGCTGTGTGCGACTGTTTTAAGTTGAACTTTTTGTTGAACTTTCTGTTAAATCCTACTGTACAATGGCTCCCAAGCGCTCTGCTTCTACTAAGGCTGGTAGTGAGCCTAAACGCCACCGAAGGATGATGACGATTGCTGAGAAGGTGACGCTTCTCGATATGTTGGAAGACGGTAGAAGTTTTGCATCCGCAGCCCGCCATTTTGGAATCAATGAATCCACCGTTCGCTATATCAAGAAGGACGAGGCAAACATTAGAAAGGCGGCTGCAATCACCTTTAGCAGATCAGCGAAGCGAGTCGTTACCACGCGTAATAAAACGATCGTACGCATGGAAGGTGCTTTAGCTGTGTGGATTGCCGACTGCCAGAAGAAGAACATAGCCTTGGATACGAACACCATCCGAACAAAGGCTTTGAGCTTGTATGAGAATTTTGCGGCAAAGGAACCTCAAGACAACGATGGCGACCATGCTGAAGAAGATGATGATGCAGATGAACCTCAACCAGGGACATCCACTGATTCCCAGCCTCAGAAACAACGTTTTTCCGCCAGCAAAGGATGGTTCGCGAAGTTTCAGAAACGCTTTGCCCTGAAAAGCGTTTCCCTGCATGGCGAGGCTGCTTCGGCTGACACTGCCGCTGCTGAAACTTACGTGAACCAGACGTTCAAGAATATTATCGCCGAAGGTGGATACAAACCAGAACAAGTCTTTAATATGGATGAGACCGAATGCCGTCGCGAACTTTCCTGTTCAAAGAGGAAGCCAAAGCCTCTGGCTTTAAAGCATTCAAGGATCGCGTTACCCTCGTGATGTGTGGCAATGCTGCTGGATTTTTGCTAAAGCCGGGGCTTATTTATAAGTTGAAAAATCCTCGACCTTTGAAAAATAAAAACAAGAATCTCCTTCCCGTGTACTGGATGCATAATCCAAAAGTGTTTCATCCCGCAAGTCAGTGAATATCTCTTAGAGAAGGGCTTGCCATTCAAGATCCTTCTCCTTATGGATAACGCTGGTGGACACGCAACTGACCTGTCGCGTGAGGGTGTTCAGGTTGAGTTCCTGCCACCCAACACCACGTCATTAATTCAACCGATGGACCAGGGGGTTATCAGGGCGTTCAAGGCTCTTTACACGAAGAATACCTTGGCGGACCTCGTTGCGTGTGTGGATGCTTCGCAAGATGATGAGGATGAAGATTTTAACTTGAAGGCGTACTGGCGGCAGTACACCATAGCCACGTGCCTGAAGAATATTCAGAAGGCACTGCAAGAGATGAAACCTGCAACCGTGAATGCGAGCTGGAAGAAGTTGTGGCCCCAGATCGTTTACGACGACGAGGGATTTACTCCGTCGGAAATCCAACACTCTGCAATACGCAAATCTGTGCAGTTGGCTGCCATAATTGGAGGTGACGGGTTTGGCGACATGACGACTGAAGACGTCGACGAGTTGTTGGGACTGCCATTCCCAGCCGCTAACTGACGCAGACCTAGAAGACCTGACGAAATCGGCAAGCGAAGAAGAGAGTGAAACCCAGGAAGCGACCCAAGAAAATGTCGAAGAAATGGGCTTAACATTAGAACGGCTTGCCAAGTTCTGCAACCATATCAAGGAGGCGAAAGAAATGTTACAAGAGTGGGACGAGGATATGGTTCGGTCTATGCAATTCTCCAACAAGGTCGATGACATCATGACTCCATAAAGGATGCTCTTAGAGCGAAAAAAGAAGCAGCGGCAGCAACTTCCGATCACAATGTTCTTCCAGCCTCGCAAAAAAGAGCCAGTTCCTCCTGCTAGTACGCCTTCGGAAGAAATTGAAGAAGTTGAAGAGGTGTCCCAGGAAAAGACACCTCCGTCTGAAGAGACGTAAAATACTATTATCGGCTGCACAGTAGAAGACATCATCAGTTTCATCATCATCATTTCTACTGTGCAGCAAATTCATCGCCATCATCATTCAAGTTTTTTTTTTAACTTCTTTCGTGGTGAGTACAGTAACAATCTTTATTTTTTACTTTAAGATTCTAACATTTTAATATTTGTGCCTGTTTTATAGTTTAGTACTGTATGCATTAAGTTAAAGGGAAGGTTTTAAAAGTCTGAAGAGTATACATGTTGTAACCTATCATATTTTTTTTGTTTAAAATTTACATTTACGTACGTAAAACAACCTCTCTCTCTCTCTCTCTCTCTCTCTCTCTCTCTCTCTCTCTCGCAAATTGTTTTCCTGCTTTGCTACGTACAGTATGTACTGTATGATTTTATATAGATACGGTAAATAATATTTGTAATAAAATATTTTGTAAATGCTTTTACTGTAAATATCATTACGTATTTATCACTTTCATCATGCGCGTTAAATGCCTTCTTTGTTCTGAGCGTGGTTGTTTACTGAGCGTACTTTATGACGTCGTCGTTTCAGGCGGCGTCATAAAGAAAAACATTTCATTTGGAAGTCCTAAGAAAAATTAAGTAAAACATTGGTAATAACAAAATCAACATACTGTATAATCAATATAATCGATGCAAAAAACTAACCTACGGTGAACCCTCGCTACTTCGCGGTTCGACCATCGCGGATTCACCACTTCGCGGATTTTTTTCCATAACCCATATATATACAGTAACATATATATATATATATATACATATATATATATATATATATGTATGCATGTATTTATGTATATATGTATGTATGTATATATGTAGGTATGTATATATATATATATATATGTATGTATATATATGTATGTATGTATATATATATATATATATATATGTATATGTATATGTATATGTATATGTATATATATATATATATATATACATATATATATATACATATATATATATACATATATATATATACATATATATATATATATATATATAAAGTAGGAAGATGTTATGTAGTTCTAAGGGAATAGTATGGGAAATATGTCTGGGTAATAAGCAAAGCTCTACCTCCAGTTTGTTTAGTGTTCTGTACATTAAAGGGTAGTTTGTTAACAGTACTACGTACAAGGGAAGGTTTTAAAAAGTCTGAATATACATGTTGAATAAATAGGTAAATATGGTGTCACTACTTCGCGGATTTTCACCTATCGCGGCCGCGTCTGGAACCTATCTACCGCGATAAACGAGGGTTCACTGTATACATATATGTGTACACTAAATGAGTTTGTTTCTTCATTATGATCAGAGATGAACGTAAACAAAACATTGGTTGCCATTTTTTATCGTGCTTTTTAGCGTGTTTAGGAAACGCATGATATAAAATCGCCTTTAATATTTGTGCCTGTTTTAGTTTAGGGTACTGTAGTACATGCATTAAGTGTTCTGTACATTAAAGGGTAGTTTGTTAACAGTACTACGTACAAGGAAGGTTTTAAAAGTCTGAATATACATGTTGAATAAATAGGTAAATATGGTGTCACTACTTCGCGGATTTTCACCTATCGCGGCCGGGTCTGGAACCTATCTACCGCGATAAACGAGGGGTTCACTGTACTTCGTATACCGACACTAGTGCTATCTGTATAATTCCACACCTGGGATTTTGAACAGAGCCAGTGTTATCATGGTAACACTTAATTAAAAGAAGTCACACCTAAGAAGGGTGACCCTCTTCTCCCTTTAATTGACAGTCCCAGTCAATTAGCTGTTCATCGTAGAATTAGACGGCAGGTTAAATATTCTACCTGCCGTCACCACATATTGCTTCAGATCATGGATTTGTCTAGCACAGTGTATGTAGAACACTCTGGATGATTCTCATCCGTTACATGTGCGAGGACATGTGAGGTCCCAAACCAAAAACTGTTTACTACAGTAATTAGGGGGCAGGTTTTTATACACTACCTGCCGCCACTACGAAGTGTTTCAGTTCATGCACTTGTTTTGCATAGTGTTTGTAAAACACTCTGGATGATTTCCATCCAGTGTATGAACGAAGGCGCTCAAAGTCCATATACTGAAAGAAGTTCAGTGATGAAGCAATCTTTCTCGGATCATGACCTGCGGGAGTACTGTCCGGATACGCTCTACGAATAAAGTAGGTGAGCTTCGCCCTTAGTCGTTTTAGGGATAAATTTGATCCAGAAGTTTCTCCTTTAAAGAGCTGTCCTCACCTGAAGTCTGAAGTTCTACGAAGATAGACCTTTAGACACTCTACAGGACATAGAGAGACATCTTCCTTCAAAGGGCAGACTCTCCAGGGACCGCACCTCTTAGTGGGTAGCTTGTTTTTAGCGAGAAAGGATGGATCAGGAGATAGATTCAGTTCTCCCACTTCCATGAACTGAATGTGACCCTCATCTCTGGATAGGGTCACTATTTCACTAACTCTAGCCCCTGAGGCGATAGCGAACAGAAAAATAACCTTTAGGGTTAGATCCTTAAGAGAACAATCTTCATTGTTCACAGATGAGGCATAATGTAAGACCTTGTTCAAAGACCAAGAGATGGGCTTTGGTGGTACCGCGGGCTTAAGCCTAGCACATGCCTTCAGAATCTTATTAAAGATTTCATTCGCCAGATCCACTTGAAAGGCATATAGGAGAGGCCTAGTCAAGGCTGACTTGCACGTATTTATCGTATTGGCCGCCAGACTTTGGCTATGAAGGTGGACAAAGAAGGACAGACAGAAGTTCATTGAAATTTCTTTCGGTCCTTTTGCTTTGACAAACGCAACCCACTTTTTCCAGGAAGACTCATATTGTCTTCTAGTTGACTTGGCCTTGTATTCTTCTAAGAATTCTATATTGCCTTGTGAGATCCCAAACCTTTTTCTAACCACTAGAGCGAGAAAATCATGAAATGAAGGGTTTAGGTTCTCTGTGATAAAATGAAGGCAGTTAATTTCTGAATCTTCGGAAATATACCTAGGGTCAGAGCTAGGACCAGCCTCATCTAGTCTATCAGCCGTACTAGAGGATCCTCGTATGGGGCTATATAGCGAGGTAGTTTCTTGAAGACGCTCGTGATGAAGAGGTCGAATTGCAGTTCTGGGACTTGTTCCCATCTGGGAGGGAATATGTCTGCACCCATGGACCATTCCAACTCTATCGGTTTGTATCAAAATAGAGTATCCACCGTCACATCGTTGATCAGTTGTAAATGAACTGCTGGTAGGTGCCGTCCCTTTAAGAGAGGGATGGGTAACTTCCCCAAGACTGAATGAGACGTTCGAATGTGACGTCTTATTATCTCTTCGGTGTCCCAGATCAGTCGTAGGGAGCCTGATCTGTGTGGAGGGGGCTTCCCCACCCATGAAAGGACCAGCAGAGTCTAAGGACTTTCGTGTTCTAATTTCTGTTAGAGAAGCGATTAAAGAGGGACCGATCTCAGTTTTTTTATCTCTTCAAGTGTTTGATACATGTTTTCTCCAAGCTCTTAACGCATCTTTCCGGTGTGCCCTTAGCACCAGGTCTGTCACTATAGCAAACTGGGGAAAGTTTAGCGCTTTTTCCTGTTGGTGTTTTGGTATTCTGACTGAATACCTGAGTCTCTTGACAGACCTCACGAGCTCCTTTTATATTTCTAAAGGAAAGGAGAGTTGATGTGACTGAGGGCTTCGATAGTTTTTTAAACATCGAAACCCCTGAGCTGGAGAAAGTCAAGACTTCTAGAAGCCTATCTTGCCTCCGTGATGTCCCAGGAACCGGGTCATCTCTTGAATGCCCATTGGCCGGACACTTCGGGTGTTGCCCACTCCAGCCTCTTGATCAGGTATATTAATACCTGAACTATTTCTAGGCTTGAATTTGACATGACTAAGTTCGTCAATCCTTTGAAGATACTTAGAACTGTGAGTCCGACACGTATCTTCCTTAGGATGAATGTTACTCTCTGTAACATGAATTCTAGATAGGAGGAAGGGGAGGTGGTTGACTGGAAGGTTCCGAAAGAACACCTTTCAGGTCTGACAAGACTACGAACACCCTTAATTGGAACAAGGTCCTTATGTTCAGAAGGATTAACATTCAGAACTTGCTGTTTTTTATGAACTTCTTGAGTGGTGACAAGTTCAGAATGGCTCATTGATATCTTGAGTCCTCGTGAACACGAAGCAGCCTTCCCTGGAACTCGATGAGCTAAAGTTTTCTTACCACCTGTATGCTCTATAGCTCTCAGGTATACTCCTCCAGGAGGGTTTTGAACTGTAGGAGAAGGTAAGGAAATGATGGTAGGGACATTTCTGTTTCTCATCAATGGCTCATCTTCAATAGGCTTTGGACCAAAGGATCGAAGGTCCTGCGATCCTGAGGGAAAGTTCCTCCTAGCCGAAGCGTCATTATGCTTCGAGTAGTCAGTAGGCTTAGACTTTTGACCATCTGCCTGTAGCATCGTGGTCACTGGAATAGTGGGATGTTGTTGAGCAGCCCGGATATTTCCAGCATTCCCAATCTTCTTTTTAGGTTGGGGACCCACAACCACAGAAGATTTTCTCTTTGAAGGAATGCCCCATTTTTGGAGAAGACCTATGTTCTCCATGGTGGCGTTCTTAATTACTTCCTTAGTGACCTCGTGTGGGAAGAGGTCTTTACCCCAGACGTTGAAAGATATTAGCTTCCTTGTTTTATGTTTTACTGTTGCATCAGCGAACACAAACTCTCTACATGCTCTCCTAGCCTTCATAAAGGCGTAAAGATCCTTCACCAAGATAGCCATATGCATTTTGGCTATGACCATGAGCATGTCTGGGGTACTCTCGTAGGTTGAACACAACTCCATGTAGTTTTGTAGAGAAAGGGATGTCGCAAGTCTCTCCTTTGACTCCTGTTCATTACACAAGAGCAACTCAGACAATTTAGGGAGACATACCTTGAATTGTCGACTTGCGACGTCCTTGTCTAATTTTCCTGCTGAAAATGTCAAATAGACTTCCTTCCAATCCTTTTCCTGTCCGGGAAAAGCTGGTGACAAAGGCTTGCACTCATCGAGTGTGGGACATGGCTTACCCGCCTCTACCGCTTTGGCAACAGAAGTAAATGCCTTCCCCATAAAGGGGAATGAGAGTGAAGTAGGAGCAAGAAAGGAAGGGTGTCCGTTTTCAGTGAGAATACCTTCGACTCTGAATAACCCGCCTTTCTTAGACTACCTGAAAGGATAGTCTGTGCCTTATCATGGTCAAGAATCAAGACCTCCTTTGGTTCCGTTCCTTTTCTTGACTTTGGTTCGTACTTCAGTCGAACCCAACAATTAGGGAAAGCATCAAAGCTTAGCCAGAATTGAATTTTGTCCAAAGAAACAGCACCTATTTTCTCTGAGATGCAGATTGCCATTTGAAATCGGCATCTGCTCCGCGAACCTCCAGGGATTGGTTATGGAGCATGTTGGTAGGTCTTGATTCATGGGTCGTTTGACTGACCCCTAGGAAGCGACAAGAGAAACTTTACGAGGATCTATCTTGCGTTTTACTTCCTGTTTTTCGTTTTGTCTACGAAAGCTCTCTATTTGATTCTTCAGTTGGATACATAATTGTACCACATTATCCAAATTAGGGGTAGAAGACGAAGATGTCGACATCGATGGCTCTAAAGCCAGCACAGGCGGAGGAAATTCCGACGCAACATTTTCCTCTTCTACCTTGGGGCCTTTCTTCCCCTTAATTCCAAAGGTTTTCTGGCCGTCAGGGGATGTAGTTAGCTCCTGAGGCACTACTGTTTCCTCACTTGCTTCTGGAAATAGTAGCTTAAGCATCCCAGCATTAGGTAGGAAAGGTCCCGGAGAGATCTTTTGAAAGCCTCTAACCCAGTTGCGTAATTTATATTGAGCTGTATCCCTAGTCTCTGTAGACTTGGGATTTTCAAAACCTTCGGACATTAATGTCTGACATATATTGCAAACCTGTGGGTTCCAATAATGTAGGGATCCGTAAATAATATTGCAGGGGGCATGAAACCTGCAAGTATTATGACCGTAAAAATACTTACTCTTGGCCTTGCAGAGGACTGCAGCACAAGGTATCTGGTGTTCCTCCTGTAAAGAAAGGAAAACCAAATGAGTATACAATTGATTATCTCCTTGACAATCAACATGCAAATGTCCTTTACAATAGAGTAGCTTAGGATAGTAAGCTATAAAGGGATAGTAGGAGATACATACTTGTGTACCCCTGTGAGCAAATGCTGTTGCCTCCCCTCAGTATTAACTACATGGAGATTTCTCTATAGAGTAACTCCAAGTAGAAGGACTCTTACCCCTAGGGGTAGAGAAGTATCAAATCACTGTCCCAAAATAATGTTAATACTGTGGGGTCAGGATGACTGATTCTCGATCAGAATATTGAAGAAAACTATTCATTCAATATATGAACAGTACCAGCAGAATACTCGTACAAGGGTACCCAAAGTATGTCAGAAAATACTACTGTATCATGATACTGTAGTTTTCTAATTGCAGTAAGTCTATTTTGCAATTTACTGGCTACTGTACATCATGTATTGTAGTCTAGTCATTATGGTGCCTTCATAATAACATAGGATACTATGGTCCATCTAGCATGAAGCCAGCTGGACTAGGAAAATAAAGACATATATTTGTATATCCCACTCAGCATATTTGCTATAGTCTTCCTACTATATTAAAATATATCAGGGAGACTCAAGGAAAAAGGCTCCACCCTTTAAGGGTTTGGAGTGTATTACTCCTGCCTTGAAGTGTTTAATATTGTAGGGTAATCCTAATACTGATTTCTAATCAGGATATTGAAGAAATCATATTCATTCAATATAGGATTGGGCTCAGCAAATGCCTGTGTTGGATATCCAAAATATATTGGAAATAACTACTAGTATAAACTATATAGTAGTTTTCTATCTGCAGTATATTCTATAATGCAGATATACTGCCTACCTGTATAAAATATACAGTAGTTCATCCGGCATGTAGCCGGCATAGCTAGGTCTTTCCGGCATAACCGGCATGCTAGCTAGAGAGAGAGAGAGAGAGAGATAGCATGGAAAAAAGGCTACTCCTTACTGTGAATGTATACAGTAATTAAGGATGTAAACCTCTAATTTGACTGCCTTTTTCCAGAAAGAAGGTTCTAATAGAAGGGGAGAATGTACCATTCAGGCTTCCATGCAGCTACAGTACTATTGCCGACAAGGTACCGCCGATACACTGCCGGCCGGCAAGTCCAGCAGTACCAGTACAGTCGGCGTGCTGCCAACTGAGTCAGCACTATCTGTGCCGGCCTGGCCGGCAGTTCCCCGGCAACAGGACCTGTAGCAGCAGTCCAAGGGAGGACTGAAGAACCTTGGGAACAGAAGGGACTTCCCTCTCACGGCCATCATGGTCGCCGGCAGCCGGCAATTGTCGACAGATGATGTGGTTGGTGGCAGTATGCTCTGCCGTCAGCCAAAGACATGACTAGAGAGGGAGTCTGGCTGGCTCCGGCAACCTACCAGCAAAGGTAAGGTTGCCTAAAGAAAGACAATGGCTCAGCCATCAAAAGTGGACAGAGGGGTAGGGAGCAGGGTCCTGTAACGAGTGTGAAAGGAACTGGCAAAAATTGTCAGTCCTACCACCTGTAAAAGAAACTCTGTTTCGGTATCAGCAGAATCCCAAGGAACAGGAGAGACTCAGTTCTCCATCCCAGAGATTACCGACACAGTTAAGGGGATGGCGGCACTGCCGCCTCCTCTCAACAAAGAAGAAACAGAGTTCCAGTGCCACGTATCCTAGGCTACAGAAAATTACTCTTCAGCCCAGAGAACTGTGGCATAGGACTAGTCTTTTAGTCGCAGGAGAAGATGGTATCCTACCATAACTTCAAGTGCGGCTAATGAGGGCTAACCTCCATTGCCAGCCACCTGGCCGGCAGGGGAATGATGGTATCCTACAACCCATTCGCCCTGCCGGCAGGTCGCCGACATAGACTAAATACTCTGAGATTCTGACTAAATCCCAAAACTTGATGGTATACCACAACCAACGGTTAAGGGAAGAGGCAGGACAAACCCTAAGTTAACCATGTCTGAATAAAATTCAAGGCACAGCTATTAGGGTTGTAGCCTGAGGCTACACTCAGAGGAAAAGAGATTACCCTTAAGTCTCCGAAGAGACGTGTAATGTTTCATAACATTCTAGGAGGTATCAGTCTCCACTGAATGAAAACAATACACGAGGGTAAGCGGGGAAAGTCTGAACGTATAGTAAAACGTCTAGGTAAGGTTACCTAGGCTATACGAGATCTCGGTTACCTAAATCACCAAAACTCTAACTATACGATCGACAGAGAAAAGGGGGAAACAAAAATTATGCACATTATCAAAACTTTACAAGAATAATTGCCTAAATAGCTAAATAATTAAAATAATTAAATAAAGCTATTAAAAACTGGAAGTCATTGTGCTATCTAAATAACACATGCCAAACGAACGACGGCGCCATGGCGCCTCCAGTAACTGGCCTAGCTCATAAACACAATAAAATACTCTAATTTCATTGTGAAACAGGAGCTAAAATATACTCATAGTAAAGACCCGATACTCAACTTTCCAGAGGTGGAAGAAGATGGAGAAAGCATATTAATAATCCTGTAAAACGATCGAAAAGTTAGATCACCAGGAAATATCACCGAGCGAGATCGCTACAAAAAAAGGAATGGCGCTATTGTATTCCCAATAGTATTACGAGAGCGGGGAGAGCCTTTGGACGGCTCCCTTTTGCCACTTCCTCCTCGAAGCCAAAACGCTGTTTGGGGTGCAGATTGCTATGGAGGCATGTCAAAAATGCGTCTGCTGATATTATGCGATATCCTTTGGAGAAATTTTAAGGATATGCACGCCAGGAGTTAGAATTCTGGATACCTAAAGGTAAAATTTTCTGGGAATATCACTGTAGTACATACTGTATATCCCTTAGGAAGCTACTTTAAGGAACTTCCATCACGATGACATGGCTTGAGCCCAAAAAATAGTGATTTGCTACACTTTACAATTGGAACATATAGATGAATATACGACTAATACTAGAATTCCCAAAAATCGAAAAATAAACACCGATACCAAGACATGTTGGGACTGTATCGATTGTCATGAAAACTACGCATCGCAAAATTAACAATATGCTAGTTCTATTTAATCTTTAAAAATAGATCGATGATTTAAAGAACGAATACTAAAAGGAAAAATATTCCTTAAAAATTTTACATTAAAAGAACTTAAATATGACAGATTCGTAGATAATTTGTATTTTTCCTAACTATACAAACCTTAGCTATTTAATATGACAAATTCGTAGGTAATTTGTATTTTTCCTAACTATACAAACCTTAGCTATTTAATATGAGTAATTACTTTCGGCGTAGCTGAAAGGACGAGCCATTAGAATTTTAACGAGGGTTTACTACCCCACCTCTAGTTAACGGGGGGTACGGAGGGTAGCTTGTTACCCCCCCCCACACCTGTGCTGAGCTCACTTTGCTTAGAGGTAGGACTTCACGGGCGATAGGGATGGCGGGCAAGTTTGATTAAATAGCTAAGGTTTGTATAGTTAGGAAAAATACAAATTACCTACGAATTTGTCATTAGTTCCGTAACTGAAATACAAAGCACGCTATTTAATATGGGTGACTCAACCCTTAGGAAGGGTGGTAAGTCCCGGCCAGTACTGGCTTTTGGCTTTTGCCCAGGGACTCAATATCTGAGTGTCTCAACATTCAACAATAAGGAGTCCCTGCACCTCGCTATGCAAGGGCTGCGGCCTACGTAAGCTGTGTGTGAAGATTGAAGAGTGACTCGTCCTAGGAAGTTGACCTGAAATCCTTTAGATGGAAACTTTAGGCTAGGACTCGCCCAATACCACCTCGTCAGGGTATGGGGACGTGACAGTATTAACTTAATACTAGGAACACAAGGAAACATGGTTTACCTGCAGTGGTTTGAGGTCAGCTGTGCAGAGAACCCAGGATGCTGCTTTCCCCGAGAAGGGAGGATGAAGAAAAGAATAAGGGCCAGACATACCTTTTCATTCATGCAGACTAAGACCGGGTAACAATGCCCTCAACCCTCTGCTACCTGTCTATTAAGGAGCCTGAGGTTTAAACCAGCTGTTGTGCAGCCAGCACAGGACCGATAGAGAACGTATCGAGTCTCCTGTGGGTCACGTCTTGAAGGTAGTGGGCTGTGAAGGCCAGGGATGTAGCTACGCCCCTGACATCATGTGCTCTAGGGTGATGTGACAAAAGAGAGTCAGGATTCAGGGATAGGTGTATTACCTTCCGAATCCATGCCGAGATGGTATTCTTGGTAACCCTCCTCTTCATCTTCCCAGTGCTCACAAACAATGCCTGCACTTGGGGACGAACTGCTGCCGGTGTTTTAAGATACAGCTTCAGACTCCTTACTGGGCACAGTAGGAGATGGTCTGGGTCATCTGTTACTGAACGAAGACGTGAAACCTGGAAAGAGTCGAACCATGGGTCCGGCACTCCCGGATTCTGAGTCTTAGCAACAAACTCAGGGACGAATCTGAAAGTTACCTCCCCCCATCCCCTTCAATGGGCGATGTCATACGAGAGACCATGAAGTTCACTGACTCGCTTGGCCGAGGCCAAAGCTAGTAGGAACACCGTCTTCCAAGTCAAGTGTCGATCTGAAGCCTGGCGTAATGGTTCGTAAGGAGGTCTCTTAAGAGACCTGAGAACTCGAACCACGTTCCATGGAGGAGGTCTCACTTCCGACTGAGGGCAGGTAAGTTCATAACTTCGTATGAGTAGGGAAAGTTCCAGCGAAGAAGAAATGTCCACTCCTTTGAGCATAAAAGCTAGACTGAAAGCTGAGCGATAGCCTTTCACTGCCGAGACCGAAAGGCGCATTTCTTCTCTCAAGTACATGAAGAACTCCGCTATTGCTGGAATAGTGGCATCGAGTGGAGATACCCCTTCCACGACACCAACCACAGAAAACTCTCCACTTTGCCTGGTAAACCCCTGCGGATGACCTTCGCAGGTGTCCAGACATCCTGTTCGCAACTTGTTGCGAAAAACCTCTCTCTGCGAGGAGATGGTGGATAATGAATTAATGAATGATTTAAAGTTTTCAGGCATCCTGACGATATGGTGGATAGTCTCCTGGCGTGAAGTCAAAGCGAAGCTACGGCTTTGTGAAAGATGTTGGCGTGTGTTTGTTTGAGTAGCTCGTGTCGCGGAGGGAGTTCTCTCGAAAGTTCCGTTAGGAGCTGCAGAAGGTCCGGAAACCATTCCGCATGATGCCATAGCGGAGCTATTAGGGTCATCGAGAGATTGACCGATATTCTGGTCTTGTTGAGAACCCTCCTCATCAGACAGAACGGGGGAAAGGCGTCAACGTCGATGTTGTCCCACCGTTGATGAAAGGCATCTTGCCAGAGTGCCTTGGGATCCGGGACTGGGGAGCAGTACAGCGGAAGCTTGAAATTCAACGCTGTAGCGAACAGATCCACAGTCGGGGAACCCCACAAAGTCAGGACTTTGTTGGCTACTAGATGATCCAAAGACCACTCGGTACTCACTATCTGAGACGCTCTGCTCAGACTGTCGGCGAGCACATTTCTCTTGCCTGGAATGAAGCGAGCCGATAGTGGAATCGAGTGGACTTCAGTCCATCTCAGTATCTCTAATGCAAGATGGGATAGCTGCTCTGAAAAGGTACCTCCCTGCTTGTTGATGTAAGCCACTACTGTGGTATTGTCGCTCATCACCACCACAGAGTGACCCGCCAGGTATTGTTGGAACTGTTGAAGAGCCAGGAATACGGCCTTCATTTCTAGCAGATTTATATGAAGGCACTTTTCTGAACGTGGGCCCCCCACCCTTTCTTTGAAGCGTCCGAAAACAGCATAAAATCTGGGGAGGACGAGAAGATTCACTCCCTTTCGTAGGTTCTCGTCTGTCACCCACCACTGAAGGTCCGTCCGTTACGCAGGACCCATCGGGATCATGACGTCCGGGGAATCATGTCCTTGATTCCACTGGGACTTGAGTCGCAATTGAAGAGATCTCATTCTGAGGCGACCGTTGGGAACTAGACGGGCCAGGGATGAGAGGTGACCGAGAAGACGTAACCACGATTGGGCTGGAAGTTCTTCTCGCGACCCTCCTCAGCATTGCTATCCTGTCGTCTGATGGGAAGGCTTTGTGGAGATTGGTGTCTATTATCCTGCCTAGATATACCAGTCTTTGAGTAGGTAGTAGAGAAGACTTCTCGAGATTTACCAGGGGCAAAGTCTCAGAAGTCTGTCTCGGTGTCGAAGAAGGGCTGACTCCGAGTCTGCTAGGATCAGCCAGTCGTCCAGATAACGGAGGAGACGGATGACGATCCTGTGTGCCCACGATGATATCAGGGTGAACACTCTGGTGAAAACCTGAGGTGCTGTGGAGAGACCGAAACACAGCACCTTGAACTGGTAGATCTTGTTGTCTAGGCAGAATCTTAAGTACTTCCTTGAAGACGGATGGACTGGGATCTGGAAGTACGCGTCCTTCAGGTCCAGTGTAACATGAAGTCTTGAGGTCTCACTGCAAGTCTGACCATGTCTACCGTCTCCATGCTGAACGGGGTCTGCTTGACAAACCTGTTCAGAGCTGAGAGGTCGATGACTGGTCTCCAGCCTCCAGACGCCTTCTTTACAAGAAAGAGTCAACTGAAGAAGCCTGGGGACCAGTCAACGACCTCTTGGAGAGCGATCTTCTTCAACATGGTTTCGACTTCTGCCCGAAGGGCTTGCCCCCTTGCCGATCCCATAGCAAGGGAGCTCAACGACACTGGATCCGCTGTCAAGGGAGGTAGAGATGTTATGAACGGGACGCGATATCCTTGACTGATTACGGAAATTGTCCAAGAATCGGCCCCGAGTTGCTGCCACCTGTCTGCGCAACTTTTCAGGCATCCCCCTACTGGTGGACATGCAGGGGGACTGCCAATCCTAGCTTTTGCGGCCTCGGCCACTCCCCCTAGGATTTTTCCCTCCACTGGAGGACTTTTTGCCTTTCTTGTCTACGACATGAAAGGGCTTTGACACCGTTGTCTTCGCTGCCGTTACTGGTTTCGTCGTCTTGGTAGGACGTGGTTGCTGGGTTGCTGGAGGCTTATAGGGCTTATATGTTAAAGCCCTCTGCAGGAGAGAGTCCTGGTTGGACTTCCTCCACCTCTCAGCTGCCTGCTCCACGTCCTTAGGCTCAAACAGATTTCTCCCTAAGATGGAAGAATGTCTGAGCCTGCTTATCTCGATGTTGGGGACTTTCTGGTGAAACCTCTCAGACACCGCATCTCGACGCTTCAAGATGGTGTTAGCCCACAAGTTCGAGACTTGGTGGGCTAGAAACTCGATGGTACGAGTGCCTGAAAGTAGAAATGTCTCCATGGCCATCCTGGTACTTTCCTTGGACAGGTCCTCGGATCGTAGCAGGATGCCTAGAGATCCTAGCCAGATGTCCAGCCACGAAGTTGCCTGCATGGCACACTTCACTACCTTCTCCTGGCTGAGGATCTCCGTAGCCGAGAAAGCCACCTGCCGGGTGGAGAGTCTCTCGAGAGGGACTCCCTTGGTGAGCTCTTCCAAAGAATGGTGCAAAGGAAGAGCTAGACAAGTCTCCTCCATGATCTCGAAGTACCTCCTCTGATGGACACGGGGAGGCGGGAGGAGTTTGTTCCCGGCACTGGACCCGCTGGAGGAGGCAAGCTCGGAGAGCTGGCCCTCGACCATATCTCTGGCACTCTTAACCCCTTGGGACCAAGGCAGAGCCGCACTGGCCTTAGCGGGTTTCTGAGTACCAAAGACTCGGTCCAGGACCGTGTCCTTGCCCTCACGAGGAGGAATTTCTGGATCCGAGAACCCGTTGAGATTCCTCATAAGGGTCAGAACTTGCCAGAAAGCGTGTTCTGACTCCTGAAGCTCCCCTCCTGAGGGGCTGGCAGTGAAGTCTCCTGTCCCCGAAGGCTCTTCTCGGGGGGACTCGTGGACGTTCTCCGAGGGCTTGGTTGGCTCTGGTCTAATCCTCGAGGACGACTTCGAAACTGTCTTGGAGTCTTTCGACTCCCTCCTGGGAGGGATACAGGACTCCAGAAGTGATGGTGGGAGGATCTTCTCCACCCCTACCCGAGAGGACTTCTCTGCGCGAGGTGGGGTTTCCCTCATTGGTGCGATGGGGGAACGCCTCACCTCACGGGACTCCCCTGAAGACGGGAATTCCTCGTCCGAAGGGGAGGGAGAGAAAGTCTGGGGGGGGGAGCCTTCCTCAAAGACTTCCGAGGAGTCAACTTCGCCCTTGGAGAAGTTACCACGTCCACTCCTCCTCTCTTCCTCTTCAGGGGAGTCTGGACTGCCACTGCTTTGTGTCCCAGTTCAGAGAAAAAAGGCTTGAAAGCCTCTACGACCGCTCTGACGAGGGATCCAAACCAGGGCTGTCGACTGACAGCTGCGACGTCAGAAACTCCCTCTGAAGGGAAGGGGATCGTTCGATCCCAAGGAGGAGTTACCAAAGCAGGATCGGCCTGAAAAGAAGAAGGCAAGTTCCTGGACCTATCTGGAGAAATCCCTCCCTCCGGCGAGCGTGCTGTTCTGCACTTGCAGGGGGAGGGGGGGGGGGGCGATGACGGTTACCTAGCCGTTCATCGTCCCACAGCCTAACGTGTGGGATCGCGTTGGTGATCGCACTGGTGGTCGTGTTGGTGGTCGCACTGGCGCTCGCGCGATGGAAATCCGCCTAGATCGCGCTCGGGCGATTGCTCGCGCGCGTAGGCGATGGCGAGGGTGCGCATGGGCAAGCGATGGCACGTGGGCGCACGGGCGAGCGATGGCGCGTGGGCGCACGGGCGAGCAATGGTGCGTGGGCACACGGGCGAGCGATGGCGCGCGGGCGAGCGTTGGCGCGCGGGCGAGCGTTGGCGCGTGGCCGAGCAATGGAGTGCAGGCGAGGGCGCGCGTAGGCGCGTGGGCGATCGATGGTGCGCGTGGGGGAACAATGGCGCGCAGGTGAGGGCGCACGTGGGCGCGTTCTGAAGATAACGGCGATTGTTCGCCGTGCGTGGGTGCACAGGATCATGATGAGCCCGTAAGGGCGAACACGTAGGGCGCGCGCGCGCAGGGGAAATTTCCCTTGCGCTCATGAGGGCGCACATCTTGAACTGCAACAGGTGGGCGTGCAGGGCGCGCGATGGAGACTGCGCGCGATGGCGCGTAAGTGACAATGCTGGCGAGCGCCGACGAGCAGGGGAAGAGTTCATCTTCCCCTTTGCGCCCAGATCCGAAGATCATGGGCGCGCAGGAGAACGTTGGCGCACAGGCGAGAGCTGGCGTGTAGGCGAGCGCTGGCGCGTCGGAGAATGCTGGCGCTTAGGCGAGCGCTGGCGCGCATGGCACACCTCAGGAAGAGGGCGCGCAGTGGCGCGCTGGCGGGCAAGAGAGCATTGACGCACAGGTGAGCGCTGGCGCACAGTTGAGCGCTGACGCACAGGTCAGCAGGCCTAGCGGGAGGAAGGTCGGTGCGTCCTTTGCAAGGACGACCTTCCACCGAAGGAGATAGCAAACGATCTGCAGAGAGGTCCAGGGATGTAGCTGGCAGGGTCGGTGATCGACGACGAGGTTCCTCTGCGGCGGACTATGGGGATGACGAGCCGAAGAGGCGCCTCCTTACGCCCTTGTGGGGTGAGGGAAGGCCTCTAGAGCGAAGAGGAAGGCGTGATTTGCGCCTTATACGCCCTCTGAGGGCCGTAGAATCAGCAAGCTGACCAGCAGTCCTCCGAAGAGGAGTCTCTGTCAGTGAACTCCCCCGAGGGGAAGAATCACCTGCAGGAGAGACCGTTGGACTTAGCACCTCCCTCGAAGGATGTTCAGAGGGGGAACTAAGCCTTCAGCTACATCAGGAGCAGATGTTTGACCTAACTCGTCAGAAGCCTCTGCCACAACAACGTCGACGATAGACAGAGGATCGACCTCTGCTAAAGTCGGCGACTGTTTGACAGCTGCTCCTAACTTGATCATGTCAAACAGGGCTTCTTTGGAGGGCGAACCCTCAAGCCCCAAGGAAGCCCAAAGCTGCAACAAATCATGGTTAAACACATTAACACTGACATCAGAATTAATATCCTCCCCCGGGGAAGGAGGAGGAGCTGCCTCACTATGGGAGGCAACTCCCTCTCCCAAACCCCGAGATCGGTCAACAGAACTGCGGCCTACGCTACCACTCGACAGTTTCTAAAAAGAAACCGATCGAGTGGGAGCTTCGGAAGAGGTTTGGGGCACGAAAGAAGAAGCCTTGGGTTTTCCCCCCTCAAAGAACTCTTCGAAGGAGAAATATCCCTTTTGGACTTCATCTTCCAGTGCCGGGAAAACCTCTCCCACTGGGAGGTAGACCACTCCCCACACTCACCACATACATTATCTCTATCACACCGTTGGCCCCTACAAAAATGACATAAGGTGTGAGGGTCCGTTTCGACCGCCAACATATAAGCCCCACAACGGCGGTCAGGTAATCCGGGACACTTCCGCATAACAGAGGCCAACTTCACAAACACTCTGTAGAAAAGAAAAAGCAAACAAAAGATCAGTCAAAATGGCTGTGAGTAAGGCAAGGGTGACAGCGGACACGTCCGTCTAGCACCCGAGCCGATAGCAAAGTGAGCTCAGCACAGGTGTGTGTGAGGGGGGGGGGGTAACAAGCTACCCTCCCTACCCCCCGATAACTAGCGGTGGGGTAGTAAACCCTCGTTATAATTCTAATGGCTCGTCATTTCAGCTACGACGAAAGTAATTACCCATATCAAATAGCCTGGTTTGTATTTCAGTTACGGAACAATTGGGTAATTACGTTCGGCGTAGCTGAAATGAGGAGCCATTAGATTTTTAACAAGGGTTTACTACCCCACTGCTAGTTAGCAGGGGGTAGGGAGGAGTAGCTTGCTAAACCCCCCCCCCCCTCCTCACACACACCTGTGATTTAGCTCACTTTGCTTAGAGGTTGGACTTCACGGGGGATAGGGCTGGTGGGCAAGTTTAATTAAATAGCTAAGGTTTGTATAGTTAGGAAAAATACAAATTATCTACGAATTTGTCATTTGTTCCGTAACTGAAATACAAACCCCGCTATTTAATATGGGTGACTCAACCCTTAGGAAGGGTGGTAAGTCCCGGCCATTACTGGCTTTGGTTTTTGTCCGGGGACTCAGTATTTGAGTGTGTCAGTACAGTACTCAATAATAAGGAGTCCTTGCACCTCGCTAGCATCTTGCTGTGCAAATGCTGCGGCCTACATAAGCTGTGTGTGAAGATATGCAGTGTGACAAGTCCTAGGAAGTTGACCTGGAGTTCTTTAGATGGAACTCAAGGCAAGGACTCTCCCAATATCACCTCGTCAGGGTATGGGTACATGACAGTATTAACTTAATACTAGGAACACAAGGAAACATGGTTTACCTGCAGTGGTTTGAGGTCAGCTATGCAGAGAACCCAGGATGCTGCTTTCCCCAAGAGAGGGGAGGATGAAGAAAAGAATAAGGGCCAGGCAAACCTTTTCATTCATGCAGACTAAGACCGGGTAACAATCCCCTCAACCTTCTGCTACTTGTCCATTAAGGAGCCTGAGGTTTAGACCAGCTGTTGTGCAGCCACCACAGGGCCGATAGAGAACGTATCGAGTCTCCTGTGTGTCACGTCTTGCAGGTAGTGGGCTGTGAAGGGCGTCTGACGCTTCCACACCCCTGCTTGCAGGACCTGCATCACTGAATAGTTTTTCTTGAAGGACAGAGACGTAGCTACGCCCCTGACATCATGTGCTCTAGGGCGACGTGACGGAGGAGGGTCAGGATTCAAGGATAGGTGGATCACCTTACGAATCCAGGCCAAGATGGTATTCTTGGTGACCCTCCTCTTCGTTTTCCCAGTGCTCTCAAACAAAGCTTGCACTTGGGGACGAACTACAGCCGTTCTCTTAAGATATAGCCTCAGACTCCTTACTGGGCACAGTAGGAGATGGTCTGGGTCATCTGTTACAGAACGAAGACTCGAAACCTAGAAAGAGTCGAACCGAGGGTCCGGTACTCCCGGATTCTGAGTCTAGGCAACAAACTCAGGGACGAACCTCAACGTTTCCTACCCCCATCCCCTTGAATGGGCGATGTCGTATGAGAGACCATGAAGTTCGCTGACTCGCTTGGTCGAGGGCAAAGCTAGCAGGAACACCGTCTTCCAAGTAAGGTGGCGATCTGAAGCCTGGCGTAATGGTTCGAAGGGAGGTCTCTTAAGAGACCTGAGAACTCGAACCACGTTCCATGGAGGAGGTCTCACTTCCGACTGAGGGCAGGTAAGTTCATAACTCCATATGAATAGGGAAAGTTCCAGCGAGGAAGAAATGTCCACTCCTTTGAGCCTGAAGGCTAGACTTGAAGGCCGAGTGATAGCCTTTCACCACCGAGACTGAAAGGCGCATTTCTTCCCGCAAATACACGAAGAACTCCGCTATTGCTGGAATAGTGGCATCGAGTGGAGAGATACCCCTTCCACGACACCAACCACAGAAGACTCGCCACTTCACCTGGTAGACCCCTGCGGATAACCTTCGCAGGTGCCTAGACATCCTGTTCGCAACTTGCTGCGAAAATCCTCTCCTCAGTGAGGAGATGCTGGATAGTCTCCAGGCGTGAAGTCGAAGCGAAGCTATGGCTTTGAGAAATATGTTGGCGTGTGGTTGTTTGAGTAGCTTGTGTCATGGAGGGGGCCCCCTCGGAAGCTCCGTTACGAGTTGCAGAAGGTCTGGAAACCATTCTGCGTGATGCCATAGCGGAGCTATTATCCACAGTCGGGGAACCCCACAAAGTCAGGACTTTGTTGGCTACTTGACGATCCAAAGATCACTCGGTACTCACTATCTGCGTCGCTCTGCTCAGACTATCGGCGAGCACACTCCTCTTGCCTGGAATGAAGCGAGCCGAAAGTGCGATCGAGTGGACTTCGGTCCATCTCAGTATCTCTACTGCGAGATGGGATAGCTGTTCTGAAAAGGTACCTCCCTGCTTGTTGATATAAGCCACTACTGTGGTGTTGTCGCTCATCACCACCACAGAGTGGCCCGCCAGGTATTGTTGGAACTGTTGAAGGGCCAGGAATACGGCCTTCATCTCTAGCAGGTATATGTGGAGGTACTTTTCTGATTCTGACCACAGGCCTGAGGTCCTGTGGTTCAGAACGTTAGCCCACCACCCTTTCTTTGAGGCGTCCGAAAACAGCATCAAATCCAGGGGGTTGGACGAGAAGATCCACTCCCTTTCGTAGGTTCTCGTATGCCACCCACCACTGAAGGTCCGTCTGTTCCGCAGAACCCATAGGGATCATCGTGTCCGGGGAATCGTGACCTTGATTACACCGAGACTTGAGTTACCACTGGAGAGATCTCACTCTGAGGCGACCATTAGGAACTAGACGGGCCAGGGATGAGAGGTGACCGAGGAGACGTAACCACGATTGGGCTGGAAGTTCTTCTCGTCTGAGGAAAGGCCTCGCGACCCTCCTGTCGTCTGATGGGAAGGCTTTGTGGAGATTGGTGTCTATGATCATGCCTAGGTATACCAGTCTTTGAGTGGGCAGCAGAGAAGACTTCTCGAGATTTACCATGATCCCTAGATCTTGGCAAAGTCTCAGAAGTTTGTCTCGGTGACGAAGAAGGGCTGCCTCCGAGTCTGCTAGGATCAGCCAGTCGTCCAGGTAACTGAGGAGACGGATACCGATCCTGTGAGCCCACGAAGATATTAGGGTGAACACTCTGGTGAACACCTGCCGTGCTGTGGAGAGACCGAAACACAGCACCTTGAACTGGTAGCTCTTGTTGTCTGGGCAGAATCTTAAGTACTGTACTTCCTCGAAGACAGATGGACTGAGATCTGGAAGTACGCGTCCTTCAGGTCCATTGTGCACATAAAGTCTTACGGTCTCACTGCAAGTCTGACCGTGTCTGCCGTCTCCATGCTGAACGGGGTCTGCTTGACAAACCTGTTCAGGGCTGAGAGGTTGATGACTGGTCTCCAGCCTCCAGACGCCTTCTTTACAAGAAAGAGTCGACTGAAGAAGCCTGGGGACCCGTCGACTACCTCTTGGAGAGCGTCCTTCTTCAACATGGTCTCGACTTCTGCCCGAAGGGCTTGCCCCCTTGCCGATCCCTTGGCAAGGGAGCTCAACGACACTGGATCCGCTGTCAGGGGAGGTAGAGATGTCTTGAACGGGACGCGATATCCCTGACTGATTACGGAAATCGTCCAGGAATTGGCCCCGAGTTGCTGCCACCTTCTTGCGCAACTTTGTAGGCATCCCCCCCACTGGTGGACATGCAGGGAGACTGCCAATCCTAGCGTTTGCGGCCTCGGCCGCTCCCTATAGGATTCTTTCCTCCCCTAGAGGACTTTTTGCCTTTCTTGTCCTTGACAGGAAAGGGCTTAGACACCTTTGTCTTTGCTGCAGCTGCCTACTTCGTACTCTTGACAGGACGTGGTTGCTGGGTCGCTGGAGGTTTGTAAGGCCTCGATGTTAGGGCCCTATGGAGAAGGGAGTCCTGGCTGGACTTCCTCCACTTCTCAGCAGCCTGCTCCACGTCCTTAGGCTCAAACAAGTTCTTACCGAGGACGGAAGAATGTCTGAGCCTGCTTACATCGGAACAGGGGACCTTTTGGTGGAATCTCTCAGACACTGCGTCCCGACGTTTCAAGATAGTGTTAGCCCACAAGCTCGAGACTTGGTGGGCTAGAAACTCAATGGTACGCATGCCTGAGAGCAAAAAGGTCTCCCAAGGCCTTCCTGGTGCTTTCTTTGGACAAGTCCTCAGACCGCACCAGGATGCCCAGAGACCCTAGCCAGATGTCCAACCACGAAGTTGCCTGCATGGCACACTTCGCTACCTTCTCCTGGCTCAGGATCTCCGTTGCCGAATACGAGACATGTCGCTTGGCGTCTCTCTAGAGGGACTCCCCCGGTAAGCTCTTCCAGAGAATGGTGCAAAGGAAGAGCTAAACAAGTCTCCTCCAAGATCTCAAAGTACCTCCTCTGATGGACGCGAGGAGGCGGGAGGAGCTTGTTACCAGTGCTGGATCGGCTGGAGAAAGCAAGCTCGGAGAGCTGTCCTTCAACCTTGTCTCTGGCACTCTTAACCCTCTGTGACCAGGGCAACGCCGCACTGGCCCTCGACACTGGCCCTCGAGGGTTTTTGAGTGACGTAGATTCGGTCCAAGACCGTGTCCTTGCCCTCACGAGGGAGAATCTCTGGATCCGGAAACCCATTGAGATTCCTCATGAGGGTCAGAACTTGCCAGAACGCATGTTCTGACTCCTGTAGCTCTCCTCCTGAAGGGCTGGCAGCAAAGTCTCCTGTCCCTAGAGGCTCTTCCTGGGGGGACTCGTGGACGTTCTCTGAGGGTTTGGCTGGCTCCTGTCTAATCCTTGATGAAGACTTTAGCAAAGTCTTAGAGTCCTTCGACTCCCTCCTGGGAGGGATACAGGACTCCAGCAGTGATGGTGGAAGGCTCTTCTCAACCCCTACCCGAGAAGACTTCTCGGGGCGAGGTGGGGTTTCCCCCATTGGTGCGATGGGGGAACGACCCGCCTCACCTGACGCCCCAGAGGACGGGAAATCCTCGTCCGCAGGGGAGGGAGAGAAAGTCTGGGGGTGAGAGGGAGCCTTCCTCAAGGACTTCCGAGGAGTCAGTTTCGCCCTTGGAGAAGTTACCACGGTAGAAGCTCCTCTCTTCCTCTTCAGGGGAGACAAAGCCGCCACTGATTTGTGACCAAGTTCAGAGAATACAGGCTTAAAAGCCTGCACGAGAGCTCTGACGATGATACCAAACCAGGGTTGCTGACTGACAGTTGCGCTGTCAGACACTCCCTCTGGAGGGAAGGGGATCGTTCGATTCCTAGGAGGAGTTACCCAATGAGGGCTTGCCTGAAAAGATGCTGAAACAGAAGGAGAAGAATCCTTGGACCTGTCCCGAAACCTCCCCTCCTCCGACGGGCACGCTGTTCTGCGCTTGCGTGGTGGGGAACGAGACGATGATGACCTGGCCACACGATGTCCTGCGGCCTTACGTGTGGGATCGCGCCTGTGATCGCTCTTGGGATCGCACTGGTGGTCGCGCGATGGGCCCTGCCCTGGGTCGCGCGCGGGAGAATGTTCGTGCGTGCGTGCGCGAGCACGCGAGGGCGAACGTGGGCGGGCGGGCGAGCGATGGCGTGTGGCGGCATGGACAGGCGATGACAGGTGGCGCGTAAAAAACTGGATAAGCACTCGCGCGCCCGAGGGCGATTGTTCGCGCGCGGCGCTCAGGATCCTGCCGAAGAGCCCGTGAGGGCGATAACGTTGGGCGCGCGCGCAGAAGAAATATCTCTAGCGCGTGGGCGCGCGGCGCACATATCTGGCTGAAGCAGTGGGCGAGCAGGGCGCGCGATGGAGACTGAGCGTGATGGCGCACAGGTGAGCGCTGGCGAGCAGGAGATGTTACTACACCCAGATCCGAAGATCGTGGGCGTGCCTGAAGCGCAGGAGATCGTGGGCGCGCATCAGGATACGGGCGTACAGAAGTGCGCTATCGGTCTGGAGAGTGCTGGAGTCCCGGTGAGCGCCTGTGCGCTATCTCAGGAGACTCCAGGGCTGAGCGCTGGTTTGCTATATTAGGAGTAACAGCAGGAGCGCGCTTGTGCGCAGTGCCGCATTGAGGCACTGGAGAGCGCTGGAGGTCCGGTGAGCGCCTGTGCGCTATCTCGGGAACCCCCCTTGAAGTGCGCTGACACGTAGGTGAGCGCTGGCGCGCTATAACAGGAACCAATGGTGAGCGCTTGCGCGCAGGTGAGCGCTGGCGCGCTATTGCAAGAACTATTACAGGTGCGCGCTGGCGCGCAGGTGGTCGTGGGCGCGCAGGTGGTCGTGGGCGCGCAGGTGGTCGTGGGCGCGCAGGGGAACCCTGGCACGTAATGACAGGAGCATCTGCAAGTGCACGCACGCGCGCAGGTGAGCACTGGCGTGCTAAGACAGGAACATCTGCTGCCGGTCGTTGGCGCGCAGGGTGTACCTGGCGCTTAAGGGACTGAGACACAAATTTGTGCTCGTGCCCTTTATGCCCCGGAGGGACCATTGCCTGTTTAATAACAAGGTGAGAAGGCGCCCACAGCGAATCTGCAGCCAAGAACGGCGACGGCAGGTCAGCAGGTCTGGAGGGTGGAAGGTCGGCGTGTCCTGTGTACGGACGACCTTCCACCGAAGGAGATCGCGAAAGATCTCCGGAGAGGTCCAAGGAGGTAGCTGGCAGGGTCGGCGAACGACGGCGAGGTTCTTCTGCGGAGGACTGCGAAGATAACGAGGCGAAGAGGCGCCTCCTAACACCCTTGTGAGGTGAAGGAAGACCTCTACGGCGAAGGGGAAGGCGAGCTTTACGCCTTAAATGCCCTCTGGGGGCCGTGGGGTCAGCGGGCTGATCATCAGCAGTCCTCCGAAGAGGAGTCTCTGTCAGTGAACTCCCCCGAGGGGGAGAATCACCTGCAGGAGAGACCGTAGGACTTCGTTCCTCCCTCGAAAGATGTTCAGAGGGAGGAACTAAGCCTTCAGCTACCACAGCAACATCAGGAGCAGAGGTTTGAGACAACTCATCGGAAGCCTCTGCCACAACAACGTCGACGATAGACAGAGGATCGATCTCTGCTACCGTCGGCGACTGTTTGACAGCTGCTCCCAATTTGATCATGTCAAACAGGGCTTCCTTGGAGGGTGAACCCTGAAGATCCAAGGAAGCCCAAAGCTGTAATAAATCACTGGGGGAGGAGAAGGGGCTGCCTCGCTATGGGAGGCAACTCCCTCTCACGCACACCGGGATCGATCAACAGAACTACGGTCTACGCTACCACTCGACGGCTTCTCGGGAGAAACCGGTCGAGTGGGAGCTTCGGAGTAGGTTTGGGCCACGGAAGAAGAGTCCTTGGGATTTTTTCTTTTCAAAGAAACCTCTGAAGGAGAAATATCCCGTTTAGACTTCTTCTTCCGGCGCCGAGAAAACCTCTCCCACTGGGAGGTAGACCACTTCCTACACTCACCACATACATTAACTCCATCACACCGCTGGCCCCTACAATAAGGACACAAGGTGTGGGGATCCGTGTCGACCGCCGACATAAATGTGCCACAAGGGTGGTCAGGTAAACCTGGGCACTTACGCATTACAGAGGCCAACTTCACATACTGTACACTCTGTAAAAATATAAAGCAAAGAAAGATTAATAATGGCTGATCAACAAAAGCGAGGGTGAAAGCGGACACGTCCGACTGCCACCCGGGCCGATAGCAAAGTGGGCTGAATCACAGGTGTGTGTGTGTGGGGGGGGGGGGGCTAACAAGTTACACCTCCCTACCCCCCGCTAACGAGCGGTGGGGTAGTAAACACTCGTTAAAAATCTAATGGCTCGTCATTTCAGCTACACCGAAAGTAATTACCCATATTAAATAGCGTGGTTTGTATTTCAGTTACGGAACAAACTTTGGGTTTTAAGTAGAATTTACTTTCCATAAATAACGATACAAAGTAATTTGTGATACTGTATCGATTGACTGAGAACTGCGTAGCGTAACTAGAAATGAAAATGCAAGTCATACTACGTAGCTACGTAGATTACGTCATAAGATTGAGACGTCATAGAGATGGCGAAGTGTTTACCTACCGCCATCATGTTTTAAAGAGTAGGTTCGTTAGTTTACAGTAGGGGGAAAAAGTCCCAATCCTACCTCTGTTAAGATACAAACATAGTTAAAGCACTAACACTCAGTAAAAATAACACCCAACCAGCGAAGGCTAAAAGTAAATTGTACATCACCAAGATAATTGTAACATGACAAATTCGGAGATAATTTGTATTTTTCCTAACCATACAAACCTTCGCTATTTACATAGGGTTTACTTTCGGCGTAGCTGAAAATGACGAGCCATTAGATTTTAACGAGGGTTAACTACCCCCGCGCTAGTTAGCAAGGGGGTAGGGGAATTATCTCACTTCACTTAGAGGTAGGACTTGTCTTGGGGGACAGGGCTGGAAGGCAAATATGTGTAAATAGCTAAGGTTTGTATGGTTAGGAAAAATACAAATTATCTCCGAATTTGTCATTTGTTCCGTATCCAAAATACAAACCACGGTATTTACATAGGGTGACTTACCCCTTAGGAAGGGTGGAAAGTCCCCAGCCTTACTGGCTTTGGCTTTACCCGGGGACTCAGAATCCGAGTGAGTAGCACTCGAGAAAAAGAGTCCCTGCACCTCACAAGTTCCTTGCTCTGCAATGAACGTGCGGCCTACATAAGTTTGTGTGTGGAGGAATAGAGTGTGACTCGTCCTAGGAAGTTGACCTGGAGTCCTTTCGATGGAATTCTAGGCTAGGACTCTCCCAATACCACCTCGTCAGGGTATGGGGGACGCGACAGTATTAACTTAATACTAGGAACACAAGGAAATATGGTTTACCTGCAGTGGTTTGAGGTCAGCTATGCAGAGAACCCAGGATGCTGCTTTCCCCAAGAGAGGGGAGGATGAAGAAAGAAGTAAGGGCCAGACATACTCTTTCATTCACGCAGACTGAGACCGGGTAACAATGCCCTCAACCTTCTTCTACCTGTCCAATAAGGAGCCTGAGGTTAGACCAGCTGTTGTGCAGCCACCACAGGGCCGATAGAAAAGGTATCGAGGCTCCTGTGGGTCACGTCCTGCAGGTAGTGGGCTGTGAAGGTCGTTTGACGCTTCCAGACCCCAGCTTGTAGCACCTGCGTCACAGAGAAGTTTCTCTTAAAGGCCAGGGACGTAGCGATGCCCCTGACATCGTGTGCTCTAGGGCAACGTGACGGAAGAGGGTCAGGATTCAAGGCGTGATGCATAACCCTTCGAATCCAAGCCGAAATGGTGTTCTTGGTGACCTTCCTCTTAGTCCTTCCTGTGCTTACGAACAACGCCTGCACGCGGGGACGAACTGCAGCTGTTCTCTTCAAGTAACGCCTCAGACTCCTCACTGGGCATAATAGCAGATGGTCTGGGTCACTTGTTACAGAACGGAAACTCGTGACCCTGAAGGAGTCGAACCGTGGGGGGTTCGACTCCTGAGTCTTGGCAACAAACTCAGGGACGAACCTGAACGTTACCTCCCCCCATCCCCTTCAATGGGCGATGTCGTATGAGAGACCATGAAGTTCACTAACTCGTTTGGCAGAGGCCAATGCGAGTAGGAAAGCCGTCTTCCAAGTCAGGTGGCAATCAGAGGCCTGGCGTAATGGTTCAAAGGGAGGTCTCTTCAGAGCCCTGAGAACCCGAACCACGTTCCATGGAGGAGGTCTCACTTCCGACTGAGGGCAGGTACGCTCATAACTACGTATGAGTAAAGAGAGTTCTAGCGAGGAAGAAATGTCCACTCCTTTCAGCCTAAAGGCCAGGCTTAAGGCTGAGCGATAGCCTTTCACCACCGAGACCGAAAGGCGCATTTCCTCCCGCAAATACACATGGAACTCCGCTATTGCTGGAATAGTGGCATCGAGTGGAGAGATACCCATCCCACGACACCAACCACAGAAGACTCTCCACTTCGCCTGGTAGACTCCCGCAGAGGACTTTCGCAGGTGTCGAGACATTCTTTCCGCAACCTGCTGCGAAAAGCCTCTCTCCGTGAGGAGATGCTGGATAGTCTCCAGGCGTGAAGCCGAAGCGAGGCTACGGCTTTGTGAAAGATGTTGCAATGTGGTTGTCTGAGTAGCTCGTGTCGTGGGGGAAGTTCTCTCGGAGGTTCCAATAGGAGTTGCAGAAGGTCCGGGAACCATTCCGCGTGATGCCATAGCAGAGCTATTAAGGTCATAGACAGGTTGACCGATAGTCTGGTCCTGTTGAGCACCCTTCTCATCAGACAAAACGGTGGTAAGGCGTACACATCGATGTTGTCCCACCGCTGTTGGAAAGCATCTTGCCAGAGAGCCTTGGGGTCCGGGACTGGGGAGCAGTACAGAGGCAGCTTGAAATTCAAGGCCGTCGCGAACAGGTCCACCGTCGGCGAACCACAAAGTCAGGACTTAGTTGGCTATCTGAGGATCCAAAGACCACTCAGTACTCACTATATGCGAAGCTCTGCTCAGACTGTCAGCGAGCACATTCCTCTTGCCAGGAATGAAGCGAGCTGATAGTGCGTACACATCGATGTTGTCCCACCGCTGTTGGAAAGCATCTTGCCAGAGAGCCTTGGGGTCTGGGACTGGGGAGCAGTACAGAGGCAGCTTGAAATTCAAGGCCGTCGCGAACAGGTCCACCGTCGGCGAACCACAAAGTCAGGACTTTGTTGGCTATCTGAGGATCCAAAGACCACTCAGTACTCACTATATGCGAAGCTCTGCTCAGACTGTCGGCGAGCACATTCCTCTTGCCAGGAATGAAGCGAGCTGATAGTGCTATCGAGTGGACTTCGGACCACCTCAGAATCTCTACTGCAAGATGGGATAGCTGATGTGAAAAGGTACCTCCCTGCTTGTTGATATAAGCCACTACCATGGTGTTGTCGCTCATCACCACCACAGAGTGGCCCCCCAGGGTCCGTTGGAACTGTTGAAGGGCCAGATACACGGCCTTCATCTCTAGCAGGTTCATGTGAAGGTACTTTTCTGATTCTGACCAAAGGCCTGAGACCCTCTGGTTCAGAATGTGGGCCCCCCACCCTTCTTTTGATGTGTCCGAGAACAGTGTCAAATCCGGGGGGAAGGACGAGAAGATCCACTCCCTTTCGTAGGTTTTCATCGATCAGCCACCACCGCAGGTCCGCCTGTTCCGTGGGTCCTATAGGGACCAGAAAGTCCAGGGAGTCGGAACCCTGACTCCACCGGGACTTGAGCCGCCATTGCAGGGATCTCATCCTGAGACGGCCGTTCGGGACCAGACGGGCCAGGGAGGCTAGGTGACCTAAAAGACGTAACCATGATTGGGCTGGAAGCTCTTCCCGCCTGAGGAAGGGCTCTGCCACCCTCCTCAGCCTTGCTATCCTGTTGTCTGATGGAAAGGCTTTGTGGAAATTGGTGTCTAATAACATGCCTAGATATACCAGTCGTTGGGACGGCTGCAGAGAGGACTTCTCGAGATTTACCATGATACCCAGATCTTGGCAAAGTCCCAGAAGTCTGTCTCGGTGCCGAAGAAGTCTCTGAGTCTGCCAGGATCAGCCAGTCGTCCAGATATCGGAGGAGACGGATGGGGTTCCTGTGCGCCCATGACGAAATCAGGGTGAACACTCTGGTGAACACTTGAGGTGCTGTGGAGAGAACGAAGCACAGTACCTTGAACTGGTAGGTCTTGCTGTCTAGGCTGAATCTCAAGTACTTCCTGGAAGACGGATGGATTGGGATCTGGAAGTACGCGTCCTTCAGATCCAGTGTGCACATGAAGTCTTGTGGTCTCACTGCAAGTCTGACCGTGTCCGCTGTCTCCATGCTGAACGAAGTTTGTTTGACAAACTTGTTCAGAGCTGAGAGATCGATGACGGGTCTCCAGCCTCCAGACAAGGCGTCGACTGAAGAAGCCAGGGGAGCCGTCGACGACCTCTTGGAGAGCATCCTTCTTGAGCATGGTCTCGACTTCTGGCCGAAGGGCTAGCCCCCTTTGCCGATCCCATGGCATAGGAGCTCAACGACACTGGATTCGCTGTCAGGAGAGGTTGAGATGTTGTGAATGGGACGCGATAACCTTGGCCGATCACAGAGACCGTCCAGGAATCGGCCCCATGTTGCTGCCACCTGTGCACGCAACTTTGTAGGCATCCCCCCACAGGTGGACACGCGGGGGGATTGCCACTCCTAGCGTTTACGGCTACGGCCGCTCCCCCTAGGAGTCTTGCCTCCCCTGGAGGACTTACCACCCCTCCTGTCCTTGACAGGAAAGGGCTGTGGCTTAGACACCTTCGTCTTAGCTGCCGGAGCCTGCATCGGTGTCCTGCGAGGCTGCTATTGATGCTGTTGTGGAGCTGGAGGCTTGTAGGGCCGAGATGAGAGGGCCCTTTGGAGGAGTGAATCCTGGTTCGACTTCCTCCACCTCACAGCTGTGCGTTCTACATCCTTGGCCTCAAACAACCTTCCTCCAAGGATGGAGGAGTGTTTGAGCCTGCAGACATCCACGGCGGGGACCTTCAGATGGAACTTCTCGGTCATCGCATCGCGTCGCTTTAAGATCGAGTTGGCCCACAGGTTGGTAACCTGGTGGGCCAGGAACTCGATGGAGCGAGTGCCCGAGAGGAGGAAGGTCTCCAGGGCCTTCCTATTGCTCTCCTTAGAAAAGTCCTCGGAGCACAATAGGATGCCCAGAGAACCCAGCCAGACGTCCAGCCACGAAGTGGCCTGCATGGCACACTTCGCAACCTTCTCCTGGCTAAGGATCTCCGAAGCCGAGAATGTCACCTGCCGGGAGGAGAGCTTCTCAAGAGGAGTTCCCCTTGTGAGCTCTTCCACCGAGTGGTGGAGGGGAAGAGCTACACTGGACTCCCCCATGATCTCAAAATACCTCCTCTGCTGTAAACGAGGAGGTGGGAGGAGTTTGTTCCCGGCAGAGGAACGGCTGGAGGAGGCGAGTTCCGAGAGCTGAGCTTCGACCTTGTCTCTGACACTCTTCACCCCCTGGGACCAAGGCAAAGCTGCACTGGCCCTTGGGGGTTTCTTGGTACCGTAGACTTGGTCTAGGACCGTGTCCTTGCCTTCGCGAGGGGCGATCTCCGGGTCCTTGAACCTGTTGAGTTGCCTCATCAGATTTAAGACCTGCCAGAAGGCATGCTCAGACTCCTGCTGCTCTCCTCCCTGTGGACTGGCAGCTAAGACTCCCATCCCCAGAGGCTCTTCTTGGGGAGACACGTGGACGTTCTCCCAGGGTCTGGTTGGCTCTGGACGGATCCGTGAAGACGACTTAGGAATCGTCTTTGAGTCCTTGGGTTCCCTCCTGGGCAGGATACAGGACTCCAGCAAAGAGGTCTGGAAGGTACCTTCCACGCGAGACGTTTCTCTTCCTCGAGGTGGGGTTCCTCCCATTGGTGCCGTGGGAGACGCCCTCACCTCGCTGGACTCTCCTGAGGACGGAAAAGCTTCGTCCACAGGAGAAGGAGAAAACGACCGCAAAAGGGATGGAGCCTTCCTGACGGACCTCTTAGGAGCCAACTTCTCCCTAGGAGAAGTCACCACGAAGTCCACTCCTCTCCTTCTCTTCAGCGGGGGCGAGTCTGTCTTTGGTCTGAGTCCCAGATCAGCGAGGGCTGGCTTCACAGCCTGCACCACCACTTTCATCAGGTGACCAAACCAAGACTGACGGGTGACGGACGCAGTGTCAGTAATCCCCGCTAGAGGGAAGGGGATCTCCCGATCCTTCGGAGTGGACGCAACGGGGCCTACCTGGAAAGAAGAAAGGGAAGAATGTTGCTTAGCCCTCTGGAGACTCTTCATGGTCCTGGGTGAGAGACCTGCGCTTGCGCGGTGGCGATCCTGATAGCGATCTGGAAGTACGTGTCCCTGTCGCAGGCACGAGCTGCGTAACCCGGCGAGAATGGGGGTCGCGCTGGCGCTCACGCGATAGAGCATTCAGGAGATCGGGCGCGGGCGGCTGCTGGAGCGCGGGCGTACAGTCGCGCGGGCGAGTGGGCACGTTGGCGCGCCGGTGAATGAGCGAGCGAGGGTAGAGGAGATCACTGTCGGTTAGGAGAACGATGAAGCGCAGGAGATCGATGGCGCACTGGAGATCTATGGCGCGTGGGCGAGCGATGGCGAGTCGGCGAGCGATGGCGTGTCGGCGAACGGTGGCGCGTGATGGCGTGATGGCGCGTTGGCGAACGGTGGCGCGTAGTACGTGCAGGCGATCGACCGCGCACAGGAGATTTAGCGCGTGTGCGCGTCGGAGACCTGTGACAATCCGAGTCATGGGCGCGCTGGCGCATTGGCGAGCGCTTGCGCACAGGCTAAGGATCGCGCTGGCGCGTTGGCGAGCGCTTGCGCACAGGCGAAGGATCGCGCGAGCGCTCAGGAGATCGTTGGCGCGCAAGATGGTGTCGACGCGCAGGATCAGATGGCGAGGAAACGCGCAAGGGCGAACGCTCGCGGTCGGGCTCAGAAGAGGAAGACTCGTGGGCACGCGGGCGTGCAGGAACTCTTGAAGTGCGCACCGGGGAGCGTGCGCGCTGTTGCGCAGGCGAAGATGGGCGCACAGGAGAGCGAGGGCGAGGCGAAGGAGTAAGGTCCTTGCCTGCGTCCAGATCCGAAGATCTCGGGCGCATGGGCAAGCGTTGGCACACATCAGGAACAAGGTGCGCAGGTGCGCGCTGACGAGCAGGAGATCGTGTGCGCTCAGGAGACCGATGGCGCGCAGCAGGAACAGCAGGGCGCTGACGACTAGCAGGGGAGCGCTGGCGAGCAGGAGAGCGTTGACGAGCAGGAGAGCGCTGGCGAGGCGAGTCTGACGGCTGCAACTCAGGAGAGCGCATGTGCGCTACTGCGAGCGAACGCGCAGCTGAGCGCACAGGGGAACCCTGACGCGCAAATGATTTATCCACACCGTGGAAGACATCCCTTTGCCCCGAAGGAACCGGTGCCCGTCGGGTGACGGGGTGAGAAGGCGCCTGCTGCGCATCTGCAACCAGGGGTGAAGGTAGGCCGGAAGGACTGGAAGGTCTGGCAGGCGTAGGAGATCGCGAGCGATCTGCGGAGAGGTCCAAGGACGTGGCTGCTATGGTCTGCTCCCGACGAGAAGAATCCTCTGCAGGGGAAGGCGGCGGAGACGACTCGAAGAGGCGCCTCTTAACTCCCTTATAGGAAGAAGGGAGGCCCCTACGGCGAAGAGGAGGACGAGCCTTACTGCGAAGGCGTCCTCGAGGAAGGTCATCCACATCGTCGGTCCTCCGAAGAAGAGTCTCTGTCAGTGCGCTCCCCCGAGGAGGAGACGCACCCGCAGGAGAGACCGTGGGACTCAACTCCCCCTTCGAAGGATGTTCAGAAGGGGAGGCTGAGCCTTCAGCAACGTCCGCAACAGCATCAGCAGCAGAGGTTTGACCAGACCCGTCGGAAGCCTCTGCCAAAACCACGTCGACAATAGACAGAGGGTCTACCTCTGCTATTACCGGCGATTGTTTGACAGCAGCCCTAACTGGATCAGGTCAAACAGGGCTTCCTTGGAGGGCAAGCCCTTAAGCCCCAAGGAAGCCCAAAGCTGAAAGAGATCATCATTAGATACAGCATGGTCATCATCATAATGAGAATCAAAATCGTCCCCCGGAGGAGGAGGGGGAGCTGCCCCGCTATGGGAGGCAACGCCCACTCCCACACCCCGAGTTCGTGAAACAGAACAATGGCCTACGCTACCACTCGACGGTCTCTCACGAGAGGCCGACCGAGTGGGAGCTTCAGAGGAGGTTCGGGTGGCGGAAGAAGAGTCCTTGGAGCCTTCCTTCTTCAAGGCAGCCTTTGAAGGAGAAAGGTCTCTCTTGGACTTCTTCTTACGCCGCCGAGCAAACCTCTCCCACTGGGAGGTAGACCACTCCCTGCACTCACTACAAGTTAAGTCTCTAGCACACCGTTGACCTCGACACTGGGGACAAAGGGTGTGAGGATCCGTCTCGACCGCCGACATGAAGGTTCCACAGGGGCGGCCGGAGAGTCCAGGGCATTTGCACATAATTGCGATGATGGTAGAGGCCAACTTCCAAACACACAAAGCTGAAGAAAAAGAAAAAACAGATTAAGGCTGTCAAAAGCGAGGACGAAAGACAGATACGTCTGCTCATCGTCCGAGCCAAAAGTGAAGAGAGACAATTCACCGGTGTGAGGGGGGGAGGGGTAGCAAGCTACCCCTTCCCCTACCCCCTTGCTAACTAGCGCGGGGGTAGTTAACCCTCGTAAAAATCTAATGGCTCGTCATTTTCAGCTACGCCGAAAGTAAACCCTATGTAAATAGCTAAGGTTTGTATGGCTACGGAACAAATACAGGTTACAGCGAGAGAAAAATCTAACGTTGTTTCCGCTTGCGGCAGCACAGAATATATGAGGGAACAGGGGATGGTTCCGAGGTACCTCGCTAGGGCGCACTGGTGGTACACCTGGCTATCCAATCGGCGATTGGCGCGAGTTTTGAATTTTCTGCCGTAACGTCAGAGACGTAAGCTATATATATATATATAACTACCAGGTAAATCTTATGTTTAAAAATATTTTCATAATAAAATAAATTTTTGAATATACTGTACTTACCCGCTGGTTATATAAGAATGGCTAAAGTCCCTAGACGCCCGGAAGAAAATTCAAAATCTCGCGGCTATCGCAGATATACCAGGTGTACAATAGCGCCCTCGCGGTAGTCAGGTAGAACTATACCAAACCCTTCAGATCTTCCATGCCCCATGGTCTCTAGAGGGGAGGAGGGTGGGTTTTTAACTTATATAACCACAGGGTAAGTATATTCAAAAATTTATTTTATAATGAAAATATCATTTTTAAATATAAAACTTACCCGCTGGTTATATAAGAATGGCTGATTGACACCCTTGGTGGTGGGCCAGAGACAGCAACATAATTGGAAATTCACTTAAGAGTTACACAAACAACTTAAGAGGTTCGTACTTGATAAGGAAGCTGACTGCAATGATTCTCTGCCTCATTCTGTCTGCTATCCTTAGGAGATCCAGTGGTCCACCCAGGGGCTGATGATCTCTAGGAGCTGTCAAACGGTGCTATAACCTACAACATGACAGGACCTCAACTAATACCCTTGTTCCGAGCGCACTCAAGGAACAAATTGACCACCTGACCAAACAATAGATTGCGGAAGACTGACGACCAATCTCCACATACAACCATAACTTTACAAGTTCCAAGAGATAGAAAAGGGTATGAGGAAAAAAAGGAACGTAGTTTTAGATCATTCACCTACTATCGCATTCGCCGCCACGAATGGTCCCAACGTGTAACAGTCCTCATAGAGAGTCTGAACATTTTTTAAGTAATGGGATGCGAATACAGACTTACTTCTCCAGAAAGTTGTATCCAATAAACTTCGTAGAGAACGGTTTTGTTTAAAAGCCACTGAAGTCGCTACCGTTCTGACTTCATACGTCTTCACCTTGAGAGGCCTCTAGTCTACCTCATCACACTGGGTGTGAGCCTCTCTAATCAAGAGCCTTATGAAAAAGGATAAGGCATTCTTTGACATGAGCAGTGAAGATTTTCTCACTGCACACCACAGTGTCTGAATCGCCTCTCAAACTCTTAGTTCTGTCCAAATAGAACCTTAATGCTCTTACAGGGCAGAGCACTTTCTCCAACTCCTCTCCCACCACATCATAGAGGTTAGGGATCTCAAAAGACTTAGGCCATGGACGGGAAGGATTTTCATTCTTGGCCAAAAAACCAAGCTGTAAGGAGCATATGGCTTTCCCATCTCGGAAACCAATGTTCAGGCTTAAGGCGTGAACTTCACTAACCCTTTTAGCAGAGGCTAAACTAACCAGAAACAGAATTTTCAAGGTTAGATCCTTAAAAGAAGCCAAGTGTAAAGGTTCAAATTTGTCACTCATGAGATATCTAAGAACCACGTCCAGGTTCCAGGCAGGTGATTCTGGTTGTCTTTTCTTTGAGGTATCAAAAGACTTAAACAGATCCTGCAAGTCCTTAATATTGGAAAGGTCCAAGTTTCTGTGCCTAAAGACCGTCGCCAACATACTTCTGCAACCTTTGATTGTAGAGGACGAGAAGTTATGCTTATTTCTGAGGTCTAGGAAGAAATCGGCCATCGAGTTATAGAGGTACTGGATGAAGACACAGAATTAGCTCTACACCATTCTCTGAATAACTCCCACTTGGACTGATACACCTTGATGGTAAAAGACCTCCTTGCTCTCGCAATAGCCTTGGCTGCCTCCTTCGAAAACCCTCTAGATCTAGCGAGTTTATCGATAGTCTGAAGGCAGTCAGACGTAAAGCTCGGAGGTTTAGGTGGTTTCTTGCCAAGTGAGGTTGTCTGAGAAGATCTGCTCTTAAAGGAAGGCTTCTCAGGACATCTACCATCCATTCCAGTACCTCTGGAAACCAGCTTCTTGACAGCCAGAGCGGAGCTATTAGAGTCATCCTGGTTCCTTCGTGCGACACGAACTTCTGCATCACCTTGTACAGAATCTTGAACGGTGGGAATGCATACACCTCCATGTGTGACCAATTCGTTAGGAAAGCGTCTATGTGCATGGCTTCGGGGTCCGGTACCGGTGAACAGTAGCACTCCAGTCTCTTCGTCTTTGCGGTTGCAAAAAGATCTACGAGGGGACGACCCCATAACCGCCACAGACTCTTGCAGACCTCCGGGTGTAATATCCATTCCATGGGGAGAACCTGATCTCTCCTGCTGAGTCTGTCCGCATTTACACTCTTGACCCCCTGAATAAAAAGAGTCAATAATGTCACTTTCCTTTCCTCTGACCATACGAGAAGGGGTCTCGCTATCTCGTACAGAGACCATGAGTGGGTCCCGCCTTGCTTCGCTGTATAGGCTAGAACTGTGGTGCTGTCCGCATTGATTTGGACCACTTGCCCAGGATCTGCTCCTCGAAGCCTTTGAGGGCCAAATGTACTGCCAAAAGCTCCTTTTGATTTATGTGGAGAGTTTTTTGCTCTACCATCCACAGACCTGAGAGCTCCCTCTTCCCTAATGTCGCTCCCAACACCGAGTTTGAGGCGTCGGAAAACAACACGAGGTCTGGGCTCTCCTGATTCAACGACAGGCCTTCCTGTAGTCTGTGCTCGTTGTTCCACCACTGAAGGTGTGTTCTGATGGAAGCTGTGATGGGAATGCTTTCCCTGTCAAGACTGTCCCCTTTCTTCCAATGCCAATTGAGGTGAAACTGAAGGGGGCGTAAATGTAACCTCCCCAGAGACACGATCTTCTCCAAAGATGAGAGTGTCCCCAGAAGGCTCATCCATTCCCTCACTGAACTGGCGTCCTTCTTTATAAACGCCCGAAGTTTTAGGAGCGCTGTTTGAATCCTTACAGGCGACGGGAAAGCCTGAAAACTCTGACTCTGAATCTCCAACCCCAAATAAAGAATCTTCTAGGATGGAGTCAGCTGCGATTTCTTCAAACTCACTAGGAGTCCTAATTCTTTGGTCAATTCCAATGTCATTTTTAGGTCCTTCAAACAGCAATCGGCTGAGGTGGCTCTTATAAGCCAATCGTCCAGGTACAGGGAGGCCCTGATTCCCTTTGAATGCAGCATGCTTGCTACATTCAGCATGATTTTTGTGAACAATAGAGGAGCTGTGCTGAGACCGAAACATGAGGCTCTGAACTGGAAGACCTTGTTTACGTACATAAACCTCAGATAATGCCTGCAGCTGGGGTGTATTGGAATATGGAAGTAGGCGTCTTGGAGATCTAATGAGACCATCCAATCGCCCTTCCTTACCGCTGCCAAAACCGTCTTCTGTGTTTCCATGGTAAACTTCATGTTCTGGACGTAGCCATTGAGAACACTTACGTCCAGAACTGGTCTCCATTCTCCTGAACTCTTGGGTACTAAGAATAGCCGGTTGTAAAACCCCGGCGATGTTAAATCCTGTACTTTCTCTATCGCTCGCTTCTCCAGTAACAGAGACATTTGAAGCCGCATGGCCTGCCTCTTTGGTCCCTCCCAGTATCTGGACGAAAGATTCACAGGATCTGTGACTAATGGAGGATTTGATAAAAATGGAATCTTGTATCCCTCCTTCAACACTAGGATGGACCAAGGGTCCGCCCCATTCTTCTCCCAGGCCTTCCAGAAGTAATTCAGCCTGGCCCCTACTGCTGTCTGAAGGATAGGGCAGTCAGACTCTACCTCGGCCGGTCTTAGTTCCTCTCTTCTTAGGTTTCCTCCCGTCAGACCTGAAGGAACCCCTTCCGGTAGGCTTACCACGAAAGGGCTGAGAGGGTCGTACCCCAGAAGTACCTTCTTTTGGTTTACGGGACGAAGACGGCAGAACTTTCCTGGCCATATTAGCCACTAGATCATGAGTAGCCTTTTGGGTTAAAGCAGTGGCAGCTTCCCCCACCAACTCTTGTGGGAATAGAGTAGAGGACAGCGGAGAGAATAGCAACTCCGATCTCTGGTAAGAGGGAGCTCCCGCAGAGAGAAAGGAACACATAGTGGCCCTCTTCTTAATCACTCCAGCCGTGAAAAGAGTAGCCAACTCGTTAGAGCCATCCCTGACTCCCTTGTCCATACAGGACATCAAATGAATGAGACTGCTAGTGTCCGCGCCTTTCATTTCAGAGACCTTTTTTCCTAGGGCTCCCAAAGACCAATCTAAATAGTTAAAAACTTCAAAGGCCCTGAACATGCCTTTTAGTAGATGATCAAATTCTGTCATAGACCACCACACTTTTGTTTTTATCAAGGCCAGTCGACGAGAGGAGTCCACAAGGCTCGAGAAATCTCCCTGGGCAGAGGTAGGAACTCCCAAGCCCAGAACTTCCCCTGTTTCATACCAAATACTGGATTTGGAAGCCAATCTTGCGGGTGGAAAGGCAAAGCCCATTTTGCCAAGAGTCCTCTTTGACTCCATCCAAGTTCCCATCAATTTCAAAGCTCTTTTAGAAGAGCGTGAGAGTACCATCTTCGTAAACAGAGGCACTTTAGTGTCCTTCCCCTAGGTAAATTCAGATGGGGGAGAACGTGGCACCACAGGAGTAAAGTGGTCTGGAAAGAATCCCGTGAAAATCAACATTAATTTTTTGAGATCCACTGAATGTTGAGCTTGTTTCTCTTCTTCCCCTTCAGAAATAGCTTCCAACAGTTCGTCCAGGTCAGATACCTCCTCTGGTTCTTCTTCTGACAATTCAGCCGTTGCAGCAGCCTGAACCGAAGAGTCAGTGCCGAAATGGGAACGTTTGCGATGTCCAACATCTCCTTCTATCAGGCGATCACTAGTCTTTCGTTTAAATCGCATTCAGTTTGGGAAACAGCGTCCAACTGAAGTGGAGCGGTCGAGGTTGACTGATGTGTGACGCCACGAATGGACTGACGCTCAGCGTCAAGGGTCAACTAACGTGAGCCGTCGCGATGACGCGAAGCGTCTGGTTGACGCTGACGCTGAAGCTCTGTGCCGTCAAGAGTCAACTGACGTGAGCCGTCGCGAGGACGCCTGGCGTCCGTTTGCTGTTGACGCTGACGCTCCGTCGCATCATGAGTAGACTGCCGAGAGCCGTCATGGTGACGCATTGCGTCCACTTGGGCCACTGCCGTTCCGCATCGCGTTCATTACCATCCTGCCGCTCAGCGGCTCATTCTATCGCTAGCTGAACGTCAACGCTTTTGGAAGAAAGACGTTCAGAGGTTGATTTTTGTTTAGCAACAGCTCCCTGACATGACCCATCCAACTCATCCTGCCGTTGAACACTGTGATTGGGAGATCGCCTATGTGATAACGCGTCAGCCCCAAAGATAACAGGCCGTTTGTGCGACAACGGGTCTGAAGACTGATGCCCAACCGCACTGCTAAGCGCAGGTTGATAAGACCACATCAATGACGAGAGCTGCTGTTACATACCCAACAGCATCGACCATTTAGGATCCCTGCTATGCGATACATTGGAATCTTTTTCTAATGGGAAATCGGCTTCTACCTCGCTTTCAAATCTCTTCTCACTTTCGGGCGTCGAAAGCCAGTCTGACGGAAGCGGCAGTGCATGAACCGTCACATCAGAAACAGGCATTAGTTCTGAATCAGATTGTATCACATCAATATCCACAACAGGGCCTCTGTCAGAGCGTTTCGCAGGCGTGCAACCCTCAGGAGACTGAAAACGCTCAGGCGTATCCCAGGTACTACAGCCCGGTTGACGAGGAAGCAATTCGTGTCGCTGAACAACCGCGTGAGACTTCCTTTTAAGCGGTCTAGAAGCGTGACGCCAGGTCTCGCTAAACGAACCTTCATCCGAGGAAGGCGATAACGCACCAACCTCATCTTTCCTATGATGAGGGTGAGCGACCTGTGTTACGACAGCAGGAACGCTCAAGGGGACGTCTGCACGATTGAAGCCTCTCGTTCCCTTTTGCCATCCGACATTACTTCTCCCATGGGTTCGGGAGCTTGAAAGAAGTCGTAGGCTGGGTGAACGACAGGATCGTGCAGACGCACCCTCCACAACACTAAACACATTTGAAACACTTTTCACATTTGGTTGGTCGCCCGTGCAACAACTTTTAAGCACATTAATCTCGGACAAGATCTGGTTTTTGTCCGCAGCTAATGATTCGACTCTTTTACCGAGAGCCTGAATCGCTGTTAACATATCTTTCATAGAAGGTTCCTTCAATTATTGATCTACCACTACGGAGGAAGGAATAGGATCAATGACATTAGGTAAGGACAAATCAACAGAACAAGATGAACTGCGCCTAACCCTGTCCCTCTCTAATCTTTTAATGTAATGTTCATAAGTTACCCACTCGCTATCGGTTAACGAAATGCATTCATCACACCCATCCCCATAAGAACAAGACTTTACCCTACATCTAATACAAATACTATGAGGGTCCCCAGAAGTCTTAGGAAGTCGAGTACGACAACCTTTAACACACTTCCGAATTACAGGGGAGGGGTCGGCCATATAGAATTGGTGAGAGACCAAAAACATAAATAAAGGTTAAATTACATAAATTAACCCCAAAACAAAAAGATTTCAAGAATAAATGAAAACGAAATCAATTATGCGAAAGCCCAAACTCAAAAAACGGAGTACATCACCAAATAACCGTCCAAAACAGAGTAAGTTTCGAGAGAATTTCCAATAGTTCCAGCCAGCAATGGCGGCAGAGAAGATCTGAAGGGTTTAGTATAGTTCTACCTGACTACCGCGAGGGCGCTAGTGTACTCCTGGCATATCTGCGATAGCCGCGAGATTTTGAATTTTCTGCCGGGTGTCTAGGGTCTTTAGCCATTCTTATATAACCAGCGGGTAAGTTTTATATCTAAAAATTAATTTTATAATGAAAATACCATTTTTAAATATGTAACTTTCCTGGTAGTTACATATATATAGCTGATTGACACCATTGGTGGCGGGTAGAAAACCTCCTCCCATTGGGAATCCGTAAAATTATTAATAGCTACAATTAGTAGTACTGTACCAATAATCTGGTTCTTACCTGATAAGGAAGCTGGCTTCATAGTTATTCTGCCTCATTTGCCTGCATTCCTTAAGAGACTCAGCGATCCACCCAGGGGGCTGTAAAAGTCTCTGTGGGGCTGCCACAAGGTCCTCGACATTAGCGTGGCTAGACCTCCACCCTTGCTACCCTGGCATAGCCATGGATAATGATTCTGACCACCTACTCCAAAGTTAAAAACACACACCAAAAAAACTAACATAACATGCATCCCAGACTGTGGAAGGCTGCAACACCCTTCACAGACAGCCTGTGAACTCAAGTACAAGAAAAAAAGCAAGGGTATATAATAAAAAAGGTTATAGGGAAGAGGCAGTAGACCCTTCTCCACCTACGACGCTGGAGGTAACATAAGGACCCAGGTAACAACAATCTTCATATTGTGTCTGGACATCCTTGAGATATTGAGATAACAGTCTATGAAGATTAATTTACTTCGCCAGAAAGTAGCCTCCAAAATTGACTTCATTGACCTATTGTGCTTGTTAGCCATAGAAGTTGCTACAGCTCTAACCTCATGTGATTTTACCTTAAGGATAGGGAAAAATTCTTACTTCACAATTCTGGTGAGCTTCCCTTATCAAATCTTTAATGAAAAAAGCCAGGGTATTTGTTGATAAAGGCAAAGAGGACTTTTTAACTGAGCACCAGAGGTTGTCTGCTTGTCCTCTCAGGTGTTTAGACGCGTGCAGATAAAAATTTTAGAGCTCTCACTGGACAAAGGCCTCTCTCCTTTTCCCGTCCAATCAAGTGAAATAGCTCTGGGATGGTAAAAGATCTTGGCCAAGGTCGATAAGGATTCTAATTTTGGGCGAGAAAGCCTAGCTGAAGGGAGCAAACTGCATTGTCTCCATTAAAGCCCACCTTCTTGCTGATGGCTTGTAACTCTCTTATTCTTTTGGCTGTAGCCAATGCAATTAGGAATAGAGTCTTTTTGGTAAGATCCTTCCAAGAAGCTTTGTCAAGGGGTTCAAACCTACTTGAGGTAAAAAAGGCTAGGACTACATCCAGGTTCCAAGAGGGGGTTAGATTGTCCTTTCTCTTAGCAGTCTCAAAAGTTCTAATGAGGTCCGAGAGATCCTTGTTACCTGACCCGTCAATGTGTCTGTGACGATAGACGGGGCTAACATGCTGCGGTAACCCTTGATGGTAGGTACCGCCAGCTTCTCTTTTGTTCGCAGATGCAACAGAAAGTCTGTTATTTGGGCTATCGAGGTACTGTACTGGTAGAGGAAAGTTTGTTAGTCCTGCACCATTCTCTAAACACGTCCCACTTAGATTGATAAACTCTAAGAGTGGATGTCCTTCTAGCTCTCGCGATAGCTCGTGCAGCTTCCCTTGAAAAGCCCTTCGCTCTTACCAGCTTTTCGGCAGTAGAAAAAGCAGTCAGATTGAGAGAGGGGATATTCTGATGGTACCTCACTATGTGTGGCTGTTTGAGCAGATCGCTCCGACTTAGTAACGTTCTGGGGGTATCTACCAGCCACTCCATCACCTATGCAACCCAAGGTCTCATGGGCCAAAACGGAGCTATCAGGGTCATGCGGGCGTTATGCAATTCCTTGAACTTTTTCAGGACTCTGTCCAGGATCTTGAATGGTGGAAAAACGTACACATCTAGGTCCCACCAGTCCAAGAGAAAAACATCCACTGCAGCTGCTTCCTGGTCTGGGACTGGAGAGCAATACACTGGCAACCTCTTTGTCAACTGTGTAGCGAAGAGGTCTATCGAGGGTTGACTCCACAACATCCAAAGGTTGGTGTACATCTCGTGATGTAGGGTCCACTCTGTAATAGAACTTGTCTCCTCTGCTGAAAAGGTCCGCCCTGACGTTCTTTTCCCCTTTTATGAAGCGAGTTATCAGGGTTATGTCCCTCGCTTTCACCCACAGTAGTAGATCTCTCGCAGCCTCGTAAAGTGAGTCTGAATGAGTGCCTCCTGCTTTTTGATGTAGGCCAACGCTGTGGTGTTGTCTGCATTGACCTGAACTAAGTTTCCTTGGACTTCCTCCTGAAAGTGTATTAGTGCTAGGTGAATGGCCACTAGCTCCTTGATGTTTATGTGCCATTCCCTCTGAGACTCTTCCCACAGACTCGGCCTTCCCCAGTGTTGCACCCCACCCCATGTCTGATGCATCGGAATACAACACTAGGTCGGGGTTCCTCTGATAAAGTTCGAGGTCCAGGAGTTTGTTGGCATCGTGCCACCAACTCAAGAGATTCCTGATCCCCAGAGGAATCGGCAACCACTTTTCTAGACCTTGACCTCTCGTCCAAAATTTGCAAAATGGAATTGAAAAGGCCGTAAATGAAGTCTCCCCAGGGATACAAACTGCTTGATCGATGAGAGGATACCCAGTGGACTCATCCATTCTCCTACCGAGCAGGACCGTATATCAGGAAGTGTCGCACCTTTTCTAGGCATTCTAGAATGCATTTCGGGGCTGGAAAAGCCCGAGAAACCACTGACTGAATCCTCATACCCAGGTAGATGATGTTTGCGAGGGAGTCAGTTGAGATTTTGCTAGGTTCACCACTAGACCTAGCCGTTTATAGCCTCAAGGACATTGTAATTGAAGACCCTCCAGACACTTTCTTGCGACCTGGCTCTGAGTAGCCAATCGTCCAAGTACATTGATATCCGTACTCCCTTCAAATGTAGCCAGTGAGCCACGTTGACAACCACTCGAGTGAAAACGTAGGGAGCTGTGCTCAGTCCAAAACAGAGTGCTTAGAACTAATAAGTAGTTTCTTGGAACACGAATCTCAGAAAATTTCTGTAGTTCGGGTGCATCGGTATGTAGAAATACGCGTCCTGCAGATCTAACGACACCATCCAGTCTCCCTGTCTGGTGCCTGCTAGGACTGACGCAGAAGACTCCTAGGAAAAACTTGACTTGCTTATGAACTTGTTCAGAGGACTTACGTTCAGAACAGGTCTCCAACCCCCCAAGTATACGGAACTAGAAAAAGTCTGTTGTAAAATCCCCCTGACGAGAGGACTTCTACCACTTCTATTGCTGCTTTTGGCAGCATCTGGTTAGCCTGCTCTTTCCAGTAGTGGAATACTTGTGTCTGGAGATTAAGATCACTTTTGGGTTTTGGTTGCTGTTTGGGTTTAAGAGGTTGACCTCCAGCAGCCATTCTCTGGCCTCTTCTAGACAAGCTCTCCCACGAAAGGGCTGACGCGTGGGAGGAGCTTCCTTCTCCTTCCTGGCTACAAGGTTAGTCGGAAGCACTTCTTCGCAGTCCTTTGCAATCAGATCTAGCGTTGCTTGTGCGTAATAGCTGCCTATAAGTCCTTCACTAGCTCTGAAGGGAAGAGGAACTCTGATGTGAAAAAGGGTTGTGAGTGCGACCGAAACGTCCCTCACGGTGTCTGAATATGCCCCTCACGGTGTCTGAATATGTCCTTCAGCAAGTGATCCATCTCCGACGTGGACCGCATCACCTTAGCCTTAGTCATGACTGAACTACGTGAGGCGTCAACGAAAAGGAGAAGTCTCCTTGGGAGAAGGTAGGACATCCAATCCGAGAACCTCCCAAGGCTTGTACCACACACAGGATGTAGAGGCCAATCTCGTAGGGGGAAAGGAAAAGGTTGTCCTTCCTTGTTCTTCCTCTTGAGAATCCAATCGTTCAGAGTCGAAAAAAATCTCTGGACCGATCTGGCTAACACTGTTTCCTTGAAAGAGGAAGATTTCTGAGGTCCACCCTTCAAAAACTGCGAGGGTGGGCTCCGAGGTACAGTCTGCTGAAAAGTCCTCCGGATATAAGTCCGCCAGAACTGCAAGTAATCTTTAAGATCTGCTGCATGAAGAGTTTTCTGCGCTTCCTCCTCTGAGATCTATCCTGGCATACCCGATAAGGAAGCTGGCTTCATAGTTTTTAATGCCTCATTTGCTAGCATTCCTTGAGAGACTCAGCGATCCACCCAGGGAGCTGTAAAATTATATTTTCATAATAAAATAAATTTTTTAATATACTTACCTGTTGGTTATATAAGAGCTGAAGTCTCCTGACACCGTGGCAGAAATTCAAAATCTCGCACTATCCTAGATATGGCAGGTGTACACCCGCGCCCTAGCGGTACCACAGGTGGAACTACACCCAGCCACTTCAGTTCTTCCAAGCCTCATAGCAATACCACAGGTAGTCTCTAGAGGGGAGGAGGGTGGCAGTTAAATTTATATAACAAGCGGGTAAGTATATTCAAAAATTTATTTTATTATGAAAATATCATTTTTAAATATAAAACTTACCCACTGGTTATATAAGAGCTGATTGACACCCCTTGGTGGCGGGTCAGAGACAGCTACATATTGAAAATTCACTTAAGCATTACATAAACACCCAACTTAAGCGGTTCTCACCTGATAAGGAAGCTGACAGCGATGGTACTCTGCCTCATTTCGTCCGCTATCCTTAGGAGATCCAGTGATCCACTCGAGGCTGATGATCTCTAGGAGCTGTCAAATGATACAATCACCTATAACATGACAGGACCTCAACTAATACCCTTATTCCGGGCGCACTCTAGGAGCAAATTGACCACCTGACCAAACCAAAGATTGCGGAATGCTGACGACCAGCCTCCACAAACAACCATAACTTACGAGTTCCAAGAGATAGAAAAGGGGTATTAGGAAAAGGGAACGTAGTGGTAGATCATTCACCTACTATCGCATTCGCTGCTACGAAAGGACCCAATGAATAACAGTCCTCATAAAGCGTTTGAACATGTTTTAAATAATGGGATGCGAAAACTGACTTACTCCTCCAAAAGGTCGTATCCATCAAACTTTGTAGAGAACGATTCTGTTTAAAAGCTACTAAAGTCGCTACCGCTCTGACTTCATGTGTCTTTACTTTGAGAAGCCTCTGATCCGCTTCATCACACTGAGCGTGAGCTTCTCGAATTAACAGTCTTATGAAAAAAGACAAGGCATTCTTTGACATGGGCAGTGAAGGATTTCGGACTGCACACCACAGAGCATCTGAGTCGCCTCTCAGATTCTTTGTTCTGTCCACATACAGCCGTAATGCTCTTACTGGACAGAGCACCCTCTCCAACTCATCTCCCACCACATCATAAAGGTTAGGGATCTCGAAGGATTTGGGCCATGGCCGAGTAGGATTTTCATTCTTAGCCAAAAATGGAGTTTTTATGATAAAACAAAGTTTTATGAATACTTACCTGGCAGTTATATATATATAGCTGATATCTCTAGATCGGCAGAACTTTTCAAAACGAGGCAACCACCCTGTGGTGGTTGGGAGGTAGGTGGTAACACCCATCACAGGGTGGTCCAAGGAATCATTCCTGTGTCCAAGACTTCAGTTCATCTATGCCCAACCTGTCTCCTCAGGGGAGGTGGGTGGGCCTTCAAATATATATATAACTGCCAGGTAAGTATTCATAAAACTTTGTTTTATCATAAAAACTCCATTTTTATGAATAGTACTTACCTGGCAGTTATATATATATAGCTGATTCACACATTTGGAGGAGGGAAACAGACAGTAAACATCGTTGGAGAAACAACAAAAGAGTTGTAGGAGATAAAAACACCTTGATTCCTTGCCTGCTAAGGTAGCTGATTCAAAGGTACAGCCTTTAGAGTGGCTTTCCCTTAGGAGAGTTTATCCAGGAGCAAGCCTGCAAAGCTGCAAAAAACTCAATCGAGTCTGTCAAAGGGATAAGACCAACAACTTGACTAGACTTCAGAAACTACCTTTGCCCCATATAATAAAAACTGCAACCTTACTAAAACTAACCACCTAACCCTGCAACATAGACATAAACTATCTATCTAGACTGAGGGAACCGCACCACAAGACGAAGTCCTCAGACTATCATAAAAACACAAACCCTCATACATGCATATAAACCAAGGTTGAGTGGGGTTATTAACTCCTTTGCCTAATACAGAAACCGCAGCTATGTATGGGCCCAAGGTATAGCACTTGCCAAAGTTTACTCTCACCTCTCTAAGTTAATGAGAAGCAAAGACAGAGTTGGTCCTCCAGAAAATAGCATCCATGAATAGCCTAACTAACATATATTCCTGATATGCCAGAGAGGTAGCAATGGCTCTCACTTCGTGAGCCCGTAATTTCAACAGGGCGGACTGTTCCTCCTCACATAAGAGGTGGGCTTCCCTAATTTTCTCCCTCAGGAAAAAGGACAAAGCATACTTAGACAGGGGTTTTTGGCGGATCTTTCACTGAACACCATAACAAGTTGGATGCACAGCTCACGTTCATAGTGTGAGCCAAAAAAACTTTGAGGGACCTAACTGGGCAGAGGAGTCTTTCCTTCTCTCGACCCACTAAGTTCGTGAAGTTAATGACATCAAACGTCGTAGGACAGGGTTACGAAGGGTTCTCGCTCTTTACGAGAAAGATGAACCTTAAGGCACAAACTGCCCTATCCTAATTGAAGCTCACCCTCTTCCCAATCGCCTGGACTTCGCTGACCTCTTGGCATTCGCTAGAGTCATAAGGGAGAGGGTTTTCTTCGCTACAACCCGAAGAGGGGCTAGCGAGATAGGTTCAAATTTCTTGGAGCACAGAAACTTAAACACCACATCCAGGTTTAAGAGTACCTATTACGTCGTCTGAAAAGACCCAATGAGGTCCTGCAAACCTTGATTTTGGGACAACTCTAGGCCTCTATGCCTAAAGACGGCAGAGAGCATACTGCTGTATCCATTGATGGTAGATACAGCCAGCTTAGCATCCTGTCTGAGGTACAAGAAGAAGTCTGCAATCTGGCTCAGAGAGGTAGTGGATGAAGAAAACTTGTGCCGCCTGCACCAAGCTCTAAAGGTCTCCCACCTAGATTGGTAGACTCTTTGTGAAGAGATCCTCCTTGCTCTGGCGATAGATTTCGTCGCTTGTGCCGAAAAGCCTCGAGATCTGACAAGCTTCTAGTCAGTCTGAAGGAAGTCAGTTGAGAGCAAGGGGGGTAAGATGATACCTCTCGAAGTGGGGCTGTTTGAGAAGATCTGGAATTGCCGAAGTCTTCTTGGGAAGTCCATCAACATGCCCATCACTTCCGAAAACCATTCCCTAGCAGGCCAGAATGGAGCCGCTAGGATCATTCGCCCCGAATCGAGGAGAGCGAATTTCCTGAAGACCAGATTGATGATCTCGAACGGGGGTAACGCAAACATGTCCACCCCTGTCCAATCCATCAAGAAGGAGTCCACTGCTACAGCTTCCTCGTCCAGGACTAGGGAGCAGCAGTAGGGGATCCTCTTCTTCCAGTGGGAGGCAAAAAGGTCTGTTACAGGTCTGCCCCACAACATCCAGAGACTGACAGACTTGCGGGTTGAGAGACCATTCTGAGGGAAAAACAAGTCTCTTCCTGCTGAGCATGTTTGCCCCGATGTTTCTTGCCCTAGAACAAACCTCCTTTCTAGATCCAAGAAATCAGAACGAAGGCGTCCTTGATCTCGACACACGATTCAACTAGTATCATCACGAAGTCCTAGATTCTCATGTTCAAAGTCATGCCTCATGCTAGAACTTCGACGTCGAGCGTCCTGAAAGACGAGGCGCCGATCGTCCTGTAAGACGTGGCGCCGATAGTCCTGTAAGACGTGGTGCCAAAAGTCCTGTAAGACGTGGACCTTGTAAGACGTGGAGCCGAGAGGTTAACAGAGCGAGACGCTAAACGTTCTATAAGACAAGGTGCTGAGCGTCCTGGTGTCAGAAGAGACTCTTCTTGTTGACAGGAAGACCTAATTATTTGATAGGCTCAACGTTGTCTAAAAATCCAGATATAGGGACACTCTGATTTCTCCAGAGAGCAGTATTCCGCTACATAAGGCAAAAGTTACGTGAACATGAGAGGGGCGGAGCTGAGACCAAAACACACGCCCGAAACTGACCCATTCTACACCCGTTCTTCCTTGTAAACAAACCTCAGATAAAGTTTGATTGCATAGCCTGCCACTTAGACTCCTCTCTAGAACTGGGAGAGAGAATTGTTGTAGCTAAAAACTAAAGGAGGTTTCCCTATAAAAGGAAAAAGTAATCCTCCTTCAGAAGAAGTACTGACCAAAGGTCTGCTCCCCTCTTCTCCAAAGATTTTGATGTCTCCATGGAGAACTTTGACTTCTGAACGAAGGCGTAAAGAGCATTTACGTCCAGGACCGGACAAAAGACTCCCTCTCCCAAAAGAGAGACATTGAAGTTGCAAAGTCGGTTAGGCAGAAAAGTCTTATCGGAGTAACTAACAAAGGAGGATTCACTAGGAAAATGATTTCGCATCCATCCTAGTAAAAACACGGACCAAAGGTCTGCTCCTCTCCTCTCCCAGGCTCGCCAGAAGTAGCAAAGTCTGGCTCCTACTGTTGTTAGTCATTAAAGGTTTCTGTTTTAAGAAACAAAAATTAATATCTTCTTAAAGCTCCATTAATGACCACGTGAAAACTCAGAGGGTGGGGAACATGGAGCAACAGAACTTAGGATCCTCTCCTTCTGTTAACCTCAAACAATTTAACAGGAGAAAAGTGATCACTAAAGTCATCCTTGACAAAGATCTTATAAGACATGGCGTCGCCCTGAAAGGACAAGGCGGCAATCGTCCTATCATCCTGAAAGACGAGGCTGCCCTCGTCCCGAAAGACGAGGCTGCCCACGTCCCGAAAGACGAGGCTGCCCTCGTCCCGAAAGACGAGGCTGCCCTCGTCCCGAAAGACGAGGCTGCCCTCGTCCCGAAAGACGAGGCTGCACTCGCCCCGAAAGACGAGGCTGCACTCGCCCCGAAAGACGAGGCTGCACTCGCCCCGAAAGACGAGGCTGCACTCGCCCCGAAAGACAAGGCTGCCCTGAAAGACGAGGCTGCACTCGCCCTGAAAGACGAGGCTACATTCATCCTGAAAGACGAGGCTGCATTTGTCCTGAAAGACGAGGCTGCATTCGCCCTGAAAGACGAGGCTGCATTCGTCCTGAAAGACGAGGCAGCATTCGCCCTGAAAGACAAGGCTGCATTAGTCCCGAAAGACGAGGCAGCATTCGCCCTGAAAGACGAGGCTGCATTCGCCCTGAAAGACGAGGCTGCATTCGTCCCGAAAGACGAGGCAGCATTCGACCTGAAAGACGAGGCTACATTCGCCCTGAAAGACGAGGCTGCATTCGTCCCGAAAGACGAGGCAGCATTCGCCCTGAAAGACGAGGCTGCATTAGTCCTGAAAGACGAGGCAGCATTCGCCCTGAAAGACGAGGCTGCATTCGCCCTGAAAGTCGAGGCTGCATTCGTCCTGAAAGACGAGGCAGCATTCGCCCTGAAAGACGAGGCTGCATTCGACCTGAAAGACGAGGCAGCATTCGCCCTGAAAGACGAGGCTGCATTCGTCCCGAAAGACGAGGCAGCATTCGCCCTGAAAGACGAGGCTGCATTAGTCCTGAAAGACGAGGCAGCATTCGCCCCGAAAGACGAGGCTGCATTCGCCCTGAAAGTCGAGGCTGCATTCGTCCTGAAAGACGAGGCAGCATTCGCCCTGAAAGACGAGGCTGCATTCGCCCTGAAAGACGAGGCAGCATTCGCCCTGAAAGACGAGGCTGCATTCGCCCTGAAAGACGAGGCTGCATTCGTCCTGAAAGACGAGGCAGCATTCGCCCTGAAAGACGAGGCTGCATTACGTAGTCCTGAAAGACGAGGCAGCCTTCGTCCTGAAAGACGAGGCTGCATTCGCCCTGAAAGACGAGGCTGCATTCGTCCTGAAAGACGAGGCTGCATTAGTCCTGAAAGACGAGGCAGCATTCGTCCTGAAAGACGAGGCTGCATTCGCCCTGAAAGACGAGGCTTCATTTGCCCTGAAAGACGAGGCTGCATTCGTCCTGTCTTGAAAGACTTAGCGCCGAGCGTTAAGGCAAAATGATATTTATTATGCCGCTCGGCGCGTTCGGTTCCGACCAGAGGGTTCATAAGGCCGACTGGCGCTCTGGGACAAAAACCGAGTCAATGATGGTTTGTAAGCATTGATATTAGCAGCGAATATCTATGACTTAAAGTATTGCCATTAAAATCAAAAGTGATGCAATGCAAAACTCTAAAAGCAGTGTAAGAATCTTAACGTTCAACGCTCTTTGCTTTCCCATGGCAAGGGCGAGCATTCTTGGGAACATTAACAGGAACGCTCGCGAGGGCGTTTGCTCGTGAGCTAACGCCTCTCGTTTCCTTTCGCCGATCGACGTTCCTTCTCCCATGGGCCGGGGAGCTTGGAAGAGGTCTAAGGCTAGGAAAACAACGTCCCTGTGCTGAAAGAATCCAATGCCTAATTTAGCACTGAAAACTTGCACTATTAAACTCCTACACAAAAAACCATAATTAGTCCTGCCCGTTGTGAGAGAACTTATTCTTCTGCCACGGGCTAGAATGAGAAAGCAAAATCGTCTCTAGTACTTGCTATATAAACTGTAACAAAATATTTTTACAACTGACATTTCCATAATAAAATAAACTTTCAAACATACTTACCCGGCGGTCACAAAAAGAAAAAACCACCGGGCAAGAGTTGAGATTAAAAATAGATGTTGAAGACACTCACCCGGTAGTTACATATAACCACCGGTAAAATTAAATGTCATAAATACCTACCCGGTACTTACATACAAACGCCGGGAAAGTTATACGTTAAAGATTAAAATGAACAGAAAAAGGGAAAACAAATGTAATCCACAATTAATTCAAAGGGTTTTCAAAAACAAGCGAGTTGTAATGATAAAAAGAACAGATATAGCAATAACGTATCTATATATATAAATGTAAACAATAGGAACATATAAATGAAAATGCTACTAAAACTAGAATTCCCATATAGTTGTTGTTGGAGTATAATAGCCAACACTTTAATTCCCATATCGAAAAGAACGCTACCAAGGCATGTTGGGACTGCACCGATAGTAACGAGTAACAGCGTGAATCAACCATACGCTAGTTCTATTTAATTTATGAAATTAGATCGATGATTTAAAGAACGAATACCAAATGGACAAATATTTCTTTAAAATTTTACATTAAAAGTTAAAAAACTTATATAAGTGGAATTCCTCCCATTCTTTGCATAAAACAAATAAAGAGAATTTGCAAGACATACATGAAGATTACGTCACACGACTGTGACGTCATAGAGTTGCCGGAACGTATTTCCGTCATTAGGATTAAAAAACTTTGCCCCTAAAATATAGTGCATAAACAAAACCTCTGCATACAAACTGTGAGGATTAACCAACACTTTCGGTAACCTCACCTTGCATACATCACTCGCACAAATACGAAAATTAAGTTATCACTCATGATAAACAAAGTAAATAATAATAATAAAACATGATTGTCAAAACCCTAAATCAGATTCGAAAAACTCTCAATGGTGGATCGACGATGTTTTCGATCCAGCCGGCAGAGATGAACTGAAGTCTTGGACACGGGAATGATTCCTTGGACCACCCTGTGACGGGTGTTACCACCTACCTCCCAACCACCACAGGGCGGTTGCCTCGTTTTGAAAAGTTCTGCCGATTTAGAGATATCAGCTATATATATATATATATAACTGCCAGGTAAGTACTATTCATAAAAACCCCAGTTGTAAAGAACAAATGGCTTTTCCATCCCAAAAACCAATATTCCTGCTTAAAGCGTGTACTTCCCTTACTCTTTTTGCGGTGGCTAGGCTAACCAGAAACAATGTTTTCAAGGTTAAATCCTTAAAATAAGTCGAATGCAAAGGCTCAAACCTGTCACTCATGAGAAATTTAAGCACCACATCCAAATTCCAGGCAAGGGGAGCTGATTGAATTTTCTTGGTGGTATCAAAAGACCTAAGCAAGTCCTGTAGATCCTTTTATTGGAGAGATCTAAGTTCCTGTGCCTAAAAACCGTAGCCAACATACTCCCGTAACCTTTAATTGTAGATGACGAGAAGTTATGTTTATTCTTAAGGTCAATGAAAAAATCCGCTATCTGGGTTAGAGATGTACTGGATGAAGAAATCGCGTTAGCCCTACACCACTCTCTGAACAACTCCCACTTGGACTGATACACCTTGATGGTGGAAGACCTCCATACCCTCGCAATAGCCTTGGCTGCCCTCTTCGAAAATCCTCTGGATCTAGCAAGTTTTTCGATAGTCTGAAGGCAGTCAGACGTAGAGCTCGGAGGTTTAGATGGTTTCGGGCCAAGTGAGGTTGTCTGAGAAGATCTGGTTTTAAGGGAAGGCTTCTCGGGAAATCTACCATCCATTCCAGTACCTATGGAAACCAGCTTCTTGACGGCCAGAACGGGGCTATCAGTGTCATCCTGGTTTCTTCGTGGGATACGAACTTCTGTATCACTTTGTAAAGAATCTTGAGTGGGGGTAAAGCATAAACCTCCATGTGAGACCATTTCATCAGAAAGGCGTCTATGTGAATGGCTTTGGGATCTGGTACCGGAGAGCAGTAACACTCCAGTCTCTTCGTCTTTGCGGTTGCAAAGAGACCCACGAGAGGACGACCCCATAAACGCCACAGACTTTTGCAGACGTCTCGGTGTAAAATCCATTCTGTGGGGAGAACTTGACCCCTCCTGCTGAGTCTGTCTGCACTCACATTGTTGACCCCTTGAATAAACCGAGTCAAAAGTGTTACTTTCCTTTCCTCTGCCCAAATGAGAAGAATTGGAAGACCTTGTTTCCGTCCATGAATCTCAGATAACGTCTGCAGCTGGGATGAATTGGAATATGGAAATGGCCTCTTGGAGGTCTATTGAGACCATCCAATCGTCTTTCCTAACCGCCCCCAGAACCGTCTTCTGAGTTTCCATCGTAAACGTCGAATTCTGGATGTAACCATTCAGAACACTTACGTTAAGAACCGGTCTCCACTCCCCGGAATTCTTGGGGACTAAGAAAAGGCGGTTGTAAAACCACAGAGATGTTACATCCTGCACTTCCTCTATTACTTGTTTCTCTAGTAATAGATACATCTGAAGACGCATGGCTTGCTTCTTCGGACCCTCTCTGTATTTGGGCAAAAGATCCACTGGATCTGTGACTAATGGAGGAATAGCCAGGAAGGGGATCTTGTAACCCTCCTTTAACACTTGGACGGACCAGGGATCCGCTCCATTCCTCTCCCAGGTCTTCCAGAAGTGAATCAACCTGGCACCCACTGCTGTCTGAGGGATAGGGCAGTCAGACTCTACCTCGGCCGGTTTTGTTTCCTCTGCTCCTAGGTTTCCTTCCGTCTGGTTTGAAAGAGCCCCTTCCGGAGGGTTTCCCACGAAAGGGCTGAGAAGGTCGAACACCAGTAGAGACTTCCTTAGGTTTACGCAAAGCAAAAGTTGAAGGCAAAACTTTCCTCGCCGTATTGGTCACCAAATCATGCGTGGCCTTCTGAGTGAGAGCAGTGGCAACTTCCCCCACCAACTCTTGTGGAAATAAGGTGGTAGACAAAGGAGCAAATAGTAGCTCCGCTTTCTGGTAGGGAGAAACTCCTGCTGAGAGAAAAGAGCACATCGTGGCCCTTTTCTTGAGGATTCCAGCTGTGAACACGGCAGCTAACTCATTCGAGCCATCCCTCACACCTTTGTCCAAGCAGGACATCAAATGAACAAGGCCACTAGTGTCCGTGTCCTTCATATCTGAGACCCTCTTACTCAAAGCTCCCAAAGACCAGTCTAGGTAATTAAGCACTTCGAAGGCCCTGAACAGACCCTTAAGTAAATGATCGAACTCCGTCATTGACCACCAAACCTTTGTTTTCCTTAAGGCTAGACAACGAGACGAATCTACCAAACTTGAGAAATCTCCCTGGGCAGAAGAAGGAAATCCCAAGCCCAGCACTTCACCAGTCTCGTACCACACACTAGATTTAGAGGTCAATCTTGCGGGAGGAAAAGCAAAGGCCGTTTTGCCAAGAGTTCTCTTAGAGTCCATCCAGGAACCCATTAACTTCAAGGCCCGTTTAGAGGACCGTGAAAGTACCATCTTAGTATAAACCGGCACTTTGGTTGTTTCACCTAAGATAAACTCCGATGGGGGAGAACGAGGGGCCACAGGAGTAAAATGATCAGGTAAAACTTCTGTAAGAATTAACATAAATTTTCTAAGATCAACAGCATGTTGATAATGTTTCTCTTCCTCATTCTCAGAAACCTCCTCTAAAGGCTCGTCCACGTCAGACTTCTCTTCAAGTTCATCTTCTGGCAGTGCAGCAACTGCTGCAGCCTGAACTGAAGGATTAACGTCTGAATGAGACCGCCTTCATCCAACTGAAGAGGGGAGGTTGAAGTTGACTGATGAGAGACGTCGCGTGTCGTCCCGAGAACGCTTAGAATCTGCTTGCTGTTGCACTGACCGACGAATGGAATCAGACGTCAACTGCCGAGAGTCGACGCGTGGACGCGTAGAGTCCGCTAGCTGTTGACGCGGACGATCTCTGCCGTCAAAAGAAGACTGTTGATGGTCGTCTTGTGGACGCCTAGCATCCAAATGTTGTTGACGCTGCCGCTTCACTGCGTCAAAAGTTGGCTGCAGAGAATCTTCGTGGCGACGCATTGCCTCCATTTGCCGACGCCGGTGTTCTTTCTCACGTACGAAAGTCGAAATTTGTTTAGCAAGAACTCTCTGACGTGACTCATCTATATCAACCTGGTGTCGAGCACTGCGAATGGGAGACCGCCTGTGCGATAACTCGTCAACACTAGAGACCGCCGGCCGCCTGTGCGACAACTGGTCTGACGTCTGACACCCAATCGTACTGCCATCACCTGGTTGATAAGAATCCATGAATGACGAGAGCTGTTTTTTCATAGATAAAAGCATAGACCACTTAGGATCTTCAGTTAATACATTTGACTCCTTCCTTGACGGTAAAACAGTATCATCATCACCACGCTTTTCGGGTGAAGAAAGCCAGTCTAAAGGGAGAGGTGGCGCATGAATCGTAACATCGGCCATAGAAACAAATTCAGAGTCGGAAAGTATTTTCTCTACTCGAATACCGTGATCTGGACGCTTCGCAGGAGTACAAGTGACGGGAGAACGGAAACGCTCAGGGGAATCCCACGCACTACAGCCTGGACGTGCAGGCGATTCCGGACGCTGAGCAACCGCATGCGATCTTTTAAGCGGTCTAGACGCTCGACGCCACATCTCACTACCCGAACCTTCATCGGAGGACGGGGATAACGTACCAACCTCACCTTTCCTACGATGAGGGTGAACGACCTGTGATACGGCAACAGGAACGTCTGCACGATTGATGAAGCTTCTCGTTCCCTTTAGCCGTTCGACTTTACTTCTCCCATGGGTTCGAGAGCTCGAAAGAGGTCTTAGGCTAGGCAAACGACAAGATCGTGCAGATGCACCCTCCACAACACTGAACACATTAGAAACACTTTCCAGAGTTCCGACAGTTTCACGATTTTTCAGCACATTTAATTCAGAAAAAATTTTATTTCTATCTGCCGATAACGACTCAACTTTTTCACCGAGAGCCAGAATCGCGGTAAACATGTCTTTCATAGATGGTTCCTGATTTACCACTATGGTGGAAGGAATAGGATTAGGAATATGACAAATTCGAAGATAATTTGTATTTTTCCTAACCATACAAACCTTAGCTATTTACAAAGGGTTATTACTTTTAGCGTAGCTGAAATGGCGAGCCATTAGAATTTAACGAGGGTGGATTACCCCCGCGCTAGTTAGCGGGGGGGTAGGGGAGTGGTAGCTAGCTACCCCTCCTCCCCCTCACACACAGGTGAATACTCACTTTCACTTAGAGGTAGGACTTGTCTTGGGGGACAGGGCTGGCGGGCAAATATGTGTAAATAGCTAAGGTTTGTATGGTTAGGAAAAATACAAATTATCTTCGAATTTGTCATTTGTTCCGTAACCGAAATACAAACCACGCTATTTACAAAGGGTGACTTATCCCTTAGGAAGGGTGGAAAGTCCCCAGCCATACTGGCTTTGGCTTTACCCGGGGACTCAGAATCCGAGTGAGTCGCACTCGAGAAAAGGAGTCCCTGCACCTCACAAGTTCCTTGCACCGCAAGGAACCATGTGGCCTACGTAAGCTTGTGTGTGAAGGAAGAAGTGTGACCCGTCTTAGGCAGTTGACCTGGAGTTCCAGAAGGAACTCTGGGTTAAGACGTTCCCAATACCACCTCGTCAGGGTATGGGGGACGCGACAGTATTGACTCAATACTCGGAACACAAGGAAGCATGGTTTACCTGCAGAGGTTCGAGGTCAGCTATGCAGAGACCAGGATGCTGCTTCCCCGTAGAGGGGATGATGAAGAAAGAAGTAAGGGCCAGACATACTTCTTTCGTTCATGCAGACTAAAACCTGATAACAATGCCCTCAACCTTCTGCTACCTGTCCAAAAAGGAGCCTGAGGTTAGACCAGCTGTTGTGTAGCCACCACAGAGCGATAGAAAACGTATCGAGACTCCTGTGGGTCACGCCCTGCAGGAAGCGGGCTGCGAAGGTCATCAGACGCTTCCAGACTCCAGCTTGTAGCACCTGCGTCACAGAGTAGTATTACTCGAAGGCGAGGGACGTTGCGATGTATTTAACATCGTGCTGTAGGGCGACGTGACGGGGGAGGGTCTGAAGACAGGTCGAGATGAATGTCCTTGAGTCCGGGCTGAAGAGGTATACTGGTGACTCTCCCCCCATGTCCTCCTTGTGTTCCCAAATCGGCTGCAACTGAGGCCAAACTGCAGCTGTTCCCAGCGCTAACCTCTCGATTCCTGTACTGGCAAGAAAGAGAAGGTCTTGGGACATCAGACACAGAATGGAGACTCAAAATCTTGAATGAATCGGACCGAAGGGTCGGGACCCTCAGATTCTGAGTCTAGCCAACAACTCAGGAGCGAGCCTGAATGTTGCCTTCCCCTCTTCCTTAGAAAGGGGGGGAGTAGTAAGAGACCAAGAAGATTGCTTACACACTGGCCGTGGCCAGAGTGAGCAGAAGACCCAGGGCGGAATACAATCCGAGGCCTGTCGTAAAAGGGTCTTGAGAAGATCTCTTAAAGGACTAAAAGTCCGAGCCATGCTCCAAGTTGGAGGTCTTCCTCCGACTAGGGCAGGGACGATCGTAGCTTCGCATGAGCGAGGATAGATCCAGCGGGCAGGAAAAAGTTATTCCTTTAAGCCTGAAGGTCAGGGAAAGGCTGAGCGACAGGCTTCATTGCCAAGAGGAGAAAGGAGTTTCCTCCCGCCGAAAGGCAATAAGACCGTTATTGCTGGAGAAGAGGCCTCACGGGAAGAGGTATATCTCCCACGGCACCAACCACCTTAGACTCTTCACTTTGCCTGGGAGACCCCTGTGGATGACTATCGCAGATGACGCGACCTCCGTACCGCAACTGTAGCGGGTTGTCTCTTCTAGAGGAGGAAGCGTAGTGTCTCCAGGCATGAAGCCGAAGCGACGCCCCGGTTCGGGAGAGATGTCGCAGTGTGGTTGCTTGAGTAGTCTGCGCCGTGGGAGAAGCTCTCCCGGGAGTTCCGTCAGGGGAAGCAGAGGGTCCAGAAACCGTTCTGCACATAGTCCCAGTGGAGCTCTCCCATTGAAAGGTTGACAGACAACCTGGTTTTGTTGAGACCCATTGTCCGCAGACAAAAAGGAGGGAAGACGCAGGCGTCGAAGTTGTCCCACCATCACCGGAATGCATCTTGCCAGAGTCTCGGGGTCTGAGACTGGGGGGAAAACTAGCGGAAGCTTGAGGTTCCAAGCTGTCGCGATCAGGTCCCCCAGACCAGCACTTGCTGGTTACCCAAGGTCAAAGACCCCTAGGTACACTCTCTCTATGAGGCTCTGCTCGGATAGTCTGAGAGACACATTCCCCTGCCTGGAATGAGAGAGCCGATGGTGGAATTGAGAGAATCTCAATCATCCCGATATCTCTACTGCAAGATGTGAAGGTGTGAAAATGCGTCCCCTGCTGGTTAGCATGAAGTCGACACGCAACGGGGCGACTTGGCAGGAGCGGTAGGATCTGAAGAGGGGCCAGACTAAGGCCCTTAAGCCTGCCTGAATGATGGAGAGGTATCCTTCAGGTCTTGACCATAGGCCTGGACCGGAACATGCCCCCCCCCCCTTTCCTTTGACGAGTCCGAGAACCGCATTAAGAATGTGGGGAAAGGACGAGAATATCCACTACCATCAAGAGGCTCCATAGGTCAACACCCATTGCAGGTTTAATAGTTCCGCTGGTCCCATAGGGCCAGGGAGTCCGGTTAAACATTGCCTGAAGCCACCGGAACTTGGATCGCCCCACATGGAACTTATCCTGAGGCGACCGTTCGGACTATAAACGGGTCAATGAGGAAAGAAGAACTAGGAAACGTTCCAAGGTAGGGCTGAAAACTCTGCTTGACTGAGAACAGGTACTGCGACTCTCCTCAGTCTTGCCACGGTGAACCGAAAGGAAGGCTCGGAGGATGTGGTAACAGAATCTGGCGTCCCCAGGTGGTCACCCATCCAAGTACCGACGTTGCTTAACCTCGCTGGACGGACGAGAAGCGGGGTTTCCAACGTGGTAGGGCGGTTGACTCAATATCATGGCCAGATACTCCAGATGTTGAGGCAGAGGAAGAGAAGGCTCCAAGCAAAATACCATGAGCCCACACTCATGGTCAGCATTCGGAAGCTTTTCCCGGCGCTGAAGAAGGTCGAAACCCGAGCCTACCGGAGTTGACCAGCCCTCCAAACAGCAGAGGAGGCGGAAGTCTGCACCTGAGCGGCCAAGAGGAAGGCAGGGAGAGTTCTCTGGGGAAACAAACCTGCTATGCCACGGCGGGATAGCCACACTGCATCATAAGCAGGAATACTTGCAGTTTAGGCTGAATTCGACGAGCACCCTGGAAGATGGATGGAATGGAAACTGAAAGTACCCGTCCTTCCGATCCAGGGTTAAAGGAGTCCTGTCGCCTCGTTACCAGTCTGATCGATTCTGCTGGTCTACGCTGGCCGAAGTTTGTTCGACAAACTTGATCAGGGCTGAGAGGTCGACTATGGACATCCCCTCTCAGATCCTTCCTTACAAGAAAGGATCGACTGAGGGGGCCGGGGGTGAAGCCGTCGATGATCCTAAGGAAGACCTTCGCCTAAGGTATGGATCATTCTGCCCAACCGGGCAACTCTGCTGATGCTATGGCATAGAGGTTCAGAGACACTGAATTCGCTGACAGAGACGGCAGGCGCGATATCCTTGGCTACTCACAGAGATTGTGCGGGAATGGGCATCGGGAAGCTGTCATTCGGATGAGTAACCTTAAGCATCCTCCCAGCGAAAAAACCTGCAATCCTAGAGTTCGTGAACTCCTTTTAGGACTATGCCCCCCCGGGGGAGTCTCCCGTGCCATCTGTTCCTGACAGGAGGAAACTGCAATTGGACACCTTGTCCCAGTTGTCGTAGCCGATAACTTAGGCCGACGTGGTTGAAAGAAAAAGGAGCTGGAGCCCTGCAGAGTCTGGAAGAAAGCGCCTTGGAGGAGTGAAACCGGAAGTCGATTTACTCCGCACAGCAGATGTTTAAGTCTCTGTCCTTGGGCAAAGACAAAACTCTTCTCAAGGATGGAAGGGTGTCTGAGGTCGTTGACCTCCACAGATGAGACACCCAAAGGAAGCCTTCAGTCAGTGCGTCCAGATGGTACAACATCGAGCTTGTCCGCAAGTAGATACTTAACGACGAAAGGCCAAGGTGCCTGAGCTCGAGAGGAGGAAAGTACCCTTGATCTTCCTGTAGCTTCCTTGAACCAAACCTCGGGCCGTAACCGAGGAGGGAAAGAACCTGGTAAGCTCCCAGAGGAAGAGGTAAGCAGTCACCCCTTTTCCGATGGAGAAATCTTCAACGGAAAGCCCCCCCGCCAAAAATCCTTCCAGGGCGGGAGAAGGAGAGAGTACTCGTGCAGGAGAGGGGACCCTCGAGACCGACCTCTTGGGAACCAACTTCGCATGGGGGAAGTCACCACGAAGTCCACTCCTCTCTTTCTCTTCAGCGTAGGAGAGACAGCCGCTGGTTTGTTACCCTGGCCGGTGAGTGCTGGTTTCATGAACCTCATTAACGCCCGTGCCAGCGGATCAAACCATGTCTGCTGCTCCAAGGACACAGAGTCCGAAATCCTCGCTAAGGTGAAAGGGATCGGGCGATCCTTTGGAGAGGACACGACGGTTCCTGCCTGAAAAGAAGGTGGGAAGAATGCTGTACTGACCTGTCTTCGTCCTGCACTACCAACCTGTGCTTGGATGGAGGTGATCCCGAGTGTCGCCTAGGAGCACGCGTCCCTGCTGCTACCACCGGCTGTGGAATTCGCCGCGAACTATGGTCGCGCGAGGGCGAACGGTCGCGCGAGGGCGAACGGTCGCGCGAGGGCGAACGGTCGCGCAAAGGCGAATGGTCGCGCGGGCGCACAGGCGAGTGGTCGCGCGGGCGCACAGGCGAGCGGTCGCGAGGGCGCGCAGGCGAGCGATCGCGCGGGCGCGCAGGCGAGCGATCGCGCGGGCGCGCAGGCGAGCGATCGCGCGGGCGCGCAGGCGAGCGATCGCGCGGGCGCGCAGGCGAGCGATCGCGCGGGCGCGCAGGCGAATGGGCGTGACGGCGAGGGATCGTGCTGCCGCGTAGGTGAAGAAGATCGCTGGCGGTAAGCGATGGCGAGCAGCATGTGTAGGTGAATGATCGCGTGATAGGGTGCGATGGTGATCAGCATTCGCAAGAGGGCGAGCGTTCAGGGTTGTGCGATGAGGAGCAGCATGCGTAAGCGGGCAATCGTGCAGGGTTGTGCGATGGCGAGCAGCATGCGCAGGTGAATGATCGCGTGAAAGGGTGCGATGGTGATCAGCATCCGCAAGAGGGCGATCGTTCAGGGTGGTGCGATGAAGAGCAGCATGCGTAAGCGGGCAATCGTTCAGGGTTGTGCGATGGCGAGCAGCATGCGCAGGTGAATGATCGCGTGAAAGGGTGCGATGGTGATCAGCATCCGCAAGAGGGCGATCGTTCAGGGTTGTGCGATGAGGAGCAGCATGCGTAAGCGGGCAATCGTTCAGGGTTGTGCGATGGCGAGCAGCATCCGCAGTTGAGGGTCGCGCGATGGCGATCAGCATCCGCAGTTGAGGGTCGCGCGATGGCGATCAGCATCCGCAGTTGAGGGTCGCGCGATGACGATCAGCATCCGCAGTTGAGGGTCGCGCGATGGCGATCAGCATCCGCAGTTGAGGGTCGCGCGATGGCGATCAGCATCCGCAGTTGAGGGTCGCGCGATGGCGATCAGCATCCGCAGTTGAGGGTCGCGCGATGGCGATCAGCATCCGCAGTTGAGGGTCGCGCGATGGCGATCAGCATCCGCAGTTGAGGGTCGCGCGATGGCGATCAGCATCCGCAGTTGAGGGTCGCGCGATGGCGATCAGCATCTGCAGTTGAGGGTCGCGCGATGGCGATCAGCATCCGCAGTTGAGCTAGTAGCTGGCGAACCATATTCCTTCAGAAGTGTTGGAGAACGTTGGCGTGCCAGCTGTAACACACGTGGGCGATCCGGAGATCGCTGGCGAGCTGATGATCGCTGACGAGCTGACGATCGCTGGCGAGCTGATGATCGCTGACGAGCTGATGATCGCTGACGAGCTGATGATCGCTGACGAGCAGAAGGCTACGCGTGGAAGCCTGCGCAAAGAAGAAGAGTCCTTGACCCCGACCTGAACCGAAGTTCTAGATCGCGAGGGCGAACGTGGGCGCACAGGGCACGTAACAGGAACCGCAGGGAAGATCATCTTGAAAGCGCTGACGAACAGGAGAGCGCTGACGAACAGAAGGGCGCGCAGGGAAACCCTGACACGCAAGGGAAGAACCCCCGTGGGGGCAACCCTTTGCCCCGAAGGGATCGTTGTCCGCCGGGAGACTGATGTCCGTCGGAAGACCGCTGTCCGTCGGGAAGACCGTTGTCCGTCGGGAAGACCGTTGCCCGTCGGAAGACGAGATTAGACTGCTGTCCATCTGCACCAAGACGGAAGATCGAGAAAAAGAAGTTGTAGGCTGCAAACGGAGATTCAAAAAGGCGCCTCAAGCACCCTTATAGGGAGATGAGAGGCCCTTACGACGAGGCGGACGGAGGGCCTTACGGCGAGGGAGGCCAACAGCAACAGCAACAGAAGAAACCTCCGAAGAGGAGTCTCTATGAGTGTACTCTCTCGCGAACGAAAGAGAAACACTTCGTGGAAGAGACTGGTCAGCCAGTGACCTAAAAGGGGCAATCCTCCGAAGAGGAGCTCCTGCAGTTGCCCAGCCCCTTGAGCGAAACTGCAGGTGCGACCGCTCAGCACCAAGAGCATAGTCGCACGAAAAAAAGGCAAGAGAAGCACCCCCCAAAAGAGGAAAAGCTCAAGCCTGGACAGGAAAAAACTTCCCTCGGAAGGAAAGTTATCCGCCCAAGGAGGCAAGCCTCCTGACTGTTCTAAAATGAACTGGAGAGCTGTCCGTCGACACGGGAGTACTACCAGTAGGAGACACGCCCCTGACGACAATACAAGGGGGGAGGCAGCAACAGCCGAATCCCCAGGACTCAACCAGACAGCTCACACCGTTGCTATATTACAGAAACGAACTAGATCGGTAACTGTAAAAAAAAAAAACAAATAATATTAGTACACATTCATTCCCCCGGGAAGGCTCCGAAGAGGAATCCCGAGGAAAAGGAACAAGAATTACACAACAGGCACGTGCCCTCACAACCACTTACACTCGCGGAAGGAGAGCTGTAACCAAAACAGAATTATAACAATTATAATTATGTAACTATGTAATTTAAAAATGAATGAACACTAAAGAAAAAACGAAAACCCCGAAAGGAATCGTTCTACAAGCTGAAAAATTAACAACTACAATTAGATTCATAAACTAATTGAGACAAAATGTACGGCGTAGCAACCCCACCCACACGGGAAGGAAGCTACAAGGGCGTAGTAAAACATAGTAAAAGGGTGAACGACCTCAAGAGAGAGAGAGAGAGAGAGAAAGACCGAAGTCAAACTCGATCGCAACCCATAAAATTAGGCCGTGGTGGCCTAACTGCCGAGGCCTCCACGTAGATATCGTACACTACACACACACATCTGAAAAGGAAACTTACTTATTTCTATACTCAAATATATATACAAACATGAAAACATGTTTACATATATATTGAGTAAAAGAAAAGTAAGCGATTAAGTAAAGACAAAACAGACAATGGCTGCCAAGCGAGGACCAAGACAGAGACGTCTGTCACAGTCCGAGCCAAAAGTGAAAGTGAGTATTCACCTGTGTGTGAGGGGGAGGAGGGGTAGCTAGCTACCACTCCCCTACCCCCCCGCTAACTAGCGCGGGGGTAATCCACCCTCGTTAAATTCTAATGGCTCGCCATTTCAGCTACGCTAAAAGTAATAACCCTTTGTAAATAGCGTGGTTTGTATTTCGGTTACGGAACAAATTAACATTAGGTAAGGCTACCTCAACAGATCGTGAAGAACTACGCCTAACTCGATCCCTCTCAAGTCTCCTAACATAACGTTCGTATGTTACCCATTCATCATCCGTTAATGAAAAACATTCATTACATCTATATCAAAAGAACAAGGTTCTCCCCTACATTTAACACAAATATCGTGTGGATCAACAGACAATTTAGGGAGTCGAGTACGACACCTTCACTAACACACTTACGAATAGCAGGGGAGGGGTCGGCCATTTTGAATGGTTAAGAGAAAGACCGACAACCAAAAAACAAAGGAAATATTAATAAATATAACAACAAACAAAAGGGTTTCAAGATTAAATGAAAGAGAAAATGATTAACGATAGTTCAAACTCAGAGAAAACGTTGTACATCACCAAACAACTTCCCAACAGAGTAAGACAGCGAGAGCGAACTTCAATATGACAGCCAGCTATGCGGGCAGAAGAAGAACTGAAGTGGCTGGGTGTAGTTCCATCTGTGGTACCGCTAGGGCGCGGGTGTACACCTGCCATATCTAGGATAGTGTGAGATTTTGAATTTCTGCCACGGCGTCAGGAGACTTCAGCTCTTATATAACCAGCGGGTAAGTTTTATATTTAAAAAGTCTGTGGGGCAGCCACATCCTCTAAAGGGTTAGCGATCTCCGAAGGAGAATGAGTGGGAGAAAACACACGCCTCGCCTTGCATGCTTGCGTCCCGCATGCGTTCAGCATGCTACGAAGAAGAGTCATACTGCGTCCAGCATGTCTCGAGGGAGAGTTATGTTAAAGTGCTTCCAGCATAAGTCCATCATGCTGCAAGGAAGCGTTAACATAGCGACCCGCATGCTGCGAGGGTAAGTCCTGCTCGCGTACGTAAAGCGTGTGTCCCGCATGCTGTATGTTTACAGCGTGACGCGAGGAAGCGTTAGCTGCGCGTCCAGCATGTTGCGAAGGAGAGACAACTGCTTGTCTATCATGCTGCGGGGACAAGTCCTGACTGCATGCGTCCAGCATGAGCATGCAGCGAGGGAGAACCTTGCCGCCTCCCGAAACGCGTCCAGATCGCTGCGAGGGAGCGTCCATGAGCGCTGCAGCTTGCGTGCGTTCTTGCCGTGAGAGCGCGGTTGGAACTATGACGTACGCGATCCTGACGCGTGTGCATATCCTTGCCGCCTCCCGTAACACATCCAGATCGCTGGTCCATGAGCGCTGCAGCTCGCGTGCGTTCTTGCCGCGAGAGCGCCCTTGGAACTATGTCGTTCGCGATCCTGAAGCGAGGAAGCGGCCCACTCGCATGCTTCCACCAAGCTGCATGCGTCCAGAATGCTGCGAGGAAGCATCCTGCTCACGTGAGTCCAGCATGCGTCGCGTATGCTGCATGCGTCCAGCATGCTGTGAGGGATCATCAAGATCTATACCGCCTCCCAAACAGCGTCCAGAACGCTGTGAGGGAGCGATCTCGACGCTCAGTTCCATAACGAGCAACTCTCTTGTCTAGCAGGAAGGGAAAACGTAAAACGCCAGCCTCGTGTCAACCGACGACGAGGATAACACTTTTACCTTGCCTTTCCAATGGCGAGGGTGAGCGTACTGGGATACGTCAACAGGATCGCTCGAGGGGACGTTCGTTCGCTGATCAAGGTCTAACATCTCCCTTCGCCTTTCGACTTTCCTTCTCCCAGGGGTTGGGGAGCATGGAAGAGGTCCCGGGCTAGGAGTATGACGGACACGAACGAACGCACCCTCCACCCTCTACCGTACTGCGTTATTTTACGTGCCACTGAACGCTAGCACTTTTGACTATTTCACATCAGATCATAATAGACCTGCCCGTTGCGAGAGATTATACTCTTTCGCCAAGGGCTAGAAAGAAAATACAACAGGTTATATGATTAATATTAGTATTCTCAAAATTGAAATATTAAATAACGATACAAAGTATTGTGAAACAATAACAATCGTCAAGAGTACTACATAGCGTAAATTGACTGTACGCTCATGAAATCTCTATAAAAATTGAATATTAACTAAAGGAAATATACTAATAGGACAAATATATACTTAAAAATAATATATTTCCTTACATTACAAAAATTAAAATTCTTATGCTTAGTAAGTTAATATTTTAAACATTTCTTGCAAGAAAAAGAAAATAATTCACATATTTGCAAGTCATACTAAGTAGATTACGTCACAGGATTGTGACGTCATCGCGATGGCGGACTGATTTCCTTCAAGGCATTCAGATCTCGCCCTGCTAAGAGTTTACATCACATAATTGTGACGTCATAATGTTTTTAATGTTTTTCCTTCCATTATATCTTTAAGAGTTGTTCGTTAGTTAATAGAGTAAGGGGAAACAATTCCTTGATCCTATCCATTTCAATCTTACTAACATAGAAAAGAAAACAAATGCACACATGCCCTCTGCTACATACTTTGTGGGAATCAAGAGCATCTTGAAAGCCGGTCTAGCCCTACACACAAAGTTTAACATTAGAGGAGCCATCTTGAAAATCAAGTTAAATTAAACTGTCCAAGTTGGACCAACAAAAAACTATCTTATTCGTGTGAAAAGGAAAATCCCATATCTTCGATAGTTGAAAGGCAGCGAAAGCCATGAACAATAATCAGACAAAAGGTACTTCACCAAATTGTAGAATAAAGTAATATATCAGCGAAACAAATTTCCTAGGTGTTGACTCGATCAACGGCAGGGAATTTCTGAAGAATGTTGGGAATGGTTCTAGTAACCTATGAGAGATGGCGCTCATGTATGACCACCTACTGTCATGGCGGCGATTGCCGCGAAATTTGAATTTCTGCCGTGCGTGCGACGAAACACGGGATGCTATATATATGTAACTACCAAGGAAGTTACATATTCAAAACTTTACATTATGATTAAGTGAGTCACAAATAAATCTCTCTACCACACAATAAAAGCAATGGCCAGCACTCTAAATTATATCTCAACTAAACTGTAATAAAAATGTTTCTCAGGATTACCTTTTCGTGAATATTTTACGACAATTGCACCTCCAATTATAAACGATCGTCCTCAAAGTATCAAGCTGATCGATATGAGTAATAAATTCAACCATGTAGCTTAAAAAAAAACTATAGGACATATGTCTGTCCATCACAGCGGTTAGAGTATAAAGGCCGACCATGAAGGCTCGGTCAGGTCAATCTTGGTTCACGGAAAGGGATTAAAAAATTTTAAATCCCGCGGCCAACAAGCACATGGAATAGAAAGGTTAGTTTGGTGGGCTGATTGACATTGCCTTAATCCTCCTAAACATCTAAAATGACAAATTCGAAGATAATTTGTATTTTTCCTAACCATACAAACCTTAGCTATTTACAAAGGGTATTACTTTTAGCGCAGCTGAAATGACGAGCCAATAGTTTTTAACGAGGGTTAATTACCCCCGCGCTAGTTAGCGGGGGGTGGGGAAGGGTAGCTTGCTACCCCTCCCCCCTCCACACACCGGTGACTTGCTTCACTTCACTTAGAGGTAGGACTTGACTTGGGGGTCAGGGATGGCGGGCACATATGTGTAAATAGCTAAGGTTTGTATGGTTAGGAAAAATACAAATTATCTTCGAATTTGTCATTTGTTCCGTAACCGAAATACAAACCACGCTATTTACAAAGGGTGACTTACCCCTTAGGAAGGGTGGAAAGTCCCCAGCCTTACTGACTTCGGCTTGCCCGGGGGCTCGATCCCTCAGTGAGCAGCACTAGAGAGAGGTAGCCCCTGTAACTCACAGGTTCCTAGCATCGCTAGGAACGAGTGGCCTACATAAGCAGTGTGAGGAGGAGTGTGTGACTCGTCCTATGAAGTTGACCTTGAGACCTTCAGATAGGAATTCTAGGATAGGACGTTCCCCATACCACCTCGTCAGGGTATGGGAGACGCAACAGTATTAAGCTTAATACTAGGAGCACAAAGAAGCATGGGTTACCTGCAGAGGTCGAGGTCAGCTATGCGAGGACCAAGATGCTGCTTCCCCAAGAGAGGGGAGAATGAAGAAAGAAGTAAGGGTCAGACATACTCTTTCATTCACGCAGACTAAGACCGGGTAACAACGCCCTCAACCTACTGCTTGTCCAAAAAGGAGCCTGAGGTTAGACCAGCTGCTGTGCAGCCACCACAGGGCCGATAGAGAACGTATCGAGGCTCCTGTGGGTCACGTCTTGCAGGTAGTGGGCTGTGAAGGTCGTTTGACGCTTCCAGACCCCAGCTTGAAGTACCTGCGTCACAGAGAAGTTTCTCTTGAAGGCCAGGGATGTAGCAATACCCCTGACATCGTGGGCCCGAGGGCGACGTGACGGAGGAGGGTCAGGATTCAGGGCATGGTGGATAACCCTTCGAATCCAAGCTGAGATGGTGTTCCTGGTGACCCTCCTCTTTGTCCTGCCTGTGCTCACAAACAAAGCTCGCACATGAGGACGGACTGCAGCCGTTCTCTTCAAGTAGTACCTCAGACACTTCACTGGGCATAGTAGCAGCTGGTCTGGGTCGTTTGTTACAGAACGGAGACTCGCGATCCTGAAAGAATCGAACCGAGGATCCGGCACTCCAGGATTCTGAGTCTTGGCCACAAGCTCAGGGACGAACCTGAACGTTACCTCCCCCCATCCCCTTGAATGGGCGATGTCGTACGAGAGACCATGAAGTTCACTAACTCGCTTGGCCGAGGCCAAGGCGAGTAGGAAAGCCGTCTTCCAAGACAGGTGGCGATCGGAGGCCTGGCGTAATGGCTCGAAGGGAGGTCTCTTGAGAGACCTGAGGACTCGAACCACGTTCCAAGGAGGGGGTCTCACTTCCGACTGGGGGCAGGTAAGCTCATAGCTACGTATGAGTAAAGAGAGTTCTAGCGACGAAGAAATATCCACGCCCTTCAATCTGAAGGCCAAGCTTAAGGCTGAGCGATAGCTTTTCACCGCCGAGACAGAAAGGCGCATTTCTTCTCGCAGATACACAAGGAAGTCCGCTATTGCTGGAATAGTGGCCTCGAGTGGAGAGATACCCCTTCCACGACACCAACCACAAAAGACTCTCCACTTCGCTTGGTAGACTCCCTCAGAGGACCTTCGCAGGTGCCGAGACATTCTCTCCGCAACCTGTTGCGAAAAGCCTCTCTCCGCGAGGAGACGCTGGATAGTCTCCAGGCGTGAAGCCGAAGCGAGGCTACGGCCCTGTAAGGGACACCGGAGTGGGGTTGTCTGAGAAGCTCGTGTCGTGGAGGAAGCTCCCTTGGGAGTTCCGTCAGGAGTTGCAGAAGGTCCGGAAACCATTCCGTGTGATGCCATAGCGGAGCTACTAGAGTCATGGAACAGTTGACCGATAGTCTGGTCCTGTTGAGCACCCTTCTCATCAGACAGAATGGTGGGAAGGCGTACACGTCGATGTTGTCCCACCGTTGCTGGAAAGCATCTTGCCAGAGTGCCTTGGGGTCCGGGACTGGTGAGCAGTACAGGGGCAGCTTGAAGTTCAAGGCTGTCGCGAACAAGTCCACCGTCGGGGAACCCCACAAAGTCAGGACTTTGTTGGCTATCTGAGGATCCAAAGACCACTCGGTACTCACTATCTGCGAAGCCCTGCTCAGACTGTCGGCGAGCACATTCCTCTTGCCAGGAATGAAGCGAGCTGATAGTGTTATCGAGTGGGTTTCGGTCCACCTCAGAGTCTCTACTGCAAGATGGGATAGCTGTTGCGAAAAAGTGCCTCCCTGCTTGTTGATATAAGCCACTACCGTGGTGTTGTCGCTCATCACCACCACGGAGTGACCCGCCAGGGACCGTTGGAACTGCTGAAGAGCCAGAAAGACGGCCTTCAATTCTAGCAGGTTGATGTGTAGGCACTTTTCTGATTCTGACCAAAGGCCTGAGGCCCTCTGGTTCAGAATGTGCGCCCCCCACCCTTCTTTTGACGCGTCCGAAAACAGAGTCAATTCCAGGGGGAGGACGAGAAGACTCACTCCCTTCCGCAGGTTCTCGTCGGCCAGCCAGCACCGCAAGTCCGTCTGTTCCAGCGACCCCATTGGGATCAGAATGTCCGGGGAATCGGATCCTTGATTCCACCGGGACTTGAGCCGCCATTGAAGGGATCTCATCCTGAGGCGGCTGTTTGGAACCAGACGGGCCAGGGAGGATAGGTGGCCTAAGAGACGCAACCACGATTGGGCAGGGAGTTCTTTTCGCCTGAGGAAAGGCTCCGCCACCCTCCTCAGCCTTGCTATCCGGTCGTCTGATGGAAAGGCTTTGTGGAGATTGGTGTCTATTAGCATGCCTAGATAAACCAGTCGTTGGGACGGCTGCAGAGAGGACTTCTCGAGGTTTACCACGATCCCCAGATCCTGGCAAAGATCCAGAAGCCTGTCTCGGTGCCGAAGAAGGGTCGACTCCGAGTCTGCTAGGATCAGCCAATCGTCTAGGTAATGAAGGAGACGAATGCCGTTCCTGTGCGCCCAAGATGAAATCAGGGTGAACACTCTGGTGAACACCTGAGGAGCTGTGGAGAGACCGAAACACAGCACCTTGAACTGGTAGATCTTGTTGTCTAGGCAGAATCTCAGGTACTTCCTGGAAGACGGATGGATTGAGATCTGGAAGTACGCGTCCTTTAGATCCAGTGTACACATGAAGTCTTGTGGTCTCACCGCAAGTCTGACCGTGTCTGCTGTCTCCATGCTGAACCGGGTTTGTTTGACAAACCTGTTCAGAGCTGAGAGATCGATGACTGGTCTCCAGCCTCCAGTAGCCTTCTTTACAAGAAAGAGTCGACTGAAGAAGCCTGGGGAGCCGTCCACGACCTCCTGGAGAGCACCCTTCTCGAACATGGTCTCGACTTCGGCCTGAAGGGCCAGCCCCTTTGCCGATCCCATGGCATAGGAGCTCAACGACACTGGATTCGCTGTCAGGGGAGGTTAAGATGACGTGAACGGGACGCGATAACCTTGGCCGATCACTGAGATCGTCCAAGCATCGGCCCCGTGTTGCTGCCACCTGCGGACGCAACGCTGAAGGCATCCCCCCACAGGTGGACACGCAGGGGGACTGCCACCCCTAGGGCTTGCGGCCGCGGCCGCCACCCCTAGGAGTCTTGCCTCCCCTGGAGGACTTACCGCCCCTCTTGACCTTGGCTGGAAAGGGCTGGGGCTTAGACACCACTTTCTTAGCTGCCGGTGCCTGTTTGGGAGCCTTACGAGGCTGTTGCTGCTGTTGTGGCGGGGCTGGAGGCTTATAGGGCCGAGTTGTAAGGGCCCTGTGGAGGAGGGAGTTCGTGCTGGATTTCCTCCACCTCTCAGCCGTTCGCTCCAAGTCCTGAGGCTCAAACAGGCTCTCCCCCAGAAGGGAAGCATGTCGGAGCCTACACACATCCACGGCGGGGACCTTCGGATGGAATCTCTCGGACACAGCATCGCGACGCTTCAACACCGAGTTGGCCCACAGGGTGGTAACCTGGTGCGCCAAAAACTCGATGGAGCGGGTGCCCGAGAGCTAGAAGGTCTCTAGGGCCTTCCTATTGGTCTCCTTGGACAAGTCCTCCGATCGCAATAGGATGCCCAGAGATCCTAGCCAGAAGTCCAGCCACGAAGTGGCCTGCATGGCACACTTAGCGACCTTCTCGTGGTTAAGGATCTCCGCCGTCGAGAACGACACCTGCCGGGCAGAGAGTTTCTCCAGGGGAACTCCCTTCGCCAGCTCCTCCACAGAGTGATGGAGAGGAAGAGCGAGGTTGTGCTCACCCAGGATCTCGAAATACCTCCTCTGCTGAAGGCGAGGAGGAGGGATAAGCTTGTTCCCGGCAGTGGAACGACTGGAGGAGGCAAGAAGTGCGAGCTGAGCGTTGGCCCTAGCTCTGGCACTCTTCAGCCCCCGAGACCAGGGCAGAGCTGCACTGGTCTTAGGGGCCTTCCGAACGTCAAACACTTATCCAGAATCGTGTCTTTGCCTTCACGGGGGGCGATGACTGGATCCGTAAGTCTGTTAAGTGTCCTTATCAGGCTTAGGACCTGCCAGAAGGCATGTTCGGACTCTTGCTGTTCTCCTCCCTGCGGGCTGGCAGCTAAGTCTCCTGCCCCAGGAATCTCTTCCTGGGGTGACACGTGGACATTCCCCTGGGTAGTCGTGGGTTCCTGACGAATCCTTGCAGAGGATTTAGGGACGGTCTTGGAATCCTTGGGTTCCCTCCTGGGAGGGATACAGGATCCCAACAACGAGGTTCGAGGGGCCCCTTCCTCACGAGACGATTCTCCTGCCTGAAGCGAAGTCTCCCCCCCTGGTGCCGAGAGGAAGACTACCGCCCCACTGGACTCACCTGAGGACGGAAAGGCCTCGTCCACGGGAGAAGGAGAGAGTACTCATGCAGGAGAAGGGACCTTCGAGACCGACCTCTTGGGAACCAACTTCGCCCTAGGGGAAGTCACCACGAAGTCCACTCCTCTCTTTCTCTTCAGCGTAGGAGAGACAGCCACTGGTTTGTCACCCTGGCCGGCGAGTGCTGGTTTCATAACCCTCACTAACGCCCGTGCCAGCGGACCAAACCAAGTCTGCTTCTCCAAGGACACAGAGTCCGAAATCCTCGCTAAAGAGAAAGGGATCGGGCGATCCTTTGGAGTGGACACGACGGTACCTGCCTGAAAAGAAGGTGGGGAAGAATGCTGTACTGACCTGTCTTCATCCTGCACTACCAACCTGTGCTTGGATGGAGGTGATCCCGAGTGCCGTCTAGGAGCACGCGTCCCTGCTGCTACCACCGGCTGTGGAATTCGCCGCGAACGATGGTCGCGCGGGAGTGCGGGTGAGCGATCGCGCGGGCGCGCAGGTAGATGATCGGGCGGGCGCGCAGGTGGATGATCGCGCGGGCGCACAGGCGAGCGGGCGCGCGGGCGCACAGGCGAGCGGGCGCGCGGGCGCACAGGCGAGCGGGCGCGCGGGCGCGCGGGCGCGCAGGCGAGCGGTCGCGCGGGCGAGAGGGTGGGCAGGTGAATGAACACGTGTCCGAGGCGACGAACGCAAGCGTTGGCGCGACGGCGAGGGATCGTGCTGCCGCGTAGGTGAGGAAGATCGCTGGCGATGTCGCGATGTGGTATGTCGACGCACTGGTGTGCGATGGCGAGCAGCATGTGCAGGTGAATGATCGCGTGATAGGGTGCGATGGTGATCAGCATCCGCAGGAGGGCGATCGTTCAGGGTTGTGCGATGAGGAGCAGCATGCGTAAGCGGGCGATCGTTCAGGGTTGTGCGATGGCGAGCAGCATGCGCAGGTGAATGATCGCGTGATAGGGTGCGATGGTGATCAGCATCCGCAGGAGGGCGATCGTTCAGGGTTGTGCGATGAGGAGCAGCATGCGTAAGCGGGCGATCGTTCAGGGTTGTGCGATGGCGAGCAGCATGCGCAGGTGAATGATCGCGTGATGGGGTGCGATGGTGATCAGCATCCGCAGGAGGGCGATTGTTCAGGGTTGTGCGATGAGGAGCAGCATGCGTAAGCGGGCGATCGTGCAGGGTCGTGCGATGGCGAGCAGCATGCGTAGGAGGGCGATCGTGCAATGGCGAGCGATGGCGAGCGGCATATGCAGGCGGGCGATCGCGCGATGGCGAGCTAGAAGCTGGCGAACCATGTTCCTTCAGGAGCGTTGGCGAACGTCGGTGCGTTCGTTGTCGCTGTTGAATAGGCGATACTAAGATCGCCTGTGCGCGCTGGCAAGCAGGTGAACGCTGGCGAGGAGGTAATCGCTGGCGTGTAGGTGAACGCTGGCGAGCTGGTGATCGCTGGCGAGCAGAAGGTCGACGCGTGTCCTGTGAGAGGACAGCTGGTGCGGCGCGTTCACGAGCAGGAACGGGAAGATCGCTGGCGCGTTGGCGAACATGTGTTTCTGACACGCGCAGCACGATGTTGCGTAGCCACAGGACTAGGCAGATGGTGAGCAGGGAGTTCAGCAGGAACTAAAGGGTGGTCAGAGACCGCAGGGCGATGGTCCTCAAAAGAGCGCTGACGCTCGGAAGAGAGCTGACGAGCAGGAGAGCGCTGGCGAGGGGGGCGAACATCAGGAGAGAGCCGACGAGCAGGTGAGCGTCGGCGAGCAGGAGAGTCTTGGCGAGCAGGAGATCGTCGACGAGCAGGAGAGCGCTGGCGAGCAGGAGATCGCTGGCGAACAGGTGAGCGCTGGCGAGCAGGAGAGCGCTGGCGAGCAGGAGAGCGCTGGCGAGCAGGAGAGCGCTTGTGCGTTAGCACTGCTCGCGTAAGGGAAGAATCCCTTAGCCCCGAAGGGACCATTGCCCGTCGGGTGACGAGTTCTCCAGAAGGCGAAGATCCGGCAGATGGTGAGCGGTCTGCAGAGAGGTTCAAGGAGGGCGGAGCAGTCGGTTGAGGCTGACGAGGAGAGTCCCCCCCGGAGGACGAAGACCCAAAAAGGCGCCTCTTAGTCCCCCTGTAAGGGGAAGGGAGGCCCTTGTGGCGTAGAAGGCGGTGAGCCTTACGGCGGAGGCGGCCTCGGGGGAGATCGTCGGGACCATCGGTCCTCCGAAGGGGAGTCTCCGTCAAAACACTTCCTTCAGAAGGAAACTGGGCAGCAGTCGAGACCGAAGGACTCACTTCCCCCTTCGAAGGATGCACGGAAGGAGGAGGAGAGCCTTGAGCACCATCACCAGCAACAGCACCTGCGGCGGAAGGCCCAGCCACGTCGGAGGCCTCTGTCACCACGGCGTTGACAATAGACAGAGGGTCTACCTCCGCTACCACCGGCGACTGTTTAACAGCGGCCCCCAACGAGACAAGGTCAATAAGAGCGACCCTGGAGGGCAAGCCCTTAAGCCCCAGGGACGACCAAATCTGTAAAAGATCATCACTGGATAAGGCATTATTATCAATAACCTCCCCCGGAGGAGGAGGGGGAACCGCCTCGCTATGGGAGGCGACGCCCTCTCCCCCCACCGAAGGTAGGGAAACAGAACAAGGGCCTGCGCTCCCACTCGGACGACTCTCCTTAGGAGGCGGACGAGGGGGAGCTTCGGAGGAGGTTTGGGCGGCGGAAGAAGAGTCCCGAGAACCTTCCTCCTTCAAGGCTAACCCCGGATGAGAACGGTCTCTCTTGGACTTCTTCTTACGCCGACGGCCAAACCTCTCCCACTGGGAGGCAGACCACTCCCTGCACTCACGGCACATGTTATCCTGGTCGCACCGTCGGCCCCGACATTGAGGGCAGAGGGTGTGTGGATCCGTAATAACGTCCGACATGAAAGTCCCACAAGGACGGCCGGCAACTCCAGGGCATGTACGCATAGTGAAGAAAATAACTGAAGGTCAACTTCCAACCAAACACACACGCTGAAAAGAAAAAGCAGAAAATTAAAGGCTGTCACGAAGGCGATGAGCAGACACGTCTGATCACCGCCGAGCCAAAAGTGAAGTGAGGCAAGTCACCGGTGTGTGGAGGGGGGAGGGGTAGCAAGCTACCCTTCCCCACCCCCCCGCTAACTAGCGCGGGGGTAATTAACCCTCGTTAAAAACTATTGGCTCGTCATTTCAGCTGCACTAAAAGTAATACCCTTTGTAAATAGCGTGGTTTGTATTTCGGTTACGGAACAACCAGATTTTACCTCTCCTAACCTATTGGTTGTATAACAAAATGATATTTTCAAAATAAAATAAATTTTTTAATATACTTACCCGCTGGTTATATAATGGCTAAAGTCCCCGACGCCCACGGCAGAAAAATGTTATTTTTATTAATAAAATAAATTTTTTAATACAGTATACTTACCCGGTGATTATATAAGCTGCAACTCTGTTGCTCGACAGAAAACTCTACGTTCAAAATACGCCAGCGATCGCTATGCAGGTAGGGGGTGTACATCAACAGCGCCATCTGTCGAGCAGGTACTCAGTACTCAATGTAAACACAGAACCAATTTTCTCCTCGGTCCACTGGGTCTCTATTGGGGAGGAAGGGAGGGTCCTTTAATATATAATCACCGGGTAAGTATATTCAAAAATTTATTTTATTAATAAAAATGTTATTTTTATTAGTAAAATAAATTTTTGAATATACTTACCCGATAATCATGTAGCTGTCAACTCCGTTGCCCGACAGAATTCTATGGAGGGATACGCCAGCTATCACAATACTAGAAGGGGGTGTACTTACCAGCGCCACCTGTGGCCAGGTACTCAAGTACTTCTTGTTGACACCTCCTCAATTATTCCTCGGTCCACTGGTTCTCTATGGGGAGGAAGGGAGGGTCGATTAAATCATGATTATCGGGTAAGTATATTCAAAAATTTATTTTACTAATAAAAATAACATTTTTCAATATTAAACTTACCCGATAATCATGTAGCTGATTCACACCCAGGGGGGTGGGTGAAAAACCAGTGTACAAGACTAAAGGATAGCTAAGTATCCCGTATTTCATATAATCAGTTATCCACAATAACAATGAAATAATAAGTACCTGGTAAGGAAGTCGACTTGAACCGTTACTCTGCCTTTAATAAGATCGTCTTCCTTACTGAGCGCAGCGTTCCTCTTGGGAGGCTGAATCAACTCAAAGGTGCTAAAGTATACAGGGCTGCAACCCATACTAAAGGACCTCATCACAACCTTTAACCTCGGCGCTTCTCAAGAAAGAATTGACCACCCGCCAAATCAACAAGGATGTGGAAGGCTTCTTAGCCGACCGTACAACCCATAAAAAGTATTCAAGAGAAAGGTTAAAAGGTTATGGGATTATGGGAATGTAGTGGCTGAGCCCTCGCCTACTACTGCATTCGTTGCCACGAATGGTCCCAGGGTGTAGCAGTACTCGTAAAGAGACTGGACATCTTTGAGATAGAATGATGCGAACACTGACTTGCTTCTCCAATAGGTTGCATCCATAACACTCTGCAGAGAATGGTTCTGTTTGAAGGCCACTGAAGTAGCCACAGCTCCCACTTCATGTGTCCTTACCTTCAGCAAAGCAAGGTCTTCTTCCTTCAGATGAGAATGTGTTTCTCTAATCAGAAGCCTGAATAGTAAGAAACTGAGTTCTTAGAACTTGGAAAAGAAGGTTTCTTGATAGCACACTATAAGGCTTCTGATTGTCCTTGTAAAGGTTAAGACCTTTTTAGATAGTACCTAAGAGCTCTAACTGGGCAAAGTACTCTCTTCAGATCATTCCCCACCAAGTTGGACAGGCTTGGGATCTCGAACGACTTAGGCCAAGGACGTGAAGGAAGCTCGTTTAGCAAAAACCGAGCTGCAAGGAACATGTAGCCGTTTCAGATGTGAAAACAATGATCCTGCTGAAGGCGTGGATCTCACTTACTCTTTTAGCTGTTGTCAAGCACACGAGGAAAAGAGTTTTTAATGTGAGGTCCTAAAAAGAGGCTGATTGGAGAGGTTCAAATCTTGATGACATAAGGAACCTTAGGACCACGTCTAGATTCCAGCCTGGAGTGGACAACCGACGTTCCTTTGAGGTCTCAAAAGACCTAGGGAGGTCCTGTAGATCTTTGTTGGTGGAAAGATCCAAGCCTCTGTGGCGGAAAACCGCTGCCAACATACTTCTGTAACCCTTGATCGTAGGAGCTGAAAGGGATCTTACTTTCCTTAGATATAACAGGAAGTCAGCAATCTGGGTTACAGTGGTACTGGTTGAGGAAACTGCATTGGTCTTGTACCAGCTATGGAAGACTTTCCCTTGAGACTGATAGATTCTGAGAGTGGATGTTCTCCTTGCTTTGGCAATCGCTCTGGCTGCCTCCTTCGAAAAGCCCCTAGCTCTTGAGAGTCTTTCGAAAGTCTGAAGGCAGTCAGACGAAGAGCGTGGAGGATTGGGTGTACCTTCTTTACGTGAGGTAGACTTAGAAGGTTCACTCCTAGAGGAAGAGTCCTGGGAATGTCGACCAGCCATTGCAGTACCTCTAAGAACCATTCTCTCGCGGACCAGAGCGGAGCCAACCAACGTCAGCCGTGTCCCTTTGTGAGAGGAGAACTTCTGAAGTACCCTGTTGACAATCTTGAACGGCGGGAATGCATACAGGTCGAGATGGAACCAATCCAGCAGAAAAGCATCCACGTGAACTGCTGCTGGGTCTGGAATCGGAGAACAATACAACAGGAGTCTCTAGGTTATCGAGGTAGTGAACAGATCTATGGTTGGCTGACCCCACAGGGCCCAAAGTCTGTTGCAAACATTCTTGAGAAGGGTCCACTCTGTGGGGATGACCTGACCCTTCCGTCTGAGGTGATCTGCCATGACATTCATACCGCCCTGAATGAACCTCGTTACCAGTTAGCTTTCGATCTTTAGACCAGATGAGTAGGTCCCTTGCGATCTAGAACAACTTCCACGAAAGAGTCCCTCCCTGCTTGAAGATGTAAGCCAGGGCTGTGGTGTTGTCAGAGTCCACCTCCACCACTTTGTTAAGCTGGAGGGACTTGAAGTTTATCAAGGCCAGAATAACCGCCAACAACTCGTTGTAATTGATGTGAAGTGTCCTTTGCTCCTGATTCCATGTTCCCGAGCATTCTTGTCCGTCCAAAGTCGCACCCCAGCCCGTGTCTGATGCGTCCGAGAGGAGACGGCGGTCGTGTTTCTGAACAGCCAAAGGTAGACTTCCTTGAGAAGAAAGCTGTTCTTACACCACGCGAGAGAAGACCTCCTCTCTTCGGAAACAGGAACTGAGACCGTCTCTAGCGTCATGTCCTTTATCCAGTGAGCAGCTAGATGATACTGAAGGGGGGGGAGGTGGAGTCTCCCTAACACGATGAACAGGGCCAGCGATGAAAGTGTCCCTGTTAGACTCATCCACTACCTGACTGAGCATCGGTTCCTTCTCAGCATGCTCTGGATGCATTCTAGGGCTTGGAAGATCCTTGGGGCCGACGGAAAAGTCCGAAAAGCTCGACTCTGAAGATCCATACCCAAGGAGACAATGGTCTGGGATGGAACGAGCTGAGACTCCTCAAAATTGACCAGGAGGCCCAGTTCCTTGGTCAGATCCATAGTCCATTTGAAAATCTCCAGACAGCGACGACTTGTGGGAGCTCTTAAAAGCCAGTCGTCTGACGGAGCCGGACACAAGATCATGGTACTGCTGCACAGTCTGTGAACTGTCAATCATGGGCAAGCGAGGAAGTACAGTGACAACCCGAATCTGTCTAGACTGTCTGGGTCGTACAGACAACTCCTTATCGGGTTGCTGAGGTTGCCGCACTGCGTCACAACAAGTCACTTCTGTTGGTTGTTGAACGTCTTCCCCGTGACACATTGACTCCGTAAACAAAAAATCCTCTAACAAGGACTAAGCTTGGACTGCATGTCTTGCAACACAGCTCAAGGTCTATGGGAGCAGGTGTGGTAACAGACGGGATTAGCGACTGAAGTGGAACCATTACCTTCCCTGGAAGCATGTTACGCTTAAATAAAAGTCCATAGGAGGCTATGCAGCTAAAGGCTCCCTCCAAATGACAGAGTCCTCAAGGGAATATCAGAAGGAGGGAGAAAAGAACTTTCTCATCTACAGGGACCATATCCTAGAAAAGCTAAGTTCTCTCAGTGAGGGTTCACTGGTGCAAAAGCAGCAGACTAGAAGGCAACGTTATGAAACTGCTTGACAGTCTAGTGAGTTGGCAACAACCAAAGATGTGTGACTGAGAAGCATGCGGTAAGGTATGCAGAGCATGTTGTATGCAGAGTATGCTGTATGCAGAGCATGCTGAATGTAGAGCATGTTGTATGCAGAGCATGCTGAATGCAGAGCATGCTGTATGCAGAGCATGTTGTATGCAGAGCATGCTGAATGCAGAGCATGCTGTATGCAGAGCATGTTGTATGCAGAGCATGCTGTATGCAGAGCATGCTGTATGTAGAGCATGTTGTATGCAGAGCATGCTGAATGCAGAGCATGCTGTATGCAGAGCATGTAGTATGCAGAGCATGCTGTAAGCAGAGCATGCTGTATGTAGAGCATGCTGTAAGGTAAGCAGAGCGTGTGCATGGCGTTTAACATTTCTCAGAAATTCCATGACCAGTGCTAGAGTGCTTTATGCATGCTTGCATGGGGTTTAAATATCAACATAATATTTACCTTCCATTCATAACTCATGATTCATATTTTTTGCCATATTCTGCGATATTGTTAAAAATATATTGCAAGGAATACAAATATATTTTTATAAGTAATACAAATAACCTCCATTATCATAAGGTTTGAAAATGGAGGTAAGGTATGCTGAACAGCAGAGTCAGAACGAGCTGGAACAACAATAGTTGTGGTTTCCTCTTCAAGACTCTGTTGAGGGAACACCTGAGGCTCAGTCTGCAAAGGCTGATCAATGGAAGTAGCAGAAGGTAGGCGCATGGGTGGAGGAGGCTGACTCCTGGCATGAGTGGCTGAACCCAAGGGTTGCGCTTGCTGAGCGGTTGGCGGAAGCGGAGTAGCAAGTTCCTGTTCCTGTGGTGTGAGCGGAGCGCGATGAGGTAGAGGCTGCGCAGAACAAGGTAAATGTCTCGCAAGCTGAGGCTCCTGAGGCGCAAGGCTAAGGTGTAGTGGTGCTTGCCTTGTGGAGGGTTGAGCTCGCTGCAGCGAGAGCTGAGGAGACTGACTCAAGGACGGGAGAGGTTGTTGTACCTCAACCGAGTGTTGCATCACTGGTGGAGCAGCAAGTGGAGGCGGAGGAAGAGAGGTATAATCCTCCTGATCCCATTGTAAAGGTTGCCTTAAAGAAGGCGGAGGCTGAGCACCACTGGGAACAGCCAACTCAGAACGTGGCTCAACATCGTACGCCTGGCAGGTGGTACTGCGATCAGGCGGAGCGAGCGCAGGCGGAGGGAGTGTAGGCGGAGGGAGTGTAGGCGGAGGCGGAGGCGCAACACTCTCAGCCCGACACTCACGCATCAAGACCGAAAGTTGTGACTGCATGGACTGCAGTAGAGTCAACTTGGGGTCGGCAGACACTAAGGTCTGCTGAGGTAAAGCCTTAACAGCAGAGATCTGTTGCGGCAGAACCTTACTCCTCTTAGGCGGAGTGCATTCAACTGATGACTGAGGAGAGTCAGAGCTAACCCAATGACTGCATCCGGGTTGTTGAACTCTAACTTCGTACGTCTGGCATAGGTCTGGACTTTATGTTTAAGAGGTCTTGAGACCTGAGACCAGCGTTTTCTCCCCTAAATTTCTTCTGCAGACGAGCAAAATAAGGGCTCAATCGTCTGCGGGTGGGAGTGACGGTCTCGGTAAGACACGCCCACAACCACCGAGGATACTTCTGTGCGCCGATCAAGGCCTGCTGAACCCTTTTGTCCTTCGACATTGTTTCTCCCCTGGGCTTGGGAGCTTGCAAGAGGTCCCGGACTGGGAGAACGACTGGCGCGCACAGAAGTACCCTCACGCACAACACTGACACACTTTGCGCTAATCACTTATCACTTTGATTTTCTGTTTGCACTTATTTCACTGAACTCGAAACTTTAAGTGGTTTATACCTGAAACACGCAATTCTATCCTTTCTCAAAAGTTAGTAATTGCGAAAACAGAATTACAATGTAACAGAAAAATCTAATGAAAGATAAATAATTCAGTGGCTGGAAAGAGACTAAACACTAGATCACTCTAGAAACGTTTACTTTCTTCCCCTAAAGAGACTAGGGAGAAGAGCAAAAACGATAACAACGTTACTCGTACGCCTGGCAGGCTTGAATGAAACGTTTATCCTCCTCTTTCTCCCTCCGTCTCTATCTCTCTCTCTCTCTCTCTCTCTCTTGACTTAGAACCTGAGAGAAGAGCCCAATCATATATATCGTTAAAACATATTATTGTTAAAGGAAAAAACTGAAATATTTCCCAAAATGAAAAGTTCCTTTATTAGGATTAAAACCATTAAGTTAAGAAAGAATGAACAAAACGCTAGACACGGTTACTCTTACTGCAACGTGAAACCGTGAAAATTCTTTCTCTATCGTAACGATAGAGTGAAAGTTGAACGTTCTGAACGTCAACAACTGCAGAGACAAAACAAAACGTTAGTTCAACTTTGAAAACAGTACTAGACTATCAAAGAAATTCTTTCAAAGACATTAAAATAGCATAATATGTTAACAGGTAAAACCGAAATGACGGGCTCAATGTTAATTAACTTCGGTACCAAGAAAAGACCGCCTACTATTAGGAAGGTCGAATATAAACAAATATAAAAATTAATTTTAATAAGTTATAAAAAAAGGAAGTTAATCGAAGAGGCCTATAAGAGGCGGAGAGATATAAAATAAATCTATAACTTTTGTTAAGCAAAATTAAGAAAGAGAGTCTATACTCTCTTAGACACCAACACTTCCGTCTAAGGGAAGGGTCGGCCATTTAAAGGTGAAAGAGAGTTCATACTCTCTTCGTCACCATAATTAATCAAATTAATTCCAAAAGCTAACTAAGCTAATATAGAAGTTTCCAGTAAAGCGACAGCCGAAATCAAAGAGAAATACTTCACCAAAGTCGTGAAAATACTCCAAGAACATAAGCGTATCCCAGAACGTCTTGCCGGAAGCACGACAGAGAATAATTGAGGAGGTGTCAACAAGAAGTACTTGAGTACCTGGCCACAGGTGGCGCTGGTAAGTACACCCCCTTCTAGTATTGTGATAGCTGGCGTATCCCTCCATAGAATTCTGTCGGGCAACGGAGTTGACAGCTACATGATTATCGGGTAAGTTTAATATTGAAAAATAACATTTTTCAATATTAAACTTAGCCGGTGATTATATAAGCTGATTCACACCCAGGGGGGTGGGTGGAGACCAGCATTACTTGTTTACATTATTATGAGCTAAGTATTTTGTATTTCATTTTAGCAGTTATTCAAAATAACAAACATAAAATAAATAAGTACCTGGTAAGGAAGTCGACTTGAACAATTACTCTGCCTTTTTAAGTACGTCTTCCTTACGGAGCCTCGCGATCCTATTAGGATGCTGAGCGACCCCTAGGATCTGAAGTATCAAGGGTTGCAACCCATACAACAGGACCTCATCAAAACCTCTAATCTAGGCGCTTCTCAAGAAATGACTTTGACCACCCGCCAAATTAAGTAGGATGCGAAAGGCTTCTTAGCCTTCCGGACAACCCAAAAAACAATAATAAAACATTTCAAGAGAAAGATTAAAAAGGTTATGGAATTAGGGAATTGTAGTGGTTGAGCCCTCACCCACTACTGCACTCGTTGCTACGAATGGTCCCAGAGTGTAGCAGTTCTCGTAAAGAGACTGGACATTCTTAAGATAAAAAGACGCGAATACTGACTTGCTTTTCCAATAGGTTGCGTCGATTATACTTTGCAGAGATCTATTTTGTTTAAAGGCCACGGAAGTTGCGACAGCTCTAACTTCGTGTGTCCTTACCTTCAGCAAAGCTTGGTCTTCCTCATTCAGATGGGAATGAGCTTCTCGTATTAACAGTCTGATAAAATAAGATAAAGCATTCTTTGACATAGGCAAAGATGGTTTCTTAACTGAACACCATAAAGCTTCAGACGGGCCTCGTAAAGGTTTAGTTCGTTTTAAATAGAACTTAAGAGCTCTTACAGGACATAAGACTCTTTCTAGTTCATTTCTAACCATACGATAAGTTTGGAATATCGAACGATAATGGCCAAGGCCGAGAAGGCAGCTCGTTTTTGGCTAGAAAACCAAGTTGTAGAACATGTAGCCGTTTCGGATGAGAATCCGATGTTCTTGCTGAAGGCATGAATCTCACTGACTCTTTTAGCTGTGGCTAAGCATACCAGGAAAAGAGTCTTTAAGGTGAGATCTTTCAGGGAGGCTGATTGTAGCGGTTCGAACCTGTCTGACATAAGGAATCTTAGTACCACGTCTAAATTCCAACCAGGTGTAACCAAACGACGCTCCTTCGTGGTCTCAAAAGACTTAAAGAGGTCCTGTAGATCTTTATTGTTGGAAAGATCTAAGCCTCTGTGACGGAAGACTGATGCCAACATGCTCTGTAACCCTTGATAGTGGGACCTGAAAGAGATCGTTCTTTCCTCAGATATAAGAGGAAGTCAGCTATTTGAGTTACAGAGGTACTGGTCGAGGATACAGATACTGACTTGCACCAGTTCGGAAGATTTCCCACTTCGATTGGTAGACTCTAAGGGTGGATGTTCTCCTTGCTCTAGCAATCGCTCTGGCTGCCTCCTTCGAAAAGCCTCTAGCTCTCGAGAGTCTTTCGATAGTCTG
>NC_090755.1:35291766-35325818 GCF_036898095.1 Palaemon carinicauda | reverse complement strand
GGGCGATTGTTCAGGGTTGTGCGATGAGGAGCAGCATGCGTAAGCGGGCGATCGTGCAGGGTCGTGCGATGGCGAGCAGCATGCGTAGGAGGGCGATCGTGCAATGGCGAGCGATGGCGAGCGGCATATGCAGGCGGGCGATCGCGCGATGGCGAGCTAGAAGCTGGCGAACCATGTTCCTTCAGGAGCGTTGGCGAACGTCGGTGCGTTCGTTGTCGCTGTTGAATAGGCGATACTAAGATCGCCTGTGCGCGCTGGCAAGCAGGTGAACGCTGGCGAGGAGGTAATCGCTGGCGTGTAGGTGAACGCTGGCGAGCTGGTGATCGCTGGCGAGCAGAAGGTCGACGCGTGTCCTGTGAGAGGACAGCTGGTGCGGCGCGTTCACGAGCAGGAACGGGAAGATCGCTGGCGCGTTGGCGAACATGTGTTTTCTGACACGCGCAGCACGATGTTGCGTAGCCACAGGACTAGGCAGATGGTGAGCAGGGAGTTCAGCAGGAACTAAAGGGTGGTCAGAGACCGCAGGGCGATGGTCCTCAAAAGAGCGCTGACGCTCGGAAGAGAGCTGACGAGCAGGAGAGCGCTGGCGAGGGGGGCGAACATCAGGAGAGAGCCGACGAGCAGGTGAGCGTCGGCGAGCAGGAGAGTCTTGGCGAGCAGGAGATCGTCGACGAGCAGGAGAGCGCTGGCGAGCAGGAGATCGCTGGCGAACAGGTGAGCGCTGGCGAGCAGGAGAGCGCTGGCGAGCAGGAGAGCGCTGGCGAGCAGGAGAGCGCTTGTGCGTTAGCACTGCTCGCGTAAGGGAAGAATCCCTTAGCCCCGAAGGGACCATTGCCCGTCGGGTGACGAGTTCTCCAGAAGGCGAAGATCCGGCAGATGGTGAGCGGTCTGCAGAGAGGTTCAAGGAGGGCGGAGCAGTCGGTTGAGGCTGACGAGGAGAGTCCCCCCCCGGAGGACGAAGACCCAAAAAGGCGCCTCTTAGTCCCCCTGTAAGGGGAAGGGAGGCCCTTGTGGCGTAGAAGGCGGTGAGCCTTACGGCGGAGGCGGCCTCGGGGGAGATCGTCGGGACCATCGGTCCTCCGAAGGGGAGTCTCCGTCAAAACACTTCCTTCAGAAGGAAACTGGGCAGCAGTCGAGACCGAAGGACTCACTTCCCCCCTTCGAAGGATGCACGGAAGGAGGAGGAGAGCCTTGAGCACCATCACCAGCAACAGCACCTGCGGCGGAAGGCCCAGCCACGTCGGAGGCCTCTGTCACCACGGCGTTGACAATAGACAGAGGGTCTACCTCCGCTACCACCGGCGACTGTTTAACAGCGGCCCCCAACGAGACAAGGTCAATAAGAGCGACCCTGGAGGGCAAGCCCTTAAGCCCCAGGGACGACCAAATCTGTAAAAGATCATCACTGGATAAGGCATTATTATCAATAACCTCCCCCGGAGGAGGAGGGGGAACCCGCCTCGCTATGGGAGGCGACGCCCTCTCCCCCCACCGAAGGTAGGGAAACAGAACAAGGGCCTGCGCTCCCACTCGGACGACTCTCCTTAGGAGGCGGACGAGGGGGAGCTTCGGAGGAGGTTTGGGCGGCGGAAGAAGAGTCCCGAGAACCTTCCTCCTTCAAGGCTAACCCCGGATGAGAACGGTCTCTCTTGGACTTCTTCTTACGCCGACGGCCAAACCTCTCCCACTGGGAGGCAGACCACTCCCTGCACTCACGGCACATGTTATCCTGGTCGCCACCGTCGGCCCCGACATTGAGGGCAGAGGGTGTGTGGATCCGTAATAACGTCCGACATGAAAGTCCCACAAGGACGGCCGGCAACTCCAGGGCATGTACGCATAGTGAAGAAAATAACTGAAGGTCAACTTCCAACCAAACACACACGCTGAAAAGAAAAAGCAGAAAATTAAAGGCTGTCACGAAGGCGATGAGCAGACACGTCTGATCACCGCCGAGCCAAAAGTGAAGTGAGGCAAGTCACCGGTGTGTGGAGGGGGGAGGGGTAGCAAGCTACCCTTCCCCACCCCCCCGCTAACTAGCGCGGGGGTAATTAACCCTCGTTAAAAACTATTGGCTCGTCATTTCAGCTGCACTAAAAGTAATACCCTTTGTAAATAGCGTGGTTTGTATTTCGGTTACGGAACAACCAGATTTTACCTCTCCTAACCTATTGGTTGTATAACAAAATGATATTTTCAAAATAAAATAAATTTTTTAATATACTTACCCGCTGGTTATATAATGGCTAAAGTCCCCGACGCCCACGGCAGAAAAATGTTATTTTTATTAATAAAATAAATTTTTTAATACAGTATACTTACCCGGTGATTATATAAGCTGCAACTCTGTTGCTCGACAGAAAAACTCTACGTTCAAAATACGCCAGCGATCGCTATGCAGGTAGGGGGTGTACATCAACAGCGCCATCTGTCGAGCAGGTACTCAGTACTCAATGTAAACACAGAACCAATTTTCTCCTCGGTCCACTGGGTCTCTATTGGGGAGGAAGGGAGGGTCCTTTAATATATAATCACCGGGTAAGTATATTCAAAAATTTATTTTATTAATAAAAATGTTATTTTTATTAGTAAAATAAATTTTTGAATATACTTACCCGATAATCATGTAGCTGTCAACTCCGTTGCCCGACAGAATTCTATGGAGGGATACGCCAGCTATCACAATACTAGAAGGGGGTGTACTTACCAGCGCCACCTGTGGCCAGGTACTCAAGTACTTCTTGTTGACACCTCCTCAATTATTCCTCGGTCCACTGGTTCTCTATGGGGAGGAAGGGAGGGTCGATTAAATCATGATTATCGGGTAAGTATATTCAAAAATTTATTTTACTAATAAAAATAACATTTTTCAATATTAAACTTACCCGATAATCATGTAGCTGATTCACACCCAGGGGGGTGGGTGAAAAACCAGTGTACAAGACTAAAGGATAGCTAAGTATCCCGTATTTCATATAATCAGTTATCCACAATAACAATGAAATAATAAGTACCTGGTAAGGAAGTCGACTTGAACCGTTACTCTGCCTTTAATAAGATCGTCTTCCTTACTGAGCGCAGCGTTCCTCTTGGGAGGCTGAATCAACTCAAAGGTGCTAAAGTATACAGGGCTGCAACCCATACTAAAGGACCTCATCACAACCTTTAACCTCGGCGCTTCTCAAGAAAGAATTGACCACCCGCCAAATCAACAAGGATGTGGAAGGCTTCTTAGCCGACCGTACAACCCATAAAAAGTATTCAAGAGAAAGGTTAAAAGGTTATGGGATTATGGGAATGTAGTGGCTGAGCCCTCGCCTACTACTGCATTCGTTGCCACGAATGGTCCCAGGGTGTAGCAGTACTCGTAAAGAGACTGGACATCTTTGAGATAGAATGATGCGAACACTGACTTGCTTCTCCAATAGGTTGCATCCATAACACTCTGCAGAGAATGGTTCTGTTTGAAGGCCACTGAAGTAGCCACAGCTCCCACTTCATGTGTCCTTACCTTCAGCAAAGCAAGGTCTTCTTCCTTCAGATGAGAATGTGTTTCTCTAATCAGAAGCCTGAATAGTAAGAAACTGAGTTCTTAGAACTTGGAAAAGAAGGTTTCTTGATAGCACACTATAAGGCTTCTGATTGTCCTTGTAAAGGTTAAGACCTTTTTAGATAGTACCTAAGAGCTCTAACTGGGCAAAGTACTCTCTTCAGATCATTCCCCACCAAGTTGGACAGGCTTGGGATCTCGAACGACTTAGGCCAAGGACGTGAAGGAAGCTCGTTTAGCAAAAACCGAGCTGCAAGGAACATGTAGCCGTTTCAGATGTGAAAACAATGATCCTGCTGAAGGCGTGGATCTCACTTACTCTTTTAGCTGTTGTCAAGCACACGAGGAAAAGAGTTTTTAATGTGAGGTCCTAAAAAGAGGCTGATTGGAGAGGTTCAAATCTTGATGACATAAGGAACCTTAGGACCACGTCTAGATTCCAGCCTGGAGTGGACAACCGACGTTCCTTTGAGGTCTCAAAAGACCTAGGGAGGTCCTGTAGATCTTTGTTGGTGGAAAGATCCAAGCCTCTGTGGCGGAAAACCGCTGCCAACATACTTCTGTAACCCTTGATCGTAGGAGCTGAAAGGGATCTTACTTTCCTTAGATATAACAGGAAGTCAGCAATCTGGGTTACAGTGGTACTGGTTGAGGAAACTGCATTGGTCTTGTACCAGCTATGGAAGACTTTCCCTTGAGACTGATAGATTCTGAGAGTGGATGTTCTCCTTGCTTTGGCAATCGCTCTGGCTGCCTCCTTCGAAAAGCCCCTAGCTCTTGAGAGTCTTTCGAAAGTCTGAAGGCAGTCAGACGAAGAGCGTGGAGGATTGGGTGTACCTTCTTTACGTGAGGTAGACTTAGAAGGTTCACTCCTAGAGGAAGAGTCCTGGGAATGTCGACCAGCCATTGCAGTACCTCTAAGAACCATTCTCTCGCGGACCAGAGCGGAGCCAACCAACGTCAGCCGTGTCCCTTTGTGAGAGGAGAACTTCTGAAGTACCCTGTTGACAATCTTGAACGGCGGGAATGCATACAGGTCGAGATGGAACCAATCCAGCAGAAAAGCATCCACGTGAACTGCTGCTGGGTCTGGAATCGGAGAACAATACAACAGGAGTCTCTAGGTTATCGAGGTAGTGAACAGATCTATGGTTGGCTGACCCCACAGGGCCCAAAGTCTGTTGCAAACATTCTTGAGAAGGGTCCACTCTGTGGGGATGACCTGACCCTTCCGTCTGAGGTGATCTGCCATGACATTCATACCGCCCTGAATGAACCTCGTTACCAGTTAGCTTTCGATCTTTAGACCAGATGAGTAGGTCCCTTGCGATCTAGAACAACTTCCACGAAAGAGTCCCTCCCTGCTTGAAGATGTAAGCCAGGGCTGTGGTGTTGTCAGAGTCCACCTCCACCACTTTGTTAAGCTGGAGGGACTTGAAGTTTATCAAGGCCAGAATAACCGCCAACAACTCGTTGTAATTGATGTGAAGTGTCCTTTGCTCCTGATTCCATGTTCCCGAGCATTCTTGTCCGTCCAAAGTCGCACCCCAGCCCGTGTCTGATGCGTCCGAGAGGAGACGGCGGTCGTGTTTCTGAACAGCCAAAGGTAGACTTCCTTGAGAAGAAAGCTGTTCTTACACCACGCGAGAGAAGACCTCCTCTCTTCGGAAACAGGAACTGAGACCGTCTCTAGCGTCATGTCCTTTATCCAGTGAGCAGCTAGATGATACTGAAGGGGGGGGAGGTGGAGTCTCCCTAACACGATGAACAGGGCCAGCGATGAAAGTGTCCCTGTTAGACTCATCCACTACCTGACTGAGCATCGGTTCCTTCTCAGCATGCTCTGGATGCATTCTAGGGCTTGGAAGATCCTTGGGGCCGACGGAAAAGTCCGAAAAGCTCGACTCTGAAGATCCATACCCAAGGAGACAATGGTCTGGGATGGAACGAGCTGAGACTCCTCAAAATTGACCAGGAGGCCCAGTTCCTTGGTCAGATCCATAGTCCATTTGAAAATCTCCAGACAGCGACGACTTGTGGGAGCTCTTAAAAGCCAGTCGTCTGACGGAGCCGGACACAAGATCATGGTACTGCTGCACAGTCTGTGAACTGTCAATCATGGGCAAGCGAGGAAGTACAGTGACAACCCGAATCTGTCTAGACTGTCTGGGTCGTACAGACAACTCCTTATCGGGTTGCTGAGGTTGCCGCACTGCGTCACAACAAGTCACTTCTGTTGGTTGTTGAACGTCTTCCCCGTGACACATTGACTCCGTAAACAAAAAATCCTCTAACAAGGACTAAGCTTGGACTGCATGTCTTGCAACACAGCTCAAGGTCTATGGGAGCAGGTGTGGTAACAGACGGGATTAGCGACTGAAGTGGAACCATTACCTTCCCTGGAAGCATGTTACGCTTAAATAAAAGTCCATAGGAGGCTATGCAGCTAAAGGCTCCCTCCAAATGACAGAGTCCTCAAGGGAATATCAGAAGGAGGGAGAAAAGAACTTTCTCATCTACAGGGACCATATCCTAGAAAAGCTAAGTTCTCTCAGTGAGGGTTCACTGGTGCAAAAGCAGCAGACTAGAAGGCAACGTTATGAAACTGCTTGACAGTCTAGTGAGTTGGCAACAACCAAAGATGTGTGACTGAGAAGCATGCGGTAAGGTATGCAGAGCATGTTGTATGCAGAGTATGCTGTATGCAGAGCATGCTGAATGTAGAGCATGTTGTATGCAGAGCATGCTGAATGCAGAGCATGCTGTATGCAGAGCATGTTGTATGCAGAGCATGCTGAATGCAGAGCATGCTGTATGCAGAGCATGTTGTATGCAGAGCATGCTGTATGCAGAGCATGCTGTATGTAGAGCATGTTGTATGCAGAGCATGCTGAATGCAGAGCATGCTGTATGCAGAGCATGTAGTATGCAGAGCATGCTGTAAGCAGAGCATGCTGTATGTAGAGCATGCTGTAAGGTAAGCAGAGCGTGTGCATGGCGTTTAACATTTCTCAGAAATTCCATGACCAGTGCTAGAGTGCTTTATGCATGCTTGCATGGGGTTTAAATATCAACATAATATTTACCTTCCATTCATAACTCATGATTCATATTTTTTGCCATATTCTGCGATATTGTTAAAAATATATTGCAAGGAATACAAATATATTTTTATAAGTAATACAAATAACCTCCATTATCATAAGGTTTGAAAATGGAGGTAAGGTATGCTGAACAGCAGAGTCAGAACGAGCTGGAACAACAATAGTTGTGGTTTCCTCTTCAAGACTCTGTTGAGGGAACACCTGAGGCTCAGTCTGCAAAGGCTGATCAATGGAAGTAGCAGAAGGTAGGCGCATGGGTGGAGGAGGCTGACTCCTGGCATGAGTGGCTGAACCCAAGGGTTGCGCTTGCTGAGCGGTTGGCGGAAGCGGAGTAGCAAGTTCCTGTTCCTGTGGTGTGAGCGGAGCGCGATGAGGTAGAGGCTGCGCAGAACAAGGTAAATGTCTCGCAAGCTGAGGCTCCTGAGGCGCAAGGCTAAGGTGTAGTGGTGCTTGCCTTGTGGAGGGTTGAGCTCGCTGCAGCGAGAGCTGAGGAGACTGACTCAAGGACGGGAGAGGTTGTTGTACCTCAACCGAGTGTTGCATCACTGGTGGAGCAGCAAGTGGAGGCGGAGGAAGAGAGGTATAATCCTCCTGATCCCATTGTAAAGGTTGCCTTAAAGAAGGCGGAGGCTGAGCACCACTGGGAACAGCCAACTCAGAACGTGGCTCAACATCGTACGCCTGGCAGGTGGTACTGCGATCAGGCGGAGCGAGCGCAGGCGGAGGGAGTGTAGGCGGAGGGAGTGTAGGCGGAGGCGGAGGCGCAACACTCTCAGCCCGACACTCACGCATCAAGACCGAAAGTTGTGACTGCATGGACTGCAGTAGAGTCAACTTGGGGTCGGCAGACACTAAGGTCTGCTGAGGTAAAGCCTTAACAGCAGAGATCTGTTGCGGCAGAACCTTACTCCTCTTAGGCGGAGTGCATTCAACTGATGACTGAGGAGAGTCAGAGCTAACCCAATGACTGCATCCGGGTTGTTGAACTCTAACTTCGTACGTCTGGCATAGGTCTGGACTTTATGTTTAAGAGGTCTTGAGACCTGAGACCAGCGTTTTCTCCCCTAAATTTCTTCTGCAGACGAGCAAAATAAGGGCTCAATCGTCTGCGGGTGGGAGTGACGGTCTCGGTAAGACACGCCCACAACCACCGAGGATACTTCTGTGCGCCGATCAAGGCCTGCTGAACCCTTTTGTCCTTCGACATTGTTTCTCCCCTGGGCTTGGGAGCTTGCAAGAGGTCCCGGACTGGGAGAACGACTGGCGCGCACAGAAGTACCCTCACGCACAACACTGACACACTTTGCGCTAATCACTTATCACTTTGATTTTCTGTTTGCACTTATTTCACTGAACTCGAAACTTTAAGTGGTTTATACCTGAAACACGCAATTCTATCCTTTCTCAAAAGTTAGTAATTGCGAAAACAGAATTACAATGTAACAGAAAAATCTAATGAAAGATAAATAATTCAGTGGCTGGAAAGAGACTAAACACTAGATCACTCTAGAAACGTTTACTTTCTTCCCCTAAAGAGACTAGGGAGAAGAGCAAAAACGATAACAACGTTACTCGTACGCCTGGCAGGCTTGAATGAAACGTTTATCCTCCTCTTTCTCCCTCCGTCTCTATCTCTCTCTCTCTCTCTCTCTCTCTTGACTTAGAACCTGAGAGAAGAGCCCAATCATATATATCGTTAAAACATATTATTGTTAAAGGAAAAAACTGAAATATTTCCCAAAATGAAAAGTTCCTTTATTAGGATTAAAACCATTAAGTTAAGAAAGAATGAACAAAACGCTAGACACGGTTACTCTTACTGCAACGTGAAACCGTGAAAATTCTTTCTCTATCGTAACGATAGAGTGAAAGTTGAACGTTCTGAACGTCAACAACTGCAGAGACAAAACAAAACGTTAGTTCAACTTTGAAAACAGTACTAGACTATCAAAGAAATTCTTTCAAAGACATTAAAATAGCATAATATGTTAACAGGTAAAACCGAAATGACGGGCTCAATGTTAATTAACTTCGGTACCAAGAAAAGACCGCCTACTATTAGGAAGGTCGAATATAAACAAATATAAAAATTAATTTTAATAAGTTATAAAAAAAGGAAGTTAATCGAAGAGGCCTATAAGAGGCGGAGAGATATAAAATAAATCTATAACTTTTGTTAAGCAAAATTAAGAAAGAGAGTCTATACTCTCTTAGACACCAACACTTCCGTCTAAGGGAAGGGTCGGCCATTTAAAGGTGAAAGAGAGTTCATACTCTCTTCGTCACCATAATTAATCAAATTAATTCCAAAAGCTAACTAAGCTAATATAGAAGTTTCCAGTAAAGCGACAGCCGAAATCAAAGAGAAATACTTCACCAAAGTCGTGAAAATACTCCAAGAACATAAGCGTATCCCAGAACGTCTTGCCGGAAGCACGACAGAGGAATAATTGAGGAGGTGTCAACAAGAAGTACTTGAGTACCTGGCCACAGGTGGCGCTGGTAAGTACACCCCCTTCTAGTATTGTGATAGCTGGCGTATCCCTCCATAGAATTCTGTCGGGCAACGGAGTTGACAGCTACATGATTATCGGGTAAGTTTAATATTGAAAAATAACATTTTTCAATATTAAACTTAGCCGGTGATTATATAAGCTGATTCACACCCAGGGGGGTGGGTGGAGACCAGCATTACTTGTTTACATTATTATGAGCTAAGTATTTTGTATTTCATTTTAGCAGTTATTCAAAATAACAAACATAAAATAAATAAGTACCTGGTAAGGAAGTCGACTTGAACAATTACTCTGCCTTTTTAAGTACGTCTTCCTTACGGAGCCTCGCGATCCTATTAGGATGCTGAGCGACCCCTAGGATCTGAAGTATCAAGGGTTGCAACCCATACAACAGGACCTCATCAAAACCTCTAATCTAGGCGCTTCTCAAGAAATGACTTTGACCACCCGCCAAATTAAGTAGGATGCGAAAGGCTTCTTAGCCTTCCGGACAACCCAAAAAACAATAATAAAACATTTCAAGAGAAAGATTAAAAAGGTTATGGAATTAGGGAATTGTAGTGGTTGAGCCCTCACCCACTACTGCACTCGTTGCTACGAATGGTCCCAGAGTGTAGCAGTTCTCGTAAAGAGACTGGACATTCTTAAGATAAAAAGACGCGAATACTGACTTGCTTTTCCAATAGGTTGCGTCGATTATACTTTGCAGAGATCTATTTTGTTTAAAGGCCACGGAAGTTGCGACAGCTCTAACTTCGTGTGTCCTTACCTTCAGCAAAGCTTGGTCTTCCTCATTCAGATGGGAATGAGCTTCTCGTATTAACAGTCTGATAAAATAAGATAAAGCATTCTTTGACATAGGCAAAGATGGTTTCTTAACTGAACACCATAAAGCTTCAGACGGGCCTCGTAAAGGTTTAGTTCGTTTTAAATAGAACTTAAGAGCTCTTACAGGACATAAGACTCTTTCTAGTTCATTTCTAACCATACGATAAGTTTGGAATATCGAACGATAATGGCCAAGGCCGAGAAGGCAGCTCGTTTTTGGCTAGAAAACCAAGTTGTAGAACATGTAGCCGTTTCGGATGAGAATCCGATGTTCTTGCTGAAGGCATGAATCTCACTGACTCTTTTAGCTGTGGCTAAGCATACCAGGAAAAGAGTCTTTAAGGTGAGATCTTTCAGGGAGGCTGATTGTAGCGGTTCGAACCTGTCTGACATAAGGAATCTTAGTACCACGTCTAAATTCCAACCAGGTGTAACCAAACGACGCTCCTTCGTGGTCTCAAAAGACTTAAAGAGGTCCTGTAGATCTTTATTGTTGGAAAGATCTAAGCCTCTGTGACGGAAGACTGATGCCAACATGCTTCTGTAACCCTTGATAGTGGGACCTGAAAGAGATCGTTCTTTCCTCAGATATAAGAGGAAGTCAGCTATTTGAGTTACAGAGGTACTGGTCGAGGATACAGATACTGACTTGCACCAGTTCGGAAGATTTCCCACTTCGATTGGTAGACTCTAAGGGTGGATGTTCTCCTTGCTCTAGCAATCGCTCTGGCTGCCTCCTTCGAAAAGCCTCTAGCTCTCGAGAGTCTTTCGATAGTCTGAAGGCAGTCAGACGAAGAGCGTGGAGGCCTTGGTGTACCTTCTTTACGCGTGGCTGACGTAGAAGGTCCACCCTTAGGGGAAGTGTTCTGGGAACGTCTACTAGCCATCGAAGTACCTCGGTGAACCATTCTCTCGCGGGCCAGAGGGAAGCAACTAGCGTCAACCTTGTCCCTTCGTGAGAGGCGAACTTCTGCAGTACCTTGTTGACAATCTTCAACGGAGGGAATGCATATAGATCTAGATGTGACCAATCTAGTAGAAAGGCATCTATATGAACTGCTGCTGGGTCCGGGATTGGTGAGCAAAATATTGGGAGCCTCTTGGTCATCGAGGTTGCGAAGAGATCTATGGTTGGCTGGCCCCAGGTGGCCCAAAGTCTCTTGCATACATCCTTGTGGAGGGTCCATTCTGTTGGAATTATTTGTCCCTTCCGACTGAGACAATCTGCCATGACATTCAAGTTGCCTTGGATGAACCTCGTTACTAGTGATATGTCTAGACCTTTTGACCAGGTGAGGAGGTCCCTTGCGATCTCGTACAATGTCAGAGAGTAGGTCCCTCCTTGCTTGGAGATGTACGCCAAAGCCGTGGTGTTGTCCGAGTTCACCTCCACCACTTTGCCTTGAAGGAGAGACCTGAAGCTTTTCCAGGTCAGATGTACTGCCAGTAGCTCCTTGCAGTTGAAATGCATTGTCCTTTGACTCGAGTTCCATAATCCCGAGCATTCCCGACCGTCTAATGTCGCACCCCAGCCTACGTCCGATGCGTCCGAGAAGAGAACGTGGTTGGGAGTCTGAACAGTCAGGGGAAGACCCTCTCTAAGGTTGATATAGTCCTTTCACCAAGTCAGACAAGACTTTATCTTTCCGGAAACCGGGATCGAGACCGCTTCTAGCGTCTTGTCCTTTTTCCAGTGAAAAGCTAGATGGTATAGAAGAGGACGGAGGTGTAGTCTTCCTAGTGACACAAATTGATCCACGGATGACAGTGTCCCTACCAGACTCATCCACAGCCTGACTGGGCAGCGTTCCTTCTTCAGCATCTTCTGGATGGATAGCAGGGCTGGGGGCTGATCGTCTTGTTCAGCAACGTCCTCATCAGAGGGTTCCTCATCCGAAACTGATGAGGAAACGGCAACGGAGTGGGCAACGTCTGACTCGCTGAATCCGGTCGCACTGGTGGATGCGTGACGGAGCCGGACGCAATATCATGGAACTGCTGCACAGTCTGTGAACTGTCAACAACCATGGGTGCGCGAGGAAGTACAGCGTCAACCCGAAACTGTCTAGACTGTCTGGGTTGTGCAGTCAACACCCTACCGGGTTGCTGAGGTTGACGCACTGCGTCACAACAAGTCACCTCTGCTGGTTGTTGAACGTCCTGAACGTCAACAACCACCTCCGAGCGTCGCTTAACGTCAACGTGCGACTGGCAACCCACACTGGGTCGCATCGGTGGAGGAACCACCTCAACTGGCAGACGCGAGTAGGTTACCTCAGCGTCAACAGGGCGCACAACCGACCGGTTGGAAGGTTGTTGGCCAGAAGGAGGAACCACCTCAACTGGCAGACGCGAGTAGGTTACCTCAGCGTCAACAGGGCGCACAACCAACCGGTTGGAAGGTTGTTGGCCAGAAGGAGGAACCACCTCAACTGGCAGACGCGAGTAGGTTACCTCAGCGTCAACAGGGCGCACAACCGACCGGTTGGAAGGTTGTTGGCCAGAAGGTTCTTCTCTGCATTTAAGTCCTCTATCAAGGACGCAAGCTTGGACTGCATGTCTTGCAGCAAAGCCCATCTAGGGTCTACGGGAGCAGGTGTGGCAACAGACGGGGTTAGCGACTGAGGCGGAACCATTTACCATCCCTGAAAGCCTTGTTATGTGTGACATAATAGTACAGCAAAACTTCAAAGGCTCGACAAAAGTTGAGAAGTTGACCTGTAAACAACTTGGAGCGTCTCCTGGCTAGGCGCCAGGGCGAGTCTACCAGAATTGAGAAGTCTATCTGGGCAGAGGCATGAACTCCCAAGCCGAGAACTTCTCTCGTGACCTATCAGACTCTCGCTCTATAAGCCAGTTTAAAAGAAGGGAAATCAAAGGCTGTATCCCTAAAACTCCTCCTGGTGCAAAAACCAGTTGCCTAGCCAACGTAACGCTCTCTAGGAGAGCGAGAGAGCACTAGCTTAAAAACAACGGCTTCGAAGTAGCTAGGCCTAGTGTAAGTTCTGACGTTAGGCGAACGAGGAGCAGCAGTTACAAGATCCGGACGAAGATCCTTAAAAAATCATCATGATTTAATTAAAGTCCATAGGAGGCTAAGCAGCTTAAGGCTCCTCTCCAAATGACAGAGTCCTCAAGGGAATATCAGTAGGAGGGAGAACAGCAACTTCCTCATCTACAGGATCCTTGTCCGATAAAAGCTAGGTTACCTCAGTGAGTCTCTCACTGGTGCATTAGTAGCAGACCAGAAGGCAACGTCATGTAACTACTTGACAGTCTGTGAACTGTCAACCACAACAGGTGCGTGAGGACATACAGTGTCCACTCGAGACTGCTTTGACTGTCTAGACTGAGCAGTCAAAACAACTCTAGAATGCGGAGGTTGACGCACCGCGTCAAAACAAAACAACTTAGACTGTTGTTGTACCTCTCGAACGTCAACGGAAGGTTCCGTGCGTTACTGAACGTCAACATGCGGCTGGCAGGGTACACTGGAACGCATGGGTGGCGGGACTCTCTCAGCTGGAGTGCGGCAGAAGGTCGCCTCAGCGTCCACAGGACGCACAACCATGGTTGGTTGTAGGCTAAAGGTTGGTGCAGTGTCAACCTTCTCCGCACGAAAGTCCCGCATCAATGACGTTAACTGAGACTGCATGGTCTGCAGCAAAGACCACTTAGGGTCTACAGGAGCAGGTGCGGCAACAGACGGTGTGACTGCCTGATGCGGTACCGCTTTGCCTCTCTTAGGAGGTGAGCAGTCGTCGGAAGACTGCAGCGAGTCCGAACTGACCCAGTGGCTACAACTGGGCCGTTAGACTTGCGCGGAAGGGACCGACTTGCGCTTAATAAGCCGCGAGACCTTGGTCCATGGTTTCTTACGAGAAACCTCTTCCGCAGACGAGAAATAAATGGGCTCTCTCGTCTTTGTGTGGGTGGGGCGATCTTGGGTAGATACGCCCGAAACCACGGAGGGAAAAAACGTCTGTTCGTTGATCAAGGCCTCTCGAACCCATAAGTCGTTCGACATTACTTCTCCCCTGGGCTTGGGAGCTTGCAAGAGGTCCCGGACTAGGTGAACGACAGGCACGAACAGACGAACCCTCGGACGCAACACTGTAACACTTTGCGCATATCACTTTATCGATTTTCTGTTTTGCACTTATTTCACTGAAATCGAAACTTTTACTGATTTCTACCTGAAACACGCAATTCTACCCTTCATCAAAAGGTAGTAATTGCGAAATCAGTCGTATAATGCAGCTCATTAATACTAGCAAAAAACAGAAAACATATATAAAGATAAAAAATTCAGTGGCTGGGAAAGAGACTAAACACTAGTTCAAATAAACTACGTTTACAATCTCTCACCGCACATAGCCTGGGGACAAGAATAAAACCCTAGAAACGTTTTACCTTCTTCCCCGTACAGCGACTAGGGACGAGAGTAACACGAGAACGTTACCCGCTTGAACGGAACGTTTTCTCTCCTCTCTCTCCCTCCGTCTCTATCTCTCTCTCTCTTTCTCTCTTGATTTCGCACCTAAGAGAAGAGCCCAATTATATATCGTCAAAAAAAACATGTTATTTGACTAAAGGAAAAAACTGAAAGGTTTTCCAAATAAAAAGTTCCTTTAATTTAGAATTTAAAACATTTAAGCTAAGAAAGAAAGAACAAAACGTCAGAATCGATTTACTCTTACTGCAAAGTGAAACCATGATACACTCTCTCTCTATCGTAACGATAGAGCGCATGTTGAACGTCCTGAACGTCAACAACTGCGTAGTCTAAAAAACTAAACGTAGTTCATCTTTGAAAACAGTACGAAGACTATCAAAGAAATTCTTTCATAAAACATTAAATTTAAAAAGTTTTAAATTCTTTAAAGGCTAAATACGATATAACAGGCTCAACGTTGATTAACTTCGGTTCCAAGTTAGGACCGCCTACTATCAGGAAAGGTCGCATATAAACAAAACATAAAAATTTATTTTTATATGTTTATAATAAATGGAAAGTTAATCGAAGAGGCCTAATAAAGGCGGAGAGATATAAAATATATAGATCTATAACGTGTTAAGCAAAATTACTAAAAACCTAAACACACTTCCGTCTAAGGGAAGGGTCGGCCATTTAAAAGTGAAAGAGAGTCCATACTCTCTTTGTCACCATAATTAAATCTATCCAAAACGAGTTCAAGTTTTGAGATGAAGATAAAACACCTGCATAGCGAAAGCTCAAAACTAGAATAGTGTACTTCACCAAATAGTTGTGAAAACAAATCCAGTTAGTAACAGCGAATTAGTAGGTCTTGCCGGTAGCCCGACAGAGAGAAAATTGGTTCTGTGTTTACATTGAGTACTGAGTACCTGCTCGACAGATGGCGCTGTTGATGTACACCCCCTACCTGCATAGCGATCGCTGGCGTATTTTGAACGTAGAGTTTTCTGTCGAGCAACAGAGTTGCAGCTTATATAATCACCGGCTAAGTTTAATATTGAAAATTCAAAATCTCTTGCGCAGCTTAGCGCATATAAGCCAGGTGTACCCCAGCGCCCTCGCGGTACCACAGGTAGAACTATACCCAACCAATTCAGATTTTCCATGCCCCATGGTCTCTAGAGGGGAGGAGGGTGGGTCTAAAACTTATATAACCAGCGGGTATATTCAAAAATTTATTTTATTATGAAAATATCATTTTTAAATATAAAACTTACCCGCTAGTTATATAATGGCTGATTGACACCCATTGGTGGCGGGTCAGAGACAGCTGCATAATTGGAAATTCACTTAAGAGTTACATAAACAACTTAAGTGGTTCAAACCTGATAAGGAAGCTAACAGCAATGCTCTGCCTCATTTTGTCTGCTATCCTTAGGAGATCCAGTGATCCACTCGGGGCTGATGATCTCTAAGAGCTGTCAAACGGTACAACCACCTATGACATAACAGGACCTCAACTAATACCCTTGTTCCGGGTGCTCTCTAGGAACAAAATGACCACCTGACTAGGTCAAAGATTGCGGAAGATTGCCGAGCAATCTTCACATACAATCATAAAAATATATATAACAGTGCCAAGAGAAGAACAGGGGTACTAGGAATTTAGGGAAATGTAGTGGAGAATGTTTCACCTACAACTGCACTCGTTGCTGCAAGTGATCCCAAAATGTAGACGTCTTCATAGAGACTGAACACGGTAAAAGTAATGCAAGGCGAATACAGGATTACCCCTTCACAAGACTGTATACGAGATGCTTTGCAGGGAACAGTTTAGTTTAAAAATTACAGAAGTTTCTACAGCTCTAACTACGTGTCTTTACTCTTTCAACATCTTATGATCTGTCACCCACCCGTGTGGAAGAACCTTTGTAATCAAAGTCTATACGAGATGACAGAATGTTTAGACATGGATAGCGCAGGCTTCTTGACCATGCACCTAAGAGTTATGAATAAACTCTTAAATTCTTTGTTCTTGTCCCAATAAAACTTCATCGTTTTAATCGGGCAAAAAACTCTTCTCAGCCCATCACAAACCAAATTCGAGAGAATAGTGATCCCGAAAGATTTAGGCTATGGACGAGAAAGATGTTTATTAATGACCAAGAATCCAGGTTGCAAGGTACCTATGGCTTAACCAATGTGAAGTCCGTGTTCTTGCTAAAAGAGTGAACTTCACTGATTCTCAACTATGGTAGACTTACTCAGAAAGTCTCCAAAGTTAGGCCTTAAAAAGAAACCAAGTGTAAAGGGTCGGATCTGTCACTACCGCGAAGCTCCAGAAACGAACCCTAAATTTCAGGCTGGAGCATCTTGCTGATGCCTCCAAGTCCTCTCAAATGATCTGAGATGATCTATAAAGTCTCTATTTGATAGAACCAATCTTCTGCGTCTGAAGACAGATGCCCGGATATTCCTGTACCCTTTGACGGTCGAGGAGGGAAGAAAATGTGATTTCTTCTAAGGTCTAAGAGTTACCTAATGAAGAGCCGGCTCTAGCTCTACACCACTCCATAAAGCACTCTAATTGGGTTGGAAAACCTTGAGGCTAATGTTCTTTGTACAAGCTAAAGCCTCAGCTGTCTCCTTCGAACAACCCTCTAGATCTTAGGGGTTTTCCAAAATACTGGAGGCAGCTAGACCTAAAGCTTGATGGTTCAACATAAAACGTTCATGAACCTGACACGGGGAAAAGGACTAAAGACATGCTTCCAGCATGCACCCAGTATGGTCCCAGCATGAGTCCACAACAGTTCCAGCATGTTGCCTACACTCAAAATGTCGTGAGAGAGAATCGGGATCTAGAACCGCCTCCCAAAACTCGTCCATATCGGTCGCAAGAAACCGATATTAAAGCTAGGCTTGTTGAAAAGAAGCGTCAACCACGTGAACCTCAAGCTGTGAGGTTAAGACTCGATTCGTGTGTAATCAGCGAGTGTTCAACAAACTTAAAGTCAAAGCTTGACAAGAGGGAGTGTTAGGTGGGAGGCCAGAGAGACGCGAAGGAGAGACAATAGTCTGGTTAAACTGCTGTGAAAAAAGACTTGACTGTATGCGTCTAGCATGCGACCATAATGTCGCATGTGGTTGCATTTCCGTAAGGTGTCAGCGTGCTGTATGCGTTCACCTTGTCGTGTGGGTACAGCGCTGTGTGTGTGCCCCGCTTGTTGTAAATCTACAGCGTGCTGCGTGGATGCAACAGCATCGCGTCCGTTGATTGACGGAAAGACGGAACTGATTGCCGAGAGTTGTCCACGTGTAGGATGCGTCCGCATGAGTGATAGTCACGCGTCCCGCAGAACGCGCAAATGGGACAACTTGTTGAAAGGATCAACTTTGACTGTTAGCGTCCAACATACGACCAGGCTGGCGTCTGCGTCTGGGACTGCGTGAGGGAGAGACCAGAACTTGCGTCTGCGTCTGCATGACTTCTGCCATAAGAGAGAGACCAGACTGCTACAAGCACCCGCTCTAACGCTTCTCATAACACGAGCATATCTCTGCGAGGAGGCGTTACTAAGCATAGGAGAACTATGCCTTCTGACACAAATCGGAAAACCATTTCTTTGATCATGGTAGTCCTTAGATTCTTTAGGAGAAAATTTTCTCCCCTCGAGAATCGTAAACGCTAAACACAGATGAAATAGACCTCTTTAAGCTCAGACCAAATCTACACTCACGGGGTAGTGAGTGCGCCAACTCAAGCATGGGCGAAGGCCGGGAGAAAAAATCAACCGCAGTTCTGTGAGCGACCTGGGAGAGTCCCTATGACATTTCAAGCGCGCCTTGTGCGCGAATCGAACGTATCCAATACTGTGAGACACCGTCAACAGTAGTTGCTAGACCTCAGAAGAAAGTAATAGACCTTTCTCCAAACTGGGGAAGGAGAAAGTGTGAACAGAAGCAAACTGAGCCCCTTTTCCCCCGAAGAACTATGTGTCTTACACGATTCTGGTGCTGACACGTCGCCTTCTTCCGAAAAGAAAAAACTTCCGGCGAACGTTAGATACTGCAGGAAAAGTAAATAGAAAACATACGACTCCTGAAAGGTCTTGGACAAATTGATTGGTGACTACCAATTCTAGGTTATGCGTCCTTCGATGAGGACAAAGTCCGTCCTCCCTGAAAGTGAGTCAGAATCCAGAGGAAGAGCTAGGATTGTATGTGACTTGTCTGACTTACGCTTCTCTCGTGGAAGAAAAAACACACTCGATTGCTTCCTGTTCAAGCATCAAAACACGACTGCTGCGAAGGTAAGTTCTGTTCGCGTGCATACATGACGAGTAACTACCTAGTCTGGTAGACAGGGAAAACGTAGAATTTTATTCTCGTCAGGGAACTGCATTCTAATATGCAGAAAACAGTTACAAGGGCCCTGATACCATAGCGATGAAGAACTGATCGCTTCAAGACATTCCAACTCCACTCTTTTCAAGATACTATGTCACATGGTTGTCATGTCATAGCTCGCCAATCATAGGCGAAGAAAAGAGCATCACAGTACTTCATCATTCCAAAGTGGAGAGAGACCGTCTTGGACTGCATCAACAATATCAGCCGGCGGAACAGACGTTTAATGCACAAGGTCCGCGAAGAACCTCAGCCTACCGACCTTCCTTCTCCCAAGGGTTGGAACGTAAGATAGAGATATAGGACTAGGGGCAAGGTGAAAACGAACAAACATCTCCTCCAGAGCACTGCGCTATGTTTACGAGTCACTAACAAGAGCGGTTTAAAAACATAAAACATTAAATAATAAAAGATCTGCCCGTGGAGGGAGATATACTTTCACGTTCTATTCTCATAAAGGCCCTAATGCCCTTTCTGTTGTAGCAGCTGCAAGCGCTGTATCAGTCTCTAAGTAAGGTTCGTTATTTTCCTGAGAATGATTTAATGTTAATTCATTACTTTATTTTACCATTAATTTACTAGGCCATCGTTTCCTAAAGGAGCCCTTTGGGTTAAAGCATCTTGCTTTCCCAACTAGGGTTGTAACTGGCTTGTAATACAAATAAAATAAAATAAATAACGACACCATCAACTCAACTAGCGAAAACTCTGAAGACGAAACGAGGAGCAGCAGGTATAAAATATGAGGGAAACTCTTTAGAAAAATTCTCATGAGTTTCTGAAAGTTATTCCCTTCCTTTAACAATCTCTATCCTAGGAAGAGAAGTCTTGATTCATAGGAATCCACTCCTTATGATTCTGAATTCAGACCTCAAAACTTAGGGGTTTTAATTCTAGTTCTCCCAACCAAGAGTTAGCCCAGCCAGCCTTGGTCCGAGAACATAATACAGTATCTTTCTAGTTAAGATTTATTTCTTAATATAGCACCTGAGCAACAATAACTTAACACTAGACATTCATGGTCAGGTAGACATCAAAGTCTATAGTCATAAGTAGCGAAGCGTCCACCCCGACGCTGAAGCGCCCACACTGATGCTGAAGCGCCCACACTGATGCTGAAGCGCCCACACTAGCGCTGAAGCGTCCACACTGGTGCTGAAGCGTCCATACTGACGCTGAAGTGTCCATACTGACACTGAAAGCGTCTACACTGACGTGGCGCTTCGCTCCATTCCGTCGACGTTCCGTTTCCGTTGCCGCACCGTTCCGATGACACTTCGCCGGCTCTGCTACCTGGCGAACGACGGCGTGTCTGTATAGACTGATACTAGGTGCTATGAGCCGTCGGTTTGCGTCGAGCAGTCGAAGTAAAGCATCCACTTTCCCCCACCATTGAACATTGCGGTTGGTAGGCCGCCTGTGCGACAACGAGTCCTCACCGTTAAAGAAACGCCGCCTGTGCGTCCATGTCAAAGACCGGAATCAAGACACCCAACCGCACTGTTAACGGCAGGCTGAAAAGACTGCATAAACGAAGATAGAAGCTGTTTCATGCCTAACTACAAAGATCAAGGATCAATCTTAGGCGAAACGTATTCAGTATTATCTTCGTCGAACCATAGCGCTAGCCACTGTTGAGAGACGACACCCATCAGGTGGGGTGGCAGCACTGCGTTTGCGCCGCATGAAACGTAACACTCAAGAGGACTTCAGTTCGGGTCTAAAAGACTGTAACGCCTGGTTACCCTCTCGATTCCTTTCGCCATTTGACTTGACTTCTCCCCTGGGTCCGGGAGCTCGACAGAGGTCTAAGGCTAGGATAACGACAGGTCCGAATAGAAGCACTCTCCACTGAATAAAATTCACTGCACAATTTATCACTAAAAAATTTGCACTTTACTCTTCGGCACAAACATAGTTTCATAATTACCTGAAAGCCAAAGTATACACTCTCTCAAAGGAAATGAACTCAGTAGGGAGAGACTTATCATTCTGTCACTGGACAATTGTTGGAATGGGAAAGCAAAAGTACCGAATCCCATATAAATGTAACAAAGTATTAAATATCAAATATTACCTTAATAGATATAATAATTATAAATTAAAATAAACCCTTAAATTAAGGGGTTCCAATAAAAGATGAATCATCACTCGCATCATTGGAACATCTACAAATAATATACGAACAATTTAGTATTCCGAAAACCACCAAAGCAACAACGATACATAGAATCGTGCGCTACGACGAATGTAAAGAATACTGCATCGTATAAAATAAACTGAACTATAACTTCCTTTAATCTTTGACTAAGGAAAAATACTGAAAGGATCAATTAATAGTAAAATAAAATGTTCCTTTTATAAAGTACAATTAAAGACTTGGGAAGTAAGAAGAAAGTACTTTTCATGAAATCGCTACAATATATGTAACATCGTAACGATACTGATTACTGCGTAACAAAAATAAACTGACGTTAATACATCACCAAATAACGTCCAAACAGAGTAAGAAAACAAGAGAGAATTTCCAATAGTTCAGCCAGCTATGGCGGCAGAGAAAATCTGAATTGGTTGGGTATAGTTCTACCTGTGGTACCGCGAGGGAGCTGGGGTACACCTGGCTTATATGCGCTAAGCTGCGCAAGAGATTTTGAATTTTCTGCCGTGGGCGTCGGGGACTTAAGCCATTATATAATCAGCGGTTAAGTTTTATATTTAAAATTAGTGGTTCAGCATAATTCCAGGACGTGTCCCAACGAACTACAATCTTAAAAAGGGGTAGGAATGTAGATTGTTGGGATTAGCGAAAACATGAGTCCGAACATTACTAAATTTTCAAGCTTGCGCCACCGGCTGATAGGCGAACGAAGCACCGCCCAACGGGCGTTATTTTAGTCAGGCAGGAAGCAATGCTTGGGGGAGATTTTATAATCAAGTAACTTAGCCGTGGCTTCAGCGACTGATGCATTATAACAACCTTTCCCTACTTAACATTTCATGATAATTATTACAGCTATATTAAATGCCCCTGTAAAGGACGTGTCCGAACCAACGACAAACTTAAGCGAGAGGTAAAAATGATATTTTAATTATAAAATAAATTTTTTAATATACTTACCCGGTGAATATATAATAGCTGCTGCTCAGCGGCTCGACAGAAAACACACAAAAAACTCGCGAGCGATCGCTATGAAGGTTGCGGGTGTGCCCACCAGCGCCAACTATCGGCCAGATACCACACATGCATGTAAACAAGCCTTCAATTCTTCTCGTCCCGCTGCGTCTCTATTGGGGAGGAAGGGAGGGCCTTTAATTTATATATTCACCGGGTAAGTATATTCAAAAATTTATTTTATAATTAAAATATCATTTTTAAATATTTAACTTAGCCGGTGAATATATAATAGCTGATTCACACCCAAGGCGGTGGGTAGAGACCAGAGTTAATTAAGTTTACAGCGTATATGCTTAGAGTTTTTGACAGTTATCAATATAACAAAACCAAAATATATAGGTACCTGGTAAGGAAGTTGACTTAGACGATTACTCTGCCTTGTAAGTCTGTCTTCCTCACGAAGCCCAGCGATCCTCTTAGGATGCTGAAGGACTCCCAGGAGCTGAAGTATGAAGGGTTGCAACCCATACCAACAGGACCTCATCAAACCCCTAATCTGGGCGCTCTCAAGAAATGACTTTGACCACCCGCCAAATCAACCAGGATGCGAAAGGCTTCTTAGCCTTCCGTACAACCCAAAAAAAAAAAAATATTAAAAAAAACATTTCAAGAGACAGATTAAAAAAGGATATTGGAATTAGGGAAGTGTAGTGGTAGAACCCTCACCCACTACTGCACTCGCTGCAATGAATGGACCCAGTGTGTAGCAGTCCTCGTAAAGAGTCTGGACATCTTTTAAGTAAAATGACGCGAACACTGACTTGCTTCTCCAAAAAGTCGCGTCCATGATACTTTGCAGAGATCTATTTTGCTTGAAGGCCACGGAGGTTGCTATAGCTCTAACTTCGTGCGTCTTAACCTTAAGCAAAGATTGGTCTTTCTCATTCAAGTGGGAATGAGCTTCTCGTATTAAAAATCTGATAAAATATGACAAAGCATTCTTTGACATAGGCAATGATGGTTTCTTGACTGAGCACCATAATGCCTCAGATTTACCTCGTAATGACTTAGTACGAGCTAAATAGAACTTAAGAGCTCTAACAGGACATAACACTCTTTCCAGTTCGTTGCCTACGATCTCTGATAAACAAGGAATATCAAAAGATTTAGGCCAAGGACGAGAAGGCAGTTCATTTTTGGCCAGGAAACCAAGTTGAAGAGAACAAGTGGCTTTTTCTGTAGAAAAGCCGATGTTTTTACTGAAGGCATGCAGTTCACTGACTCTTTTAGCTGAGGCCAAGCACACTAGGAAAAGTGTCTTGAGAGTGAGATCCTTCAGGGAGGCTGAATGTAATGGCTCAAACCTGTCTGACATGAGGAACCTTAGGACCACGTCTAAGTTCCATCCAGGAGTTGCCAAACGACGTTCCTTAGAGGTTTCAAAAGACTTAAGGAGATCTTGTAGATCTTTATTGTTGGAAAGATCTAAGCCTCTATGCCGAAAGACCGAAGCCAACATGCTCCTGTAGCCCTTGATCGTGGTAGCTGAAAGGGAGCGAACTTTTCTCAGGTGTAAGAGAAAATCAGCGATTTGGGCTACAGAGGTACTGGACGAGGACACAGATGCTGACTTGCACCAGTCTCGGAAGACTTCCCACTTCGACTGGTATACTCTAATGGTAGAAGCTCTCCTCGCTCTTGCAATCGCACTGGCTGCCTCCTTCGAAAAGCCTCGAGCTCTAGAGAGTCTTTCGATAGTCTGAAGGCAGTCAGACGAAGAGCGGGGAGGCTTTGGTGTACATTCTTTACGTGGGGCTGACGTAACAGATCTACTCTTAGAGGAAGACTCCTTGGAAAGTCTACCAGCCATCGAAGTACCTCGGTGAACCATTCTCTCGCGGGCCAGAGGGGAGCAACTAACGTCAACCTTGTCCCTTCGTGAGAGGCGAACTTCTGCAGTACCTTGTTGACAATCTTGAATGGTGGGAATGCATATAGGTCCAGATGAGACCAATCTAGAAGAAATGCGTCTATGTGTATTGCTGCTGGGTCTGGGACTGGAGAGCAATAGATTGGAAGTCTCTTGGTCATCGAGGTTGCAAAGAGGTCTATGGTGGGTTGACCCCAAGTCGCCCAAAGACTCTTGCACACGTCCTTGTGGAGGGTCCATTCCGTAGGAATTACCTGACCCCTCCGACTGAGGCAGTCTGCTAAGACGTTCAAGTTGCCCTGGATAAACCTCGTTAACAGGGAGATGCCTCGATCTCTTGACCAAATGAGCAGGTCCCTTGCGATCTCGTACAGCGTCAGGGAGTGGGTGCCTCCTTGCTTGGAAATGTATGCCAAGGCTGTGGTATTGTCGGAGTTGATCTCTACCACTTTGTTTCGAAGGAGACTCTCGAATTTTATCAAGGCCAGGTGGACTGCCAAAAGCTCCTTGCCGTTGATGTGCATGCTCCTCTGACTTGAGGTCCACAGACCTGAGCATTCCCGACCGTCCAGGGTCGCACCCCAACCCAAATCCGACGCGTCTGAGAATAGTACGTGGTTTGGGTTCTGAACTGCTAGGGAAAGTCCCTCTCTCAGACTGATATTGTCGTTCCACCAATTCAGGCATGCCTTTACTGGTTCGGAGATCGGGATTGAGACCGTCTCTAATGTCTTGTCCTTTTTCCAGTGAAAGGCTAGATGGAACTGGAGAGGTCGAAGGTGTAGCCTTCCTAGCGAGACAAACTGCTCCAGGGATGATAGAGTTCCTACTAGACTCATCCAATTCCTGACTGAGCATCGTTCTCTCTTCAACATCAGTTGGACTTTGAGCAGGGCTTGCTCTATTCGGGGGGCAGACGGAAAAGCCCGAAAAACTGGACTGCGAATCTCCATCCCTAAATACAGTATAGTTTGGGATGGAATCAGCTGGGACTTTTCTAGGTTGACCAAAAGTCCCAATTCCTTGGTCAGATCCAATGTCCAATGAAGATCTGCAGACAGCGATGACTGGACGAGGCTCTGAGAAGCCAGTCGTCCAAGTACAGGGAGGCTCGGATTCCCGATAAATGGAGGAATTTTGCTACATTCCTCATAAGCCTCGTAAACACGAGAGGAGCAGGACTTAGGCCAAAGCACAGGGCCCGAAACTGGTATACCACATTGTTGAAAACAAACCTCAGAAACGGTTGGGAATCTGGGTGTATGGGGATGTGGAAGTATGCGTCTCTTAGGTCGAGAGAGACCATCCAGTCTCCCTTTCTGACCGCTGCTAAGACTGATTTCGTGGTCTCCATGGTGAACTTTGTCTTCGTAACAAAGACGTTGAGTGCACTGACGTCTAGCACCGGTCTCCAACCTCCTGTCTTCTTCGGTACTAGGAAGAGACGGTTGTCAAACCCCGGTGATTGAAGGTCCGAGACTTTCACCACCGCTCCCTTCTCTAGCAATAGAGACACTTCTAGGTTCAGGGCTTGTCTCTTTGACTCCTCTCGGTACCTGGGAGAGAGGTCGATGGGGGAAGTCGCTAGAGGAGGTTTGCGTACAAATGGAATTTTGTACCCCTCTCTGAGCAACCTCACAGATTGTTGGTCTGCACCCCTCTTCTCCCAGGCCTGCCAGAAGTTCTTCAGTCTGGCTCCTACTGCTGTCTGAGGCTGCGGGCAGTCAGACTCTGCCACGTGAGGACTTGGCTCCTCTCTTTCCCTCGGCACGAGTACTTCCCCTGCTGGGAGCTCTGCCACGAAAGGGCGGAATAAATCTGGACGCCGGAGTGTCTATCCTAGGTCTAGCAGAAAAGGATGTAGAAGGAGTCCCTTTGCGAGCAGAGGACGCCACCAAGTCATGGGTGTCCTTCTGCACGAGTGAAGAAGCTATGTCCTTAACCAATTGTTGCGGGAACAAAAACTTTGATAAGGGAGCAAAGAGCAGTTCAGATCTCTGACAGGGAGTAACTCCTGCCGAAAGAAAAGAGCAAAGGGACTCTCGCTTCTTTAAGACTCCCGACGTAAAAGATGAGGAGAGCTCATAGGAACCATCGCGGATGGCTTTATCCATACAGGACATAATCAGTAAGGAGACATCTCTATCAGCCGATGAGATTTTCCTACTTAAGGCTCCCAAAGACCAGTCAAGGAAGTTGAAAACTTCAAAGGCTCTGTAAATGCCTTTCAGCAGATGGTCAAGGTCCGAGGAGGACCAACTAATCTTCGAGCGTCTCATGGCTAGGCGGCGGGGAGAGTCTACAAGGCTTGAGAAGTCACCCTGGGCAGAGGCAGGGACTCCCAAGCCGAGAACTTCTCCCATGGCATACCAGACGCTCGATCTAGACGAGAGTTTAGACGGAGGGAAGGCAAATGCCGTCTTCCCCAAACTCCTCTTGGTTTCCAACCAGTCGCCTAAAAGCCGTAAAGCTCTCTTGGAAGAGCGAGAGAGCACAAGTTTTGTAAAGGCTGGCATGTTAGCAGGTAAGCCTAGTGCAAACTCAGACGGTGGCGAGCGAGGAGCAACAGCGACGAAGTGATCGGGAAACAACTCCTTAAAAATTAACATGACTTTCTTAAAGTCCATTGATGGAGGAACTGATCTAGGTTCGTCTATATCCGAAGGATGATCCTCATGCTGAGGGTCAGCAACGTCCTTATCTGGAGGATCCTCATCTGACAACTGCTGAGTAACAAGCAAAGGGGTTGGCAATGCTTGACACGCAGAGTCCACACGCACTGGTGCATTAGTAGTAGTCCAGGACGCAACGTCATGTAACTGCTTAACAGTCTGTGAACTGTCAACAACAACAGGAGCGGGAGGACGCTCGACGTCAACTCGAGACTGTTTTTACTGCCTAGTCTGAGCAGTCAAAACAACTCTAGACTGCGGTGGTTGACGCTCAGCGTCAAAACAAGTCAACTCCAATGGTTGGCGAACGTCCTGAACGTCAACAGGAGCATTAGGAAGTGGCCTAACGTCCAAATGCGGCTGAAAGTCAACACGTGACCGCATCGAGTGAAGCTCTACATAGCGTGACTGACGTGACTTAGCTACGCCAACGTCAACAGGACGAGCAAAGGTTCGTTTGGGCGGCTGAAGGCCAGGATCTCGATGAGATAAACGGCGAGGATCAACGTGAACCTTATCGGCAGAATAGTCTTCCATAAGGGAGGCGAGCTTAGTCTGCATGTCCTGCAGTATAACCCATTTAGGATCAACGAGAATGGGTGCGGTAAACGACGGGGTTAACGTCTGAGACGGCACAACCTTGCCTACACCAAGACTCTCTAAGCCTGTGTAACGTTGTTGCTTAGGCGGCGAGCAGTCATCCGATGACTGCAACGGGTCAGAACTGTCCCAATGACTGCATCCAGGACGCTGGACCTGTCCTGAAGGGACCGACTTTCGCTTAAGGGGCCTAGAAACCTTGCTCCACGGTTTCTTATGCGAAAAGCCTTCGGATGACGAGGAGAAAATGGGCTCTCTCGTCTTATGGTAGGGGCGATCTTGGTGAGACACGCCTGATACCATAGAGGGAACGTCTGTTCGCTGATCAAAGCCTCTCGAACCCATAAGTCGTACGACATTACTTCTCCCCTGGGCTTGGGAGCTTGCAAGAGGTCTCGGACTAGGTGAACGACAGGCACGAACAGACGAACCCTCGGTCGCAACACTGTTCACAACACTTTGCGCACTAATCACTTTCCCACTATTTTCCGCTGTGGCACTCTGACACTTAAACTCTTTAACGTCAGCCATGAGTTGATTACGATCAGTTGCTAACGCTTCAACTCTTTCACCCAAGGCATGAATGGCACGTAACATGTCTTGCATTGATGGTTCCTGAGTGCCAGAAGGGGGGTTAGGTACAACCACTACAGGGGAAGGATTAGGATCAGGGGCATGTGGAGAGGAAAAATCTACTGACCTAGAGGAACTCCTCCTTACCCTATCTCTCTCTAGCTTACGAGAATACTTGTCGTATTCGAGCCAATCGAATTCCGAAAGGCCCACGCATTCCTCACACCGATCTCCTAATTGACAGGTTTTACCCCGACAATTAGAACACACAGTATGTGGGTCGAGAGAGGCCTTTGGAAGACGCCTATTACATTCCCTAGCATTACACTTACGAAATCTAGGGGCTTGTGAAGCGTCAGCCATTTTGAATTAGTCAAAGAAAGTCCAAAAAAACAATCAAAGTCATCAACAATTAAATCTGTCCAATAAAGAGTTCAAGAGTTTAAGTTGAGGAAAAACACCTGCACTGCGAAAGCTCAAACCAAAATGAAGTACTTCACCAAATATGTTGAGAAAACTCCAGGTTATACAGCGAGTATTGATACGTCTTGTCGTCAAGGTCGACAGAGAAGAATTGAAGGCTTGTTTACATGCATGTGTGGTATCTGGCCGATAGTTGGCGCTGGTGGGCACACCCGCAACCTTCATAGCGATCGCTCGCGAGTTTTTGTGTGTGTTTTCTGTCGAGCCGCTGAGCAGCAGCTATTATATATTCACCGGCTAAGTTAAATATTTAAAAATGTATATTGATAGGAGAGCATTAAAATATAAAAACAAACGCGCCATAGCCTGGGACGATACGGGCTCCATCTATCGGGAAATTTTGAGACTAAGCAGGAGCTACCCGTGACTTGTGCGCAGACCGGGATGAACTTAGAAAATATTGCAGTGGTAAAGATAAATTACAATATGTAAAATGACAAAATAACTTTACATTATGGTAGATCAGATCATAATGCAAAACATATTCCACACAAAGAAAATCGATTTCACAAGTATTAAGAAAGATATCGCCTCTCTCAACAAACTACATTCGGGGTGTATGTATGATAGCGGCCACCTGTATGTATTATTATGGCTAACTTTGAATACGGCAGTGTAAGGGGGGTCGCAAGAGGACGTTAACCCGCCGTTAGGTAAGTAGGTAAGGACACGGCTTGTAGCTAAGGTTAGGGAGAAAAGTTTAGGTTAGTAGATGTCCATTTTTAATCCACGCGGGAGGAACTGGCCGCTGATATACAAAGGCTCCCTACATTCTACCCAATAGGACAAATATTTTTTTTCTGATAGAAAATGTTGTCCTGACCAGAAATATAATTTGACTGGTTAGACAGTACTACAGTGGATCCTTCTCTCTGGTTACAGTTCTTTCCCTTTGCCTATACATACACTGATTAGTCTGGCCTATTCCATACAGATTCTCCTCTGTCCTCATACACTAGACAACACTGAGATTACAAAACTATTCTTCTTCACCCAAGGGGTTACCTACTGCAGTGTAATTGTTCCGTGAATACTTTCCTTTTGGTAAGGGTAGAAGAGACTCTAGCTATGGTAAGCAGCTCTTCTAGGAGAAGGACACTCCAAAATCAAACCATTGTTCTCTAGTCTTGGGTAGTGCCATAGCCTCTATACCATGATCTTCAACTGTCTGGGGTTAGAGTTCTTTTGCTTGAGGGTACAATCGGGCACACTATTCTATCTAATTTCTCTTCCTCTTATTTTGTTAATTTTTTATAGTTTATATAGGAAATATGGTTTCATTGTAGTGTATTACATGGCAATGTAACCTAGGATACCAACTACTTTTTCTTATAGGAAAAATTACCCTCCCTTCGAAAATAACACTCGTTCCCGTCGCAAATGAATAGTTTCAGAAATATATATATACATCTATATCCTCCGATAATGGGGGACCCCCAGTGGGAACTCGGGGTTTTGGGTGGGGAAAACATACTGGGGAATCGATATATAACCGTAAAACAAACCTTTTCTTCTCTATACATTTCCTTCTTGTATGTATTATAACCGTAGGTAAATACAAAACAGTATAACTGGATATATTTTGGAGGAGCCGTTTCAAAGGTTATTTCATGTAGTAATACAGTAACCAGTGCTGCCAACGCCTGATGTAGATCAAATGTTAGCATTCCATACCTGATGTAGATCAAATGTTAGCATTCCATGCTAACATTAGCACCCATTTGTACGTTCGTTCGTACCAGTTTTTGGTCTGCGCATATATCACTCCCCTGCGCAAGAGTTCCCCCTCTCCCAATCCCCTCCCCCAATTACTCATTTTATTACCGTATTATTCTCTCATTTTATATTTCCATTCAATATTATTTCTCATACATTCCATTTTACGTTCCTATATTGGGTTTATTTCTTTGGTTATTTCCTTTTCTCTTCCCGGTTTCACATAAATACTTGCTCTGGACTAGTTTTTTTATCCAGTTCATTCTCGGTATAATCATCTCATTTTATATTCCCATTCAATATTATTTACCGTTCATTCCATTTTACCTTCCTATATTGTTTTTATTTATTTTCTTTGGTTATTTCCTTTTCACTCCTCTGTGTCCCATAAATCCTTTCTCTGAACTAATTTCCGTATTTAGTTCATTCATGTTTACCCGCTAGTCTTCTTTGTTTTTCCCTTAACCAATCACCAACCTAGGCCTATGCAGGTATCTCCCTACACCCCCCCCCCTTTCCTTTATCCCTTTGAGCGGTCTTTTCATACCCTTTGTTCCAATGCCTTTTGCGTTGTAACCTTTGATCTGGTGAGACGTTCTACATTCAAAGTGCGGTTTCTTTTTTCGTATTTTGCGATGGAGCAAATTATAGAAACTTGTAGCGGGTGCAGTATTCCGTACCTAAAAGCAGTAGCTAAATTCCATGGTGATTTTTTTTATTCTTCAGGTAATGTTGAACATTTTCTTAAATCTCACAAAGTTATTCCTCAGAGTTTAAAGTGCCCCAAGTGCCGTTCTGTTTTATCTTATAGGCAAGACATTCACGTGTTTTATTGCAATTCTGAATCCATCATTTGTAAAACTAAGAAGAAACGCCGTTGAGGTTATACCGTTACTGCCTATAAAGGTACTTTTTTGGACAAAAGGCGTCTACCCCCATGGAAGATAATATTATGTGCCAACCACTTTTTGCATAAACATTCGGACCATGAGACTCTCATGGATGGTATCGACATATCTTCGAAAACAAGTGTCGATTGGAGAAGTTTCTGTTCAGAGGTTACCGAATACTTCGACGTTTTCTTCATAAAAGTAAGTCATTCCTCAATAGCCATTATACGTGTTTTGTGACCGGGGTACTTCTAGGCAAGGTTAGGTGGGTTTGTTAGGTTCTGTGCTCTTTCTGAACTTTTTATATATATTGTGTAACAGTTATATGGAAAAATTATTTAATATACGAATGGAAATATTTATCATTTCTGCCACTAGTAATGACATCGTGTCGTTGGTAGTTCTGTGTTCCATTCGTCACCGTTGGTAGTACTGTGAATCAAAGTAAGTCATTCCCCAATACTTATTATATGAGTTTTGTGACCGGGGTACTTCTAGGCAAGGTTAGGTGGGTTTGTTAGGTTCTGTGGCCTTTTGGTACTTTTTATTTATTGTTTAATAGTTATATGGACAAATTATTTAATACACGTATGGAAATATTTAGCATTACTGCCTCTAGTAATGTCATCGTGTCGTTGGTAACACTGTACCATTCGTCAACGTTGGTAGTGCTGTCAAACATTGGTAACGTTGAATTAATGTTACCGTCCTCAGTACATCAGTAAGGGAAGTTACAACATTGAAAAAGTTGTTTAAATATTTTAACTTTATATATATGCCAACAGTGTTAATATTTATATGGTACATTTGTATTGTATTACATGGTGTGATTTTCGCACAGGAAATATATGATTTCCTATAGTAGATAACGTGATTTAACAGGTTTTCACATTCATTTCATCCGTAATAACATCAACCAATTCGTCAACTTAAAGTTAGCCGAATTGGTTGGTCTGTTTGTTTGCGATTGAAATGAACATGAAATTCGATTAAATCACGTTATTTACTATAGGAAATCATATATTTTCTGTGCAATATCACACCCTGTAATACAATACAAAGTTACCGGAAATATTTATTCTAATGTTGTTACTGTTCTTAAAATATCTAATTTTTCCTTGTTTCCTTTCCTCACTGGGCTATTTTCCATGTTGGGGCCTGTGGGCTTATAGCATCCTGCTTTTCCAACTAGGGTTGTATCTTAATAATAATAATAATAATAATAATAATAATAATAATAATAATAATAATACCGGTTAGGGGGCCTCACCTGATTCATCTTTGAGAAGTTGCAAATCGCTTAAGAAACCTTTGCACATGGCCCTCTCCATCTCTATCATTCGGAGAGTTAGATCTTTTGGATCCTCTGCTCTGACAGATCTATTGTTGTTGGTCATTCTTACTTTGGGAAAATGCGATGATGTTTCTCGTAATCTTGATTCCTAAGATTCAAAAGCTTTAAAGTGTCTAGATACTGTAGATACAGGTGTTTGTTTACAATTCTTCTTCACTTCAAATTCTTCAATTACGTTGTGGTCTCGTGGACATCTTTTCTGTTGCTGTGAGAGGTTGATAATATCATTGTTGTCACCTGGACAAATCATAAGAGGCTAGGGAGGTTATGCTCATGGGCGCCTTTGTTTTAAAAATCCATCAAGAAACTTCTTAAAGGCACTTAAAGATTGGCTACTTATCACTTCAGAGTTCTTGGTTCCTGGTTCATATTTGCTCAATTCGCAAAATAAGTTTGCGGGCACTCTATAGCCTTAGAGTTGGAGATGGGTGCAAAGTTTTCTAAGCCTATTCTTATTATCGTAATTAAGCTTATCTTCATCATCATCATCTCCAACTATGCCTATTGACACAAAGGGCCTCGGTTAGATTTCGCCGGTCGTCTCTCTCTTGATCTCCAAATTCAATACTACTTCACACTTCATAGTCCTCAGCCATGCAGGTCAGGGTCTTCCAGCTCTTCTAGTACCTTGTAGAGCCCAGTTTAACGTTTGGTGAACTAATCTCGCTTGCGGAGTGCGAAGAGCATGCCCGAACCATCTCCATCATGAACTCATCCACATATGGTACTCGAGTAATCTTTCTTTTAGTTTCATTTCTAATCCTGTTATGGCATTTAACTCCCAATATCCTTCTGATGGCTTTGTCCTCAAATCTATTGGAGATTGTTTCATTGTCATACCATGACTCCTGTCTAGAGGGTTATAAACATTAAGTTATATACATTGTTCATCATTTATTCTTAATATGTTTTATGTTCATTTGAGTTATATACATTGTTCATCATTTATTCTTAATATGTTTTATGTTCATTTCAGATTGACCTTTGAATAAATGGGTCAAGCTCTTATTTATTGTCCATACAGTAACACCCATCTCACTAAGCTGATATAGAGTCTGATTTTTATACGTAGGCTAGGCAAATTTCAGGCGATTTGATTTCCAAATTTTATTTAACCTAATCATTGTCTGATTTGCTTTTTTCAATCTTTCACTAAACTCTAATTCTAAAGACCCTGTATTAGAGATCATAGTTTCTAAATACTTAAATGATTCTACTACATTAATCATTTCTCCTCTCAATGATATTTCATCTTTCATTACATGCTCCGTTCTCATCATCTGTGTCTTTCTTCTATTTATCTTGAGCCCAACCTCGTGTGATATTTCATGCATTCTGGTAAGTAAGCATTGCAAATCTTTTGGTGTTCTGCCAACAAGAACAGCATCATCAGCATACTTTAGGTCTGCTAAATTCCTATCACCAATTCAGTCCAATCCTTCTCCACCATCTCCGACTATTCTACACATTACAAAATCCTTAAGGAGGATAAACAGCATAGGTAACAACACATTCCCTTGGAGTACTCCGCTGTTCACTAGAAATTCGTTTGAGAAGACTTCATTAACATTAACTTTGCACTTTCTATGCTCATGAACAGTCTTAATCAAATTTACATATTTAAGAGGAATTCAATAATAACGCAGGACATTCCATAAAATCATTTTACCTGTAGGCCTACCATAAATAGATTAATAGGAACTTCCCAATCTTTACTTTTATCCCATTCTACCTTGAAATCAGATAGGATAGCAACTTGCTATTATCAATTTTGGCAACCTATTGTGGTCAGTTTGGACTTTTTAAATTCTTCTTTCATGTGCATAGCCCTACTTATAAATACAACCAGATCTCTACTAGGATTTTGCAAGGT
>NC_090755.1:35284266-35286766 GCF_036898095.1 Palaemon carinicauda | reverse complement strand
AACTGAATATGGAAGGTAGGCCTATATAAACAGAGTTGTAATAATAGAATACATTATTTTGGCTAAACTGTATGTAAGTGTCAGAGTATGCAAAGGTTACCTATAATTATGCATATATCATCTCTTTTCATTGAGTTTATAGAATTTAGTTCTTAAAATTTATTAAAGAAATGGGTGATTCCTATAACATTCTAATTAATCCCTATTTATAACAGAGGCAGGTTATGGAAGACCCTGCTGATTCTTATTGGTTTTAACCCTATGTTGGTTTCAACAGATGTGCGAAACGAGAAGCTGGTTAGTTCTTTGATACAGAAATGCAAGTTTTAAAGACCGCAGAGGGCTATACGCTTTCTGCATCAAAGTTATTGGGAGACCACAGTTTATTAGTGAATAACAGAAGTAGCAGCAGAATATACACCTCTAAAATAATTTCAGGGTACGATATTTGGTATAAACTGCCCATAGTATGGAATAAGTCAAGGTATATACAAATTAAAGATAACACTATCATAACACTTACGTGGAAAGAAAAAAAACGATACCATGAATCCTGCAGTACCAAATCAAGGCATCCTTTCCCACTAAACCTCCTCTCTCCTTATCATCCTTCACCTTATATCACCGTTTAATTCATCAACACGTGCCCATATTATTTCACTCGTGACACTCTTATCACCTCTGTAATTTTCACTACGTCTGCCCTTATTTCATCAGCTTTTGCAAGTAATAAGAAACAATTTAGCAGACTTTAGAACTTAGCAGTAGGCCTACACTTGAAATGTTTGTTTTATTCACTATGAATAATTGCTACATTTTTTTTTCTTCAGAAATCGTCATTGTTAAGGTCAGTAGCACATTAGTATAATAAAAATAAACATATCTATAAATCAAATTGAAAGATATCGAGGTATTTCAATAAGAAATAGATTTTCAAGCCAAATGCTTAACATCATTAAATTAGTCAATTAAGTTTGCTATAATGCTGTATACCTACATGCAAACCACACACTTTCTGTATTTCCCTTCTTACGTGTCTTGAATCATTAAATTCCTCCACATCTGAAGCAATTGTACTGTCACAACGAAGCCTTTATACTGTGCCTACCTCCAGCACATAAACGGGAAAACTCTATTTCTTAAGTTATTATATAACCAGTTTAGCTTAATTCCAGTAATCGGGGGGTTCTACATTTAGTCTTCAAGTTCGATTCCACAAATTTACGTTCATTCTACATAGATTTCCAATTGCTTGAAATCGTTGAGAGTATTGTGTGGAGTTTCTGCATGATTCTTCAATATCAAGTGTGACATTCACAGCTTAAATGGCCTTGTTATAATTTTCTATGCTAACAAATAGTATATATCCCACAATTAACACCAATTCACAGGATAAAGATGCCACACATACACTATCAAATGTGGTCCTAGGAGGTCTTCTAGTGTTAACTCAATGTTAGGATGTGACCTGTCCAAGGTCATTATCTCATTCAATACTATCTGACTATATTATTTCAGTCATACAGTGATTATAACAACGTAAGCACTAACACTTAAGATTCCAAATAAACAAGCGATTGACAGGTTGAATTAGAAAAAATATAATTTCATTGTTTTTTGGAATACGCAATTCACTAGCATGATTTGCAACCAAGTTCGTCGCATGACAATTTAAGTATGGAAACGTTGTAAGTAAACAATGTGCATGTATCCCCCTTACCACTCAATTCTGATCTGTAATACCTGACTAGAATTATTATTATTATTATTATTATTATTATTATTATTATTATTATTATTATTATTATTATTATTATTATTATTATTATTATTATTATTATTATTATTATTATTATTATTATTATTATTATTATTATTATTATTATTATTATTACTAGCAAAGCTACAACCCTACTTGGACAAACAGAATGTTATAAGCCTAAGGGCTCCCATATGGAAAGATATCCCAGCGAGGAAACTAAATAATGAAATAAATAAACCATATAAGAAGTAACAAAAATAAAAATAGAATAACCTCAGATCAGTAACAATTCTTGCATTGTATCAGTTTATAAACTATGCATTTCTTTCCTTCTTGGTGCTACAGCCTTCCAGCTTCAGAAATCCATTTTTAAACTAATGATTCATTTCTTTTGTCGGTGCATGTCTCAAAACATTATTTCTTATGAATATAGAATATATCTGGATCACATAGAAGGGATAAGTCCGTCTTCAATATATAGGCTATACAAGTACTTTATCACAGCCAAGGGAATTCCTGTAACCCCTTTCAACTAATGATTTACATTGTAATATTTACTAATGGATTAGTTTCTGCTCATTATGATTCTTCACTAAAATAGTGGACAATGACACATGTCAAGGTAATTCTGAATATTGAATTTGGAGAATTCTGTTTCTATTTCACTAAATACATTGTGAGCAGCTTGGAATGTTTTATATTTTCATTGCCAAAATTACGCGTCTTATATTTGTTTTC
>NC_090755.1:35276766-35279266 GCF_036898095.1 Palaemon carinicauda | reverse complement strand
ACCAATATAGATAAAAGGTTATTTGACATTTCTGCCTTAAAAAACTTCCATCTATAGGTTACTTAATACTGGCATCCATGGCCATATCAAATGTTTGTGAATAAAATTTCCCATTAGATTTAAATCTAAAAGATTTTACGAACAGTTTGATTAATTGTATTACGATATCATCTGAAAATTCTATATTCAATTGTCTACCTAAGGTATCAGATAAAAATTCCAACACAAACGCGAATCTAGTAAGTTTTAAAAAAAAGGTGGGGGGGGGGAGGGGTTGGTTGGTTAGGAAAACCTAACTAAGCCCGCTGGGGGTCAAGGGGGTGCTGTAAGCTCCCCAGAATCTGACGCCATTTTCAGATATTTTAGAGCGATTTTTCATGCATTTGAAACTATTTTCTCCTTATAATTGCATTTATAAGGCGAATACGCATTATACAATAACAACATCTCGATAATATATATAAAACACTTCAGCAGTAATCCCTACAATTACTTTTAGTACATGACTATACATTCCCGGGAAACCTCATCAACTGACTACCGCTTGAGTTATATCTATCATTAATGGAGCGTCTGCATCCTTCCGTCCAACTATCAACTAACAGCAATTCTTGACTCATCGCACTGTAGTTAGTCTCTCCACTTTTTCCAACTTGATTCATATCAGAAACACAATCTCTTTATTTCCAGCTCATGTATACAGAACTTTTACTACTTGAGAGAGAGAGAGAGAGAGAGGAGAGAGAGAGAGAGAGAGAGAGAGAGATTTCAATCTTCCACATCTCTTATTACATTCTTCTTGTAGCAACTATTAAACGGAAGATGTTGAATATTGTTTTGATTTTATTAAAGTTTCCAGGTTTTCGTAGATTCCAAGCTTTATATTATGAAAACTTTTTAATTTCTTCATATTAGGCATTTCTCCAAGATAAGGCTGGTTTCTATTTCTTTGAAGATTTTCGGTTTTTTTTTTTTTTCATTCTATCTAGTGAACTATTGTTTTATATAAATAATTTACCTTGCCAAGTAAAATACCAGCTTTGTTTGCAACATATATTACATTTAGTACAGGTAAACTTATTGAACAATTATAGAATAATAAAGTTTTCATGCTACGTACATTTGCTAATCATGTCACATTTCAATATTACAAATGATATTGATTAGCAACCAAATTAGATGGCATTCCCATTTAAATTTCCCCTTCCAATAAATAGGAGTTTTGCCTCAGATACTAAACAGAAAAAGCCAACCGATAAAACAGCCCTGTCAGAGTTTTCTGATAATTGATCTTACTCTCTCGAAAATTTTATTGTGACTTGACAAGTGTTCCAACAAATGGTTTAATCTCCATAAAATGGTGATATCGAAATAAATTCAGCAAAGTAAATAATAGGAAAGCAACAGGAATATGCACACCAAAAGATCATGCATAAACATTAAAAAACCGAATGATACTGATATTCATATCTGACGTTGATTCATTCATATACCATGATAGAAGGGACGGCTGAAATTTAATGCAGCATTAATTCGAAAATAATTGGACTTTATCGATTGTATTAGAATATTGAACATCATATATATATATATATATATATATATATATATATATATATATATATATATATATATATATATATATATGAATATATACACACACACACACACATATATATATATATATACATATATATACATATATATATATATGTATACATATATATACATATATATATATATATATATATATATATATATATATATATATATATATATATATATATATATATATACTATTATAAGATATTCCCATGTCTGGAAACCAAATGTATAATATTACATAATTTACGGCTGTCAAGCTATACAACCTCTCGAGTTCCAAACTCACCTGTTTGTTTTTACATTAAATCTGTTACACTTGGAAAGGTTAATACCCGAACTTTGAGATGATTATATAACTCCCACACAGCAATATATAAATACACTGAATATCCAAAGCTCTCTTAAGTAGACTCAAAACCACACTTGGAAATTATTATTAAGAACTATTTAAAACCACCTCCTACTGAGATTTATTAACAGGATACGAGCAAGTATGAAATAAACACTGGTGATTGAAATAAGAGACTACAAAAATGAATATATTCAATATAATTACAACACTTTGGAAGACTTTACATGAAAAAAAATAAATCACTCGAAATATTAACTCAGAACAAAACTTAGATTAAGACAAAAATGTTACATTCTGAAAATTATATAATCACTTGTCTGGATATATTATATCTGAATAAACACTAGACTAAGACAAAAGAAATAATAACACTGAAAATTATATAATCACTTGACTCGAAATATCAAATCAGCATAAAACCTTAGACTAAGACTAAAGAAATAATACGTAGGAAAATTATACAATCACTTGTTTCATTTGAAATTGAATTCTACACCAACATTTAAGTTTGATACTTAATGAAAATAGATAATCAGATCATGA
>NC_090755.1:35259266-35266766 GCF_036898095.1 Palaemon carinicauda | reverse complement strand
GCGCCGCTGCATCCTTCCGTTCAACTATCAACCAACAGCAATTCTTGATTAATCGAATTATGCACAGCGTGTCTAGAAGTTTTTAAGAAATTAGGTAGGAAAAATGTAGGAATTAACATTACGACATTTTTGCAGATGACATAGTTCGATTTAGTGAATCATGTTAGGGAAAGCAAAGGACGATAAAAATATTTGAATAGAATATGAAGAAATGTAAGACAGAAAATGAATATGAGTAAAACTAGGATAATGTTCAATGAAAATTCTGAGAGACAACAAATAAGGGTTATGGAGGAACCTCTAGAGATAGTAAATGAATATGCGTACTAATGTTTCCCATAGGCATGAAGCCAAAATTTAAAGGATAAGCATAGCATGGAGAGATTTTAGTAAACAAAAGGAGGTTATGCCACATTCTCTAAAAACCAAAATATTTCATCAGATGCTCCTAGCAGTAATAACTTATGCATCAAAAACTTTGAACCTTACAAAAGACATAAGATCTATGGAAAGAATAATGATAGTATTAACAAAAAGAGACAGAAAAAGAGGAACAGAGATACGAGAGCAAACTGACTTACAGGATATTTTCAAAACATGTGAGAAAAAGAAATAGACATGGGCATGGCATATGAAAATGACAGACGACAGACGGACATTAAGAATAATAGACTGGGTCCATATTTATTGCAAAAGAAGTGGGGGAACTAAGAAAATACGATGGACTGACGAGCTAAGAAAATTTGTAGGTATAGTCTGACATGGAAATTCCATAAACAGACAGGAGTTAAGGGACATGGCTGAGGTCTTTGCCCTACAGAGGACTAGCAACGGTTGATGATTGTATATACGTACATATATATATATATATATATATATATATATATATATATATATTTATATATATATATATATATATATATATATATATATATATATATATATATCTATATATATATCTAAATATATATATATATATATATATATATATATATATATATACATATATATATATATATATATATATATATATATATATATATATATATATATATATATATATATATACATATATATACGTGTGTGTGTCAATGAAAACAAAGCCCCTAATTCAAAACAGTAATCAGCTCCATGGTAATAATACATATAAAGTTTTAGTCCATATCTTATACAGCTGAAATGTCTTTTTGAACTATTGATATTTGCCATTGTATCTCTCTCTCTCGCTCTCTCTCTCTCTCTCTCTCTCTCTCTCTCTCTCTCTCTCTCTCTCTCTCTCTCTCTCTCTCTCTCTATATATATATATATATATAATTATATATGTATATATATATATATATATATATATATATATATATATATATATATATATATATATATGTATGTATGTATATATATATTCTTTTCTAGTTGAAACTTATTTAATCTGTATTGACATTCACTATACCTAAATCAAGTATAACAGTTTCATAAGGTAATTGATATCTCTTCATAGAAAATTAATTCAATGAACATTAATGTGTCAGGATATGACTATAGTTTATCTAGAAAAAGATATTCTTCAATCTTCCCCGTTACTTTGACTTTATATATATATATATATATATATATATATATATATATATATATATATATATATATATATAAATTGGCAATTGATATATATATATATATATATATATATATATATATATATATATATATATATATATATATATATATATATATATGGCAATTGATATGTAAATCTTCTTGATATTGATATAGAATGAGTATTAATCATTTTGTGATTATTATGATGATGGTGATGTAGAATGGTTACGACTGTATATTATTATTATTATTATTATTATTATTATTATTATTATTATTATTATTATTATTATTATTACAAGCTATGCTATAACCGTAGTTGCAAAAACAAGATGCTATAAGGCCTTGGCTTCAACAGGGAAATTATTCCAGTGAGGAAAGGAAAAAAGGGAATAAGCAAACTTCAAGACAAGTAATAAACAATGAAAATTAAATATTTTAAGAACAGTAACAACATTAAACTAGATCTTTCATATATAAACTATAAAAAAAGAGAAATAACATAGAATAGCGTGTCCGAGAGTGCAATCAAGCAAAACAATTCTAATCCAAGACAGTGGAAGACCATGGTGCAGAGGCTATGGCACTATTCAAGACTAGAGAGCGATGGTTTGTTCTTGGTATATGATGACAGTGGGGAATTTGGAAAGAGTAGGCCAGACTATTAGGTGTATGTGTAGGTAAAGACAAAATGAGCCATCTCCATCTCCATCTACCCCTCATCATGATCTCATCCACACATGGTACTCGAATAATATCTCTTATAGTGTCGTTTCTAATCCTGTCCTGCCATCTAACTCCAATATCCTTCTGAGAGTTTTATTCTCAAATCTACTAAATCTATTGGATATTGTTTCATTGTTATACCATGAATCATGTCCATAGAGTTACACTGATCTCACTAAACTGATATATGGTCTGATTTTTATATGTAATTTCAGGTGATTTGATTTCCAAATTTTACTTAACCTAGCCATTGCCCGATTTGCTTTTTTCAATCTTTCAATCAACTCTAATTCTAAAGACCCTGTATTCGAGATCATAGTTCCTAGATACTTAAATGATTCTACCACATTAATCCTTTCTCCTTCCAATGATATTTCATCTTCCATTGCTTGCTCCGTTCTCATCATCTTTGTATTACTTCTATTTATCTTCAGTCTAACCTTCGCGATATTTCTTGCATTCTGGTAAGGAAGCATTGTAAATCCTGTTTTGTTCTGCTGACAAGGACAGCATCATCAGCATGCTCTAGGTCTGCTAAATTCCTATTACCAATACAGTCCAATTCTTCTCCACCATCTCTGACTGTTCTAAGCATTACAAAATCCATGAGGAGGATAAACACCATAGGTGACAACATATTCCCTTAGAGTACTCCGCTGTTGACTGGAAGTTCATTTGATAAGACTCCATCAACATCCACTTTGCACTTGCTATGCTCATGAACAGATTTAATCAAATTTACATATTTAAGAGGAATTCCATAATAACGCAGGATTCTCCACAAAATTATCCGGTGCACACTATCAAAGGCTTTTTCATAGTCTACAAATGCCTTCAACAGGGGATTTCTATATTCTACGCATTGCTGTATATGTCTTAAAATGAAAATTTAGTCAGTGCAACTTCTACCTTTTCTAAATCCTGCTTGTTCATCTCTCAGCTTTTCATCAATCTTCATCTCCAGTCTCTTTAGAATAAGCATATTATATATTCTCATAACAACTGACGTAAGTCTTATGCCTCTGTAATTATGGCAATCAGTCAGGTCTCCTTTCTTTGCTATTTTCTCCAACACTCCTAACTCAAATTCATCAAGTTTTACCTCTTCATGCCACATTCTACAAAATAATCTTGTAAGTAGTCTGGGAGTCACTTTATTTTCAGCCAGTATCATCTCGGCAGTTATTCCATCGTATTCGGGGGCTTTCCATCTCTTTAGTTTTTAGGATAGTTTCGACTTCAAACACACTGAATTCATTCATGGGCACATCAAGGTCTTCATCAGCTTCAGGTATATCAGTCAAATTATTCCCTTCATATCTCCTATTCATAACCTCACTAAAGTGTTCTATCCAACGTTGTCATTCTTCATCTTCTATTGCTATAACAGCCATTTTTCATTTTGATGGGAATACTGTATGCTTCGTTTTCTTTGCCCCAGACGATATTTCATTAATAATTCTATGATCAATTCTTACACCATAGCATATCCTGAATTCATAGCTTTGTCAGCCACATCTGTTCTACTGTCTGAATATTCTCTCCAGTCATTCCTGGCTTTTCTTTTGACCTCACTGTCAATTCTATTTTGTAGAATGTGTCACGAAAAAGCAAAACCTGATGAATTGGGGTTAGGAGTTTTGGTAAAAATAGCAGTAAAAGGAGATCTGACTGATTGCAATAATTATAGAGGCATAACACTTACGTTAGTTGTGAAAATATATGGTATGTTTTTTCTAAAGAGACTGGAGAGAAAGATTGATGAAAATCTAAGAGATGAACAAGCAGGATTTAGAAAAGGTAGAGGTTGCACTGACTAAATTTTCATTTTGAGACATGTTGTAGAGTAATGCATAGAATATAGAAATCCCCTGTTGATGGCATTTGTGGACTATGAAAGAACCTTTGATGGTGTGCACTAGCCAATTTTGTGGATAGCCTTGTATTATTATGAAATTTTTCATAAATATGTAAATTTGATTAAATCTATTCATGAGCATAGTAAGTGCAAAGTTAATGTTAATGGAGTCTTATCTAAATGAATTTCCAGTGAACAGGGAAGTACTCTAAGGGAATGTGTTATCATATATGTTGTTTATCCTCCTCATGGATTTTGTAATGGGTAAAACAGTCAGAGATGGTGGAGAAGAATTGTACTGTATTGGTGATAGGAATTTAGCAGCCCTAGAGTATACTGATGATGCTGTCCTTGTCACCAGAACACGACATGATTTGCAATGCTTGCTTACCTCAATGCATGAAATATCACACGAGGTTGGTCTGAAGATAAATAGAAGAAAGACAAAGAGGATGAGAACGGAGTATGCAATGGAAGATGAAATATCCTTAGAAGGAGAAAGGATTAATGTGGTAGAATCATTCAAGTATTTAGGAACTATGATCTCGAATACAGGGTATTTAGAATTAGAGTTTAGTGAAAAATTGAAAAAAGCAAATCGGGCAATGGCTAGGTTAAGTAAAATTTGGAAATCAAATCGCCTGAAATTACATATAAAAATCAGACCATATATCAGTTTAGTGAGATCGGTGTTAATCTACTGACATGAGTCATGGTATGATAATGAAACAATCTCCAATAGATTTACTAGATTTGAGAACAAAGTCCTAAGAAGGTTATTGGGAGTTAAATGGCAGGACAGGATTAGAAATGAAACTATAAGATAGATTACTCGAGTACCATATGCTGATGAAGGGTAGATGGAGATGGTTTGGGCGTCCTTTTCGCACTCCTCAAGAGATTGTTTACCAAAAGTTCAGTTAGCCTCCACAAGGCACTAGAAGAGTTGGAAGACCCAGGCCTACATGGTTGAGGACTATGAACCGCAAAGTAGGAGATGATGAATGGAGAATTATTCAATTAAAAGCTCAAGATAGAGACGACTGGCGAAATCTGACCGAGGCACTTTGCCTTAATAGGTGTATGAGGAGATGATGATGATATGTATATATATGTATATATGTACACACACACACACACACACACACACATATATATATATATATATATATATATATATATATATATATATATATATATATATATATATATACAAGCGAAAAACACAAAATGTTCGTAAACACAATCAGACCAGAATTGGATTAAATTGATGAAAAGAAGACTTGGAACAGGACACAAACAACCGTTTGCTTTAAAGGATGAAAATTTAAAAGTTATCAACAATAGAGATGCAGTGATAAAAATTGCAACATTAGTATAACAAATAACTTTTCCAATAGAAATAATGAAACACCTGAGCCCGTGCCAAAAGTAACAGTAGGAGAAGAAAAGAAAGCATTAAAATGCATGAAAACAGATGAATGAGATTATAAGTTTAATCTCAATAATATATAAAAGATTTACAAAGACCATATTAGTCCGGATAGAAAGACAGCTAGACTTTAATCAACTAAGAGAGCAGGGAAGCTTTAGCAGTGGATATTCAACAACTGACCATATCCATGTAATTAACCAACTAATGGAAAAATCTAACAGAATGTGACAAAGTACTAAGTATGGCATTTATAAGCTATGAGGAAGCTTTAGATTCTGTCAAAACCTCAGTAGTGATGAAAACCCTTCAAAAAACAAGGAATAGATGAACCTTATGTTAGAACACTTAAAGATATCTATATGGGAAGTATTGTGAGCAAATTCTGATCGAAAAAGGAGTTAGACAGGGAGACCCCATCTCTCCTAAATCATTCACAGCATGCCTAGAAGAAGTTTTTAAGAATTTAGGTTGGGAAAATGTAGGAGATGATATTAATTGGGAATACCTCAACAACTTAAGATTTGCAGATGACATAGTTGTGTCAGTGAATCATAAGAGGAATTACAAAAGGTGATAGAAGATTTGAACAGAGAAAGCAGAAATGTAGGACTGAAAATTAATATGAGTAAAACAACGATAATGCTCAATGAAAATGCAGAGACAACAAATACGTACTGAAATTAGAAGAAGGATAAACATGGGATGGAAAGTTTTTGGTAAAGAAAATGAGATTATGGAAAGAAAATTGCCTCTTTCTTTAAAAAGAAAAGTATTCGATCAGATGTCTCTACCAATTTTAACTTTTGCATCAGAAACTTGGAGCCTTACTAAAGCATTAAAACATAAGCTAGTTACAGCTCAGACTGCTATGGAAAGAATGACGATGGGAATAACATTAAGAGACAGAAAAATAGCAACATTATATGGGTAGGCCATATAATGAGAATGACAGATAATAGATGGACATTAACATTTATAGAAACGGTCCTTAGAGATTACTATAGAAGCAGGGGAAGGAAGAGAAGACGATGGATTGACGAACTAAGACAGTTTGCGGGTGTGGACTAGCATAGCGAGACCATAAACAGATGCAAATGGATGGGCATGTCTGAGGCCCTTATTCTGCAGTGGACTAGTAATAGCTGATGTTATATATATATATATATATATATATATATATATATATATATATATATATATATATATAAAACACACACACACACACACACACATATATATATATATATGTTTATATATAAATATAAATATATATACAAACACACATGTGTATATATATATAATTATACATAATTATATATATATATATATATATATATATATATATATATATATATATATATATATATATAATGTGGTGTGTGTGCGTGTGTGTGTGTATGTGTGGGTGCATATATGTGTATATATGTATATATATATATATATATATATATATATATATATATATATATATGTGTGTGTGTGTGTGTGCGTGTGTGTGTGTGTGTGTGCATGCACCTATTAATGTATGCTTGTGGCTTAGACTATAAAGCTTCAAGACTGCACAAAGTCGCATTGTAAAAGAAAATAAAAAGGTAGAATTCTGGCACACACCGAATGAATGGCTGCATAGGATTAACATTTTTCGTAAGAGAGCTAGTCATGAATGACCAAGGTCATCTAGAATAAAAAATAAACCGGGATATGTGTTTGGTTGATTTATGAATGAACATGAATCGAGAGTTAGAGTTTCATTGTAAGCTCAAAATCCTTTCTGGTGACGGGGACTTAACAAACTCCGCACTGCTGCCACTGTAAATATGCACTGAGAATTTCTAATAAATATGCGTTTCTTCCGTCCTGCATAATTGGCTCTCTTATCCTTTTTCCC
>NC_090755.1:35244266-35251766 GCF_036898095.1 Palaemon carinicauda | reverse complement strand
ACTTGCACAAAATAGCAGATAACTTTGGAGCATAGAAATCTGCAGTATATAAGAAACAATGGAAAAATACCATTTGGGTCTACACCTCCATAATCATCAAGGTGCATCAAAAGAGCTTTAATTTCACAGGAACAAAAAGCTAAACTGGTTAATTTAGCCTCCGGAAAACAGGAATTAAGAAGATAAATCTCTCATTATTCTGCTTACTGTCAAACAGATCAGCCAAAAGAGTTGCTTTTTCCTTTGGACTGTGAGTGACAGAGCCATCTGGTTTAAGTATAGGACGAACTGTTGCATCCACACCAAAGAGTGCAGATCTAAGGGCAGCCCACCACTTATGCTCCTGGGTTATACCAAAAAGGGTTCTTTTATGGTTAAATTGTATTTCTTTTCTATTGAAGTATAAACTCTGCACAAATGCTCTAAGCTCAGTATAGTTATTCCAAGTCAAATCTGATCTGTTTTTTAAGTAAAGAGAAACTGTTGCATCTACATCAAAGAGTGCATATTTAATGGTAGCCCACCACTTATGTTCCTAGGATGTACCATAAAGGGTTTCTTTTATGATTAAATTGTATCCACTTTCAGTTGAAGCATAAGCTCTCTGAGCAAAAGCTTAAAGATGAGTATGGTTATTACAAGTCAAATCTGATCTGTTAACTTTTCAATAATGATAGGCCTCCTGCTTCTCCAAATAAGCACGACTGCAATCATCATTGGACAATAGTTTGTCTTTCCCTCAGTACCTTAGCACACAAGAAGGAATACTCCTATCAATTATGTTGACCAGGTTCTCATTCAAAGGGACAAACAGGATCAACACTATTATACAATTGTGACTAATTTAACCCTGAAAGATCACTCAAAATGGCATTCCAGTTTGTTTGAGATTTTATATAAATCTTACATGAGTATGATACATCAGGGACACACTGCTCAGTCTTCACTACTAATGAAATCAAGGCATGATCAGATGTCCCAATGGAGAACCAACCTTACATGCTAGAACACCAGGGGAGTTGGTGTATAGGAGGTTCAATCAGTTACCAGAATTGTGAGTAGCTTCACGTATGATATGCTCACAGGCTGTTTAGAGGCAAAATCCAAAGCTCCTAAGCCAAGGCGATCAGTAGGAGAAAAAGAATTTAACCACTCCCCATGGTGAGCATTGAAATCACACAAAAAACAAACAAAAAGGCCTTTCTATTATTTTTTATCTTAGCCATAATGGTAAAAATAAAGTCAAAGATAGAATCCTCCATATCTGGATTTCGGTAGATCGAACACAAATACCAGTTGTTATGTCTGTCACAAACTTTTATTACCTGAATCTCATGACACATACATTCATAACAGGATTTATGAGAAGCTGGATACTCAGTCCTAATATACACAACCATTCCCATGGCCCTAGAATGGTATCCTATTTCAAATTTATTGGCTTCTTAAAACCAGTTACAAGGAGCTCACATGAGTATTTCACAATAGAATCCAAAGTTTTTGAGCACAAAAGAATATCACATTGTCTGGACGCAACTGCAAGGTCATGAATATTTTCATGAAGACCACGAATATTGCAATACAGTAGACGACACTGATGAAGTCTAGGACATGCTGGTCCCGGATTTGTCTCAGTCTCCAGAAAGCATAAGAATTTACGGCAATAAAAAAGATACATCATACTTAAAAACTAAATTAACAATAATGATGATAAAAATAATATGTACAGAAATATAAATAAAGTGATTGATAAAACCCATAGACTATAGAAGAAATGTCGGAAAAACTGGTTAATATGGTAGTGCCAATACACCATGCAAAGCTAAATACCTCTCAGGATAGCCACTGCAACTGAAAAAAAGAGAGTAAGGATGGTTTGGGAAAGAAAAGAAACGGATATGGGAAAGAAAACCTCTTAATAAACCACCAGGCATCCATGTGCAAATCTTTAGTTGTTAATGTTAATTCCTAATTTTTCTCAATCAAATTTCTTAAAAACTTCTGGGCAATTTATGAATAATTTAGAAGAGATAGGGTCTCTTTGTCTAACTCCTTTTCTCAACTGGAATTTTTTTTTTTACTAAATTTATGTATTTCTAGGATTTCTGTACTACTCATATAGATATCTTCAAGTGATCTAACATAAGAATAATCTATTTCTCGTTGTTGGAGGGATTTCCTGACTTAAAATTTAGACAGAATAAAAAACTTTCTCATATTTTATAAATGCCATACACAGTGGTTTGTCATACTTAGTTGATTATTCCATTAGCTAGTTAATTACATGGACATGGTCAGTTGTTGAATAGCTGCTTCTAAAACCTGTGTACTGCACGTTTCACAGACGCCATACACTGTGATGGTATTTTTTATATATTTTGCTATCCCTTCGCACTGAATAACAACCTCTGTAAGCCTGACTATTCATGAATTATTTTTTTTTGAATGTTTGTGACGTTCTTGCTCGAAACTGATTATATACAAACCGCTGATCTGTTAAAATGAAGTAAGTTGCATTCACCTCGTTTCTCAGTGACCACCTAACAGCCCACTTGTACAATTGGTGACCCGGGAGTGATCCATGTACCGCAAGTGTCTCACACACGCTCGTACATTGATATGGTATTTTTTTGTATATATAGCTATCCCCTCGCACTGATAATAATCTGTCTAAGCCTGCCTGTTCATAAATTATTTTCTTTGAATTTTTGTGACATTGTTGTTCGGAACTGATTGTATATAACTCATTGTCACCTCTCCAACCCGCCACCTACGACCTCGCTCTCCACATCAAAGCACCCACGAATGCCTACGCCCACCTCCTCACGTCGTACCCGAAAGTCTTCCATCCAGAACTTTGCCAAACACCCACAGTTCCCGCCAAACACGGTATTTATCACCATATCAAGATGACGGGCCCCCAAGTCTTTGCCAGATTCAGACACCAGGCACCGGATTGTTTGACAGCTACTGAACAAACGTTCGCCTAAATGAAAGAAGTAGGCCTTCCCCAAAAGTCCTCAAGCCCATGGTCGTCGCCCTTGCATATTGTCCTGAAGAAGGATGGCTCCATACGTCCTTGTAGGGATTGCAGGCGTCTGAACATGCAGACAGAACTGGATCACTACCCCCTCCCAAACATTGCCGACGTGACCTCCTACTTGCACAAGGCAAAGTTTTTCTCCAGCTTGACCTCTTGAAAGGTGTCCATGAACCCAGAAAATATCCCCAAGACCACCATCACCACCCCCTTTGGTACATACCCCTCCAATTACTCCTGTTTTGGCATTCATAATGCTGGGGCCACTTTTCAACGCCTAATGTATGGCATCCTAGGGGACTTCCCTTCTGTGTATTTTTCATAGACAAAATACTTCTGTTCTCATCCTCTAAAGAGGAACATCTTTGACACCTATGCATTATGCTCGATCGCCTACAACATAACAGCCTTGTAGTCCAGTATGACAAGTGTACCTGTGCTGCAAACGAAGTATTGTTCTTAGGGCACTGCATCACTCCTGAAGGAGTCCACCCATCCATGAGAAGGTAGCAACCGTTCAGAACTTCCCCACGCCCTTGACCATCAAAGCATTGCAAGAATTCTCGGGCATGCCATCGCCGCCACTCTTGCCTTCTTAAAGGTAAGACAAAAGACCTGAAGTTGGGTCCCCTTCCAGAAGCAGCCTTCTGCAACACGAAGAATGCCCTATCAACCTCTGCTGCTTTCACTTTCCCCGTGCCGCATGCCCTTCTACAGCTCTCCATTGATCAAAGCAACGTTGCTATTGGTGCAGTACTTGAGCAGGTGGTCAACGGGTTGCCCCACACATTGGCCTTCTTCAGTAGAAAACTGTTCAAGGCGGAATCCGGCTACTCTACCTTCGACAGTGAATTGGTGGCAGTGGATTTAGCTGTCCATCACTTTAGCCACTTTGTGGAAGGTACACCCTTCGTCATTCGCATGGACAATATGCCTCTGGTACATGCCTTTACTTAACAGTCTGATGCCTGGCCCGTCCATCAACGCAGACATCTCTCCACCGTGGCTGGATACAATTGCGCCCTTCAACACGTCCCGGGAAAAATTAATCCCATTGCTGAAGCCCTGTCAAGAGACGTATTGGCCACCATTCACCTGAGCTTGGATTATAATGCCTTGGTAGAAGGCCAACGAAAAGATCTAGAGTACCAAGCATGTATGACATCCTGCACATCCCTCTGTTGGGAAGATGTTCCCTGGAAAAATGAATCCCGTTGCCCTGTCAAGAGACGTATTAGCTGCCATTCACCTGAGATTGTATTAAAATGCCTTGGAAAAAGGCCAATGAAAAGATCCAGATTACCAAGCATGTAGGACATCCTGCACTCCCTCCATTGGGAGGACGTCCCACTCAATGAATCCAACAGCATCCTCCTCTGTGACGAAATTACTGGTAGACCACGACTATGGATACCGACTCAAATGCACTGACATGTGTTTAATTTTATTCATTGTCTTTCATAACTCTCATGCCAATCTACTGTACAGGTATAGAAGATGAAGCTCATTTGGCCCCTCATTACTAAGGATGCTAAGGATTGGGTCCATGCCTGTACTTCATACCAAATTTCAAAAGTACATTGCCCCCAGATTCAAGAGTGGGCACCTATCCTCAATCTCAGCGTCATTTTGCCCACATTCAGGTCGACGTAGTAGGTCCCCTACCCACATCACAAGACCATCGTTACCTGTTTACCATCATTGACCGTTTCACTAGTTGGCCTGAAGCCATCCCCATGCAAACTGCAATGTTCGTCTCATGTCCATTTGCCTTGCTCTAAGGGTGGATAGTGTGATTTGGCATTCATGAGCTTATTATTTCTGACAGGGATACCGCTTTCAGCTTTCAATCGTGGACATCACAATACAAATCTGCTGAGTATCATTCTACATCAGACAACTGCCTACAACCCTACACCCAACAGAAGGGTTGAACGTTTTTATCTCACCCTCAAAGCAGCTTTGATGTCCTAATGCAATGACTCCAATTGGTTTATTCAGCTTCCCTAGGTCCTCCTAGGACTATGGGCCACTCCTAAAGACACTGGATGTTTTGGCAGCTGAAATGGTGTATGGCGACCCATTGGTCGTCCCTACTGAATTGTTTCTGTCGACAACCTCCTTCAACGATCTCCAATGCCTACTTCATGTTGTGAGAAAATTTACTTCATGCCACCAGACTTACAAGCCACCAGCAAAGCAACACATACCAACAGATTTGCACAAGGCATCGCATGTTTTCCTGCGTAACAACACTAACAAGCTACCGCTAACGAGGCCCTTTACTCATTATCCATCAAACAATGAAAGCTTTCTTAATTAACATTCGTGGCAAAGAAGCCTGGGTCTCCATTGATTGCCTTGAATCTGTGTATCTCCTGCAAGATGACACACCTGCAGTGCACCTCTCCAGAGCAGGGCACCCTATTTCACATGCATGTCTTTTTTAGGGGGGAGTCATGTACCACATGTGTTTCACACACGCTTGTACACTGTAATGGTATTTATTTTTTTGTATATATCGCTAAGACCTCACACTGATAAAAACCTGTTTAAGCCTGCTTGTTGACGAACTATTTTGTTTGAATTTTTGAGACATTCATTCTTGGAACTGATTGTATATAAAGCCCTGATCTGTTGAAATAAAGTCAGATGCACTCACCTCGCCTCTCAGTAACGACCTAGCAACCAACTCACACACCTGCCTGCTTTCTTAGTTGATTAAGTTTAGTTTTCTTTTCATTTTGCCAAAAATTATCTTTGTAAATATTTCATATATTACTGAGAGTACACTTATTGTGCGGTAATTTTCAGGTTTATTGTGTTTCTCTTTTGCGAAATATTATATTGATAATTTTCTTCCAAGCTGAACATGTGGTGCAAAGCTTAGCGAGATTTACTACTATGAAATATCCTCCATCTATTACTAAATCATTTGTCAGGCCATCTTCTTCCACTGTCTCTTTTCATGCCTTTTAATGCCTTTTTACTTATTCTGTTACTTCGACTATAGGCTCAGATGATTCATTATTTCTATTGGAAAATTTATTTCTTATATTGTATAGCATTGTACAGAAATCTTCTGCAGTTTTTATCACTCCATCTCTTTTCTTGATATATTCATTTTCATCCGTAAAAGCAAATATCTGTTGGCACCCTGTTCCAAGGCTTCTTTTCATTAATTTGATGTTCCTTCCTTCTTTCTTTAGTGTTTCCTTAATTTCAGTCTCATTGTGTTTACGAATATATTATGTTTTTAGTTCTGCTAATTCCATTTAATCACACTTGGATTGTACCCTTATTTCCAATATATATATATATATATATATATATATATATATATATATATATATATATATATATATATATATATATATATATATATATATATATATATATATATATACACATATATATATATATATATATATATATATATATATATATATATATATATATATATATATATATATATATATATATATATACTGTATATATTTGGTGTGCAGCAGGGTCCAAAAAACATCAGTTAAAAGGCCATAATTTATTTAGAGACGTTTCGAACATTGCAATGTTCATTATCAATCGGTAAAAGATATAAATATAAAATTCTTAAGATTTGTACAATAATTTAAAACAAAATAGTAAAAGAATATTAAAACATTATTGATTTTATAACAGAAAATCGTAAAAAAACTAAAGCAGTAAAACACAAGAGAACCAGTGCTCACCAGACCATCCATAGGAAAAGGTGAAGAACAAATGAGTAAAAATTGTTACCCACCTACGACTTCAATAATGCTAAGAACAGAGGAGAGGCAGAGATATTAGAGTTTAAAGAAGGAACAAACCGTTTGATGTATAATGACTCAAGGGTAGTTAGAAATTCGCTATGTTTTGTCCCACCAATAATTGAAAAGTGTTTTTTGTTTACTTGGATTTTGCAAATGGTGGCATGATTCCTTATATTAGAAAATTCTGGGTTACCAAGTCTCTGACCCGTTCTAAAGCTGTATCCCATATGGCTACAGTATCTCACCTGCAACAACCTTCGGCAAGATCCAACATAGATACCGGGACATCCTGGGCACTTGAAATTATAAATGATGTTGGACCTCATGAAGGTCTGCGGTTTGTCTTTGTAGCCAAAAAACACATTAATTTTGAGTGGATTGATTGGGATTAGTTGGATGTTGAGGCAGCCGAACTCTTTTCTATTATTTTTTTAAGTTTGATGGAAAACTTGTTGTCAGATAAATAAGGAATTGTAGCGAAAATATTTTTCTTTTTGACATTATATGATGGTACTGTAGGGGAGGGATGTCGTAAGAGGAGCTTGTCAATAACCTTGTGAACCATACTTTCAGGGTAAGAGTTTTGAGAGAAAAAATTAACCAAAAATAAAATCTCATGCAAGAAGGACCAACTCGAGGAATAACGCAGAGCCCTATAAACAAGTG
>NC_090755.1:35231766-35241766 GCF_036898095.1 Palaemon carinicauda | reverse complement strand
AATTACACTCGGAAAATTATACAATCACTTGTTTCACTGAAAATTAAATTTTACACAAATATTTAATCTTGATAATTATGAATGAAAATAGTTAACACTTAAACATTCTAATGATTAAACTTATTGAAATTTACATAAAAGTAACTGATAAACTTAAGTGTTTTTAGCTCACACGAAGTTTCCGACAAGATAGCAAAATAAATACACTTCACTGTTTCTACCTAAACTCACAGGGCCAGTTACAAAAATTTATACCAAACCTGTACTTACAGTAATGCAATACTCAATGGAGTGGTCAATGTTTGGACACACTACAAACGATATATGTTGGATAAAAACTTATTCATTTTTTAGAGGGCACACACTCGAGGCACTTATGAGAGAGAGGATGTTGGCTCTTTCATTGGGACAGGCTTGATCTCTTCTGCTGCTCTGCATTCCTGGGGTTACATATACTGACTTAAAAACTTCTAGATTATTCTAAATAGATTATTGTCGTGGCTTAGGGGCAGGCTTAGCGGTGTAAGGTTGCCAACGATCAAGTCTCAGATGAATACCAACGCACAAGGTAACTCCGCCCACCTACCTCCTTGATACTTTAAAAAAAAAGAAAAAAAAATAACTCTGGGGTTTTCAAGAATATTCCAAACATGTAGAAATATAACACTTCAGTAATCTCTCACAAACATGACGCAATACCTCGAAAAACATATAAAAATGACATAAGCCCTCTTTCATATCTCGTATGGTTCGTACTGCACACACTTAATCTGGATTAGGTAACACTTCGCAACAAATTACGTGAAATAAAGTTAAGTCTTGAAAATAACATACATTTACATGTACTGACTTGAATGAAAAATACAACGAAATGAATGACAAAAGTCTTATGCAATTTACATGTAATTACTTAAACCTACAAGAGAGGAACTCACCTTATGAGCTGGCTGTATACTTCTTAAATACACAAATAAAATACATGAATGAAATATTTATTTTACACTAGACTAGCTTCGTAAGAATATGTATATATATATATATATATATATATATATATATATATATATATATGTATATATATATATATATATATATATATATATATATATATATATATATATATATATATATATATGCGTAAAAATCACAGGAAAACGTGATGCTCAGATGCAGAAGAACCATAGGGAAAATGAAAATACGAAATATACGATTAAGTCCTGACTAGTTTTGTGATACTTCTTCAGAGGACTGTTCTTCTGCATATATATATATATATATATATATATATATATATATATATATATATATATATATATATATACATTGATGTCCCTAATGGACGAAAGTATTAACTCCAACCAAGTTTTTTAATTTTTCCTTCTGTGCCTATAATACATTTAATACTCATCACGGGGTGTAAGCTTCCGTGATTTCTACACACACACACACACACACACACACACACACACATATATATATATATATATATATATATATATATATACATGTGTGTGTGTATAGATGGTATATATATGTATATATATATATATATATATATATATATATATATATGTGATTGTGTGTATATATATGGTATATATATACATATATATATATATACATATATATATATATATATATATATATATATATATATATATATACATGTGTGTGTGTATATATGGTATATATATGTATATATATATATATATATATATACAAATATACATATATATATATATATATATGTATATATATACCATATATATATACACACACTCACATATATATATATATATATATATATATATATATATATATATATATATATATACATATATATATATATATATATATATATATATATATATATATATAGAGAGAGAGAGAGAGAGAGAGAGAGAGAGAGATAAATATATATATATATGTATATATGTATATATATATATATATATATATATATATATATATATATATCATCATTATCATCATCATAATCGTCATTTCCTCCTACGCCTATTGACGCAAAGGGCCTTGGTTAGATTTCGCCAGTCGTCTCTGTCTTGAGCTTTAAATTCAATATTTCTCCATTCTGCATCTTCTACTTCGCGCTTTTTAGTCCTCAGCCATGTAGATCTGGGTCATCTAATTCTTCTAGTGCCTTGTGAAGCCCAGTAAAACGTTTGGTGAACTAATCTCTCTTGGGGAGTTTGAAGAGCATGCCCAAACCATCTCCATCTACCCTTCATCATGATCTCATCCACATGGTACTTGAGTAATCTCTATTATAGTTTTATTCCTAATCCTGTCCTGCCATTTAATTCCCAATATCCCTTTGAGGGCTTTATTCTCAAATCTAGAAAATCCATTGGGGATTGTTTTATTGTCATACCATGACTCATGTCCATAGCATAAAGTAACACCGATCTCACTAAACTGATATATAGTCTGATTTTTATATGAAATTTCAGGCGATTTGATTTCCAAATTTTACTTAACCTAGCCATTGTCTGATTTGCTTTTTTCAATCTTTCAATCAACTCTAATTCTAAAGACGCTGTATTCGAGATCATTGTTGCTAAATACTTAAATGATTCTACCTCATTAATCCTTTCTCCTTCCAATGATATTTTATCCTCCATTGCATACTCTGTTCTCATAATCTCTGTCTTTCTTTTATTCATCTTCAGCCCCACCTCGTGTGATATTGTATGCATTCTGGTAAGCAAGCATTGTAAATCCTATGGTATTCTGCTAAGAAGGACAGCATCATCAGCATATTCTAGGTCTGCTAAATTCCTATCACCGATCCAGTCCAATCCTTCTCCAACATCTCTGAGTGTTCCTTACATAGTCCATGAGGAGGATAAACACCATAGGTGACAACACATTCCCTTGGACTACTCCACTGTTCACTGGAAACTCACTTGATAAGACTCCATTAACATTAACTTTGCACTTGCTATGCTCATGAACAGACCTAATCAAATTTACATATTTAAGAGGAATTCCATAATAACGCAGTATTCTCCACAAAATTAGCCGGTGCACACTCTCAAAGGCTTTTTCATAGTCCACAAATACCATCAACAGCGGATTTCTATATTCTACGCATTGCTGTACAACATGTCTCACAATGAAAATTTAGTCAGTGCAACTTCTTCCTTTTCTAAATCCTGCTTGTTCATCTCTCAGCTTTTCATCAATCTTTCTCTCCAGTGTCTTAAGTATAAGCATATTATATATTTTGATAACAACTGACGTTAGTGTTATGCTTCTGTAATTATTGTAATCAGTTAGGTCTCCCTTTTTTGCAATATTCACCAACACTCCTAACTCCCATTCATCAGGTTTTGCCTCTTCATGCAACATTCTACAAAATAATCTTGTAAGTAGTCTGGGAGTAACTTCATTTTCGACCAGTATCATCTCGGCAGTTATTTCATTGTATCCAGTGGCTTTTCATCTCTTAATTTTTTACAGGATAGCTTCAATTTCAAACACACTGAATTCATTCATGGGCACATTAAGGTCTTCTTTCAGCTTCAGGTTGGAAAGTGTTCCATCCAACGCCGTCTTTCTTCATCTTCTGTTGCTATAACAGACACATCTCTCTTTTTGATGGGTCTATGCCTCTTCTTCTTTGCCCCAGTCAAGATTTTATTGATAATTCTATGAGCAATTCTCACACCATAGCCACTTCCTGAATTCATTGCTTTTAGGCCTCATCTGCTTTATTGTATAAATACTCTCTCCAGTCATTCCTGGCTTTTCTTTTGACCTCGCTGTCAATACTGGAATACTTAGCATGCTCTACCTTGTAATTTTCATTACTTCCTCGAAAACTTTCAAAAATATATTTCTCTCTTTGTCTTCTTTTTATAGTATCCCAAGAATCATTCGATAACCATGGCTTTCTCCTTGTAACTGTTTGTCCCAAGACTTCACTACCAACTAACTGATATATGTTCTTAATATCACACCATTCTTCATTAATTGTCTGTTCTTTGTCTCTTAAAGTCTTTAAGACTGCAAATCGATTCCTACATTCAATTGCAAATGTTTCTCTGTGCGCTTCCTCTAGAAGCTTAGTTGTATCAAACCTAGATATTCTATCTATCTTTCTGTTGGGTGCTTTCAGTTTTAATTTCAGTGTGGCAATGAGCAGCTGGCGATCACTACCAATATCTGCACCACTATAGCTTCTTATATTTCTCAGAGTCCTCCTTCTCTCTTCATTAATGGCAATGTGATCTATCTGATTTTTGTAATTGCCACATGGTGAAGTCCATGTATACTTGTGGATGTTCTCATGTTGGAACAGAGTACCTCCAATGAAAAGATTGCTTGCTGAGCAGAAACTTATAAAATATGCTCCATTTTCATTTGCAACTTTGCCAAGACCACCGACACCCATCACATTCTCTATCCCTTAATTATTTCTTCCAACTTTAGCATTGAAGTCACCAATCACATTTTTAATATCTCTCCCAGGGATCTCATCTATTATCCTCTGCAGTTCTTAATAGTATTCATCTTTCCTTTCTTCAGGGGAATCGTTTGTTGGGGCATAGCAAACTATAATACTCATATTGCGCTGCTTTGTTTTGAACTTTGCTAGTAACAATCTACTATTTACAGCTCTCCACTCGGTTAATGCCTTTTCTGCTCTTGTTGTCATCATCATTCCTACCCCTTCTCTTCCAGCTCCATCTGATATTCCTGAGTGAATATATACAGTATATTCCCTTGGTCTAAAGTTTCCTTACCAATCCCCTTAAAATGTGTTTCACTTAGAGCCAAGATATCAAAACTATATTTCATGAATTCACTCTCCAATTGCTGTAACTTCCTAATCTGATTCATGGTTCTAACATTCCAATTACCTATTTTAAATTTTTCTTTAATATTCATAAATCGGGACATTCTTAGCACCCTGACTAAATCCATAGAGGATTCATTGGCTAGATACATCAAAGGATAGCCAGTTCCTTGTGATGCGCAGTGCCTATCTAACTAAGGTAAGTGATCCCTGCCAGTCCATACTAATTCTAGTAAGATCAACCGCCAGGCATCATGAATAGAAGCCGAAGAGACCGTTTGTTCATCACCTTAAACCCATCCATCACCCTGCTGCCAGTGACTTCATCGAGATTTAGGGGGGCATTTTCTCCACACCCAAAGCTCTCATTACTCCACCAAGTTGCTCATCAGCTTATACGAGTATAACCGTTAGCAAATATGGATTGCTAAGATATACTGCATAGCATGGTACATATATACATAAACATATATATATATATATATATATATATATATATATATATATATATATATATATATATATATATACATACATATATATGTATATATATGTATATATGTATATATATACATGTATATATGTATATATATATATATATATATATATATATATATATACATACATACATATATATGTATACATATGTATATATATGTTTATATATATGTATATATATATATATATATATATATATATATATATATATATATATATATATATATCAAGATCATTATCATTACCATTAGCCGTTGCTAATCCACTGCAGGACAAAGGCCTTAGACATGTCTTTTCACACACGTCTGTATATGGTCTTTCTGTGACAATCTATATCCACCAATTTTCTTAACTCGTCAATCCATCGTCTTCTCTTCCTTTCCCCACTTTATTTAAAATCTCTAGGGACCCAATATGTTATTATTCTTGTCTATCATTAACTGTCATTCTCATTATATGTCCTGGCCATGTCCACTTTCTTTTCTTACATATTGTTAAAATATATTCTACTCTAATGTGCTCTTATATCTAAGTTGCTCTTTTTCTGTTTTTTAGTGTTACTCCCATCATTATTCTTTCCATAGCTCATCGAGTTGTAACTATAGTAAGGCTCCAAATCTCTGATACACAAAGAAATACTTTTTAGAGAAAGTGGCATTTTAAGTTTCATAATCTCATTTTGCTCACCAAAAGCTCTCCATCCCATGCTTATCCTTCTTTCAATTTCGGTCTCATGTCCTGGGGAACTCTGTCTGTCCTAGGTAAATATATTGATTAACAATCCTTATTTGTTGTCTCTGCATTTTCATTGAACATCTTAGTTTTACTGTTATTCATTTTCAGTGTTACATTTTCGTTTTCTCTATTCGAATCTTCCATCATCTTTTGCAATACCTCCCATGGTTTACTAAATAGAAATATGTCATTTGTAAATTTTATGTTGGTAAGGTGTTCCCCATTAAAACCTTCGCAATTTTCTCATAATCTTTATGTAGTTATAGGATTGCGGTTACTTGCCATATAGATATCTTCAAGTATTCTAACATAATCTTAATATTTTCCATATTTTGAAGTGATTTCCTTAGTGCTGAAGTTTTGACAGAATCAAAAGCTTTCTCATAACCTATAAAGGCCACAAATGGTGATTTGCTATGCTCTGTTGGTTTCTCTATTAACTGGTTAATTATATGGATATGGTCAGCTGTTGAATACCCGGGTCTAAAGCTTTCCTGTTCTCTTGATTGATTAAAGTCTAGATGTCTTTCTATTCAGCGTAACATGATCTTTGTAAATATTTTATATATTACTGAGAGTAAACTTAATGGGCGGTATTTTTTCAGGTCTTTTATATTTCCTTAATGGGAATTAGTATAATGATAAAGTTTTCCATTCTGTAAGTATAGATAATTTTTGCAGACATTCTGTGTAGAGTTTGGCAAGTTTTACTACAATGAAATCTCTTCCATCTAATATCAAATCAATTTTTAGGCCATCTTATCGTGTAGCTTTGCCTCTTTTCATGTTTTTAATGCTCTATTTACTTCTCCTACTGTTACTTTTGGTACCGGCTCAGGTGTTTTATCATTTCTATTGGAAATTATATTTCTTATACCAATATTGTATAGCATTATAAAGAAATCATCTTCAATTTTTATCACTCCACCTCTTTTGTTGATAGAATTTCCCTTTTCATCTCTTGAAGCATTGTGTTTACGAATGTGTTGGGTTTTTACTTTAGTTTGTTTATTGCTTTGGATAGCTCTGCTAATTCTGTTTAATCTCGCTCTGATTTATCCCTCATTTAAAGCACACACATATACATACACACACACACACACACACACACAAACACACACACACACACACACACACATATATATATATATATATATATATATATATATATATATATACAGTATATATATTATATGATATGCTCTCAGGTCTGAGCACCAAAACATATTACATGATGGCCCCGTATCTGGGAACCAAACATATAATTTAATATATATTACGACTGGCAAGCTAAACAACCTCTTGAGTTCTAAACTAGCCTGTTTGCTTTTATTTTAAGTCTGTTACACTTGGAAATATTAATACCAGAACTCTGAGACAGTTATATAACTCCCAGAGAGCAATATATAAAACAATGAATATCCAAAGGTCTCTTAAGTACACTCAAAACAAAATTAGGTAATTATTATTAAGAATTATATACAATCGCTTCTTACTACGATTCTTTATAGGATACGAGTAAGTATGTAATAAACACAGATGATTGAAATAATACACTCTTTACAAAAATAAAGATATTCTATATAAGTTACAACAATCTGAAAAGAATTTACATAAAACAAATAAATCACTCTAAATATTAAATCTGAACAAAACCTAGATTAAGACAAAAATGTTACAATCCGAAAATTTTATAATCACTTGACTTGAAATATTAAATCTGAATAAACCCTAGACTAAGACAAAAGAAATAATACTTATGAAAATTATATAATCACTTATTTCTCTTGAAATTAAATCTTACACATTATTTAATTAGTCGTAACACTTTCACGTTACTATATGGCCAGTTACAAAAACTGTAAGATAATTTTTATGAATACTCACTATGTATACAAAAACCTGTCACACCAAAACTTTGATATTTCACTTAACACTTTTAAAACAATACACTGAGATGCATTTGTGAGAGAGGGGTGGGGGAGATGGCTGTGACTTAAGGCTAGAATCTTCTATCTGCATCCCTGGGGTTGCCTTTATATGAAACTAAGCTACTTCCACAATATTTCAAAAGATCTGGAAGTGTGTGTGTGTGGGAGGGGGGGGGGGTTGACCTAACAGCGACGCCAGAGTTTCCAACAATCACGTATCGAACAGAAGAACCAGCCCTGCTCTACGGCAACCCTCTCCAGCCAGCTCTGCCCACCCACCGTTCTTGGAAATTAGAAGAATAAATAACATCCTAACACTAGAATTTTCGAAAATATTCCAAAGCACATGGCAAAAAAGAATTACGTATTTTCTCTCAAACATGATACAATACCTCATAAAAATATAAAATTTTTTTTTACATAAGCCCTTGTTCCTATCTCATATGGTCACATAACACTCTCAAATGGATTACGTAAGCCTTCATACGAAAAATACGTGAAATAAAAAGTTAATTCTTAAAAATAACGTAAATTTACATATACTGACTTGAATGAAGACTACAATGAAATTAGCAACGAAAGTCTTACATAATCTACATACAAAACTTATGTCTACACGAGAGGAACTCATCTTATGGGCTGGCTATTCCTCTCTTCAATGCACAAATGAAATATATAAATAAATCATGAATAAAATATTGTATTGACTCTACAGTAGACCAACTTCGTATATATATATATATATATATATATATATATATATATATATATATATATGTATATATATGTATTTGTATATATACATATATGTATATATACATATATATATATATATATATATATATATATATATATATATATATATATACACATATATATATGTATATATATAAATATATATATATATATATAATATATATATATATATATATATATATATATATATATATATATATATATATATATATATATATATATATATAAAACAGTGTGTACATACATATGTATATGTAGGTATTTATATATATATATAATTTATATATATATATATATATATATATATATATATATATATATATATATATATATATATATATATATATATATGTATGTATATAAGAATTCATTTATTGATGTGAATAAGTGCATATTCATATATGAGTATTTATGTGACTGTGTTCATGTAGTATTCAGTGCGCATCACATATATTGCACATATATAATTGCAGATATAGAGAGATATGTTAATATGCACACCTACACATGTGCGTACACCTGAATGCATACATCCTTTCTGTACACATTCAGTCATCGAAGCCTCCCGACCCAGGATTGCACCATCGAGTGGAGGACGAATCCTTTTTTTTTTTGTTACTATCTTATCTCGCGATTGTTTACGAAACAAGCTTCCAGCATCCGACACATCAGGGCTTGAAACAATATATTCGCCAATTGGACACCGATGTCTGTATCGTTCGGATCTGGCTCTTAATCTGATGCTCTGGCTTGGAACGATTACAATGCCCCAGAATGGTCACCTGGGTGGCAGGCAGGTGGTTGGGGGTGGGTTGGGGTTAAGGGGAGTTGGGGGAAGGGAAACATTTTTGATAATGATCTTTCTTGTGCCACCAGGTGCTGCTGCGTGGTGATTGTTAAAAAAGTGTTCTCTCTCTCTCTCTCTCTCTCTCTCTCTCTCTCTCTCTCTCTCTCTCTCTCTCTCTCTCTCTCAATCTTGGTTTTTGAAAGATATTTTCTATTTAAACTTCTAAGTGTCTTGAAGTGAGAAAAATAAAAGCATATGGAGACAGCGATACTCTTGCAACTTGCAAGACTGAAGGTTCTTGGATCCAGAGAAAACCGAGGCAAGAAGAAAATTCTAAATTTAGTAATTAGGGGAAAAGACTGGTGAATTATTTTCAGATATTTTTTCAGTTTTTTCTTTATATAAATGCAAAGGTCAATGGGGCGTGTAAAGCATTGTGCTTCTTGATCTAAGGTTACGATAAAACTTTAT
>NC_090755.1:35201766-35229266 GCF_036898095.1 Palaemon carinicauda | reverse complement strand
TACCCATAATCGGACATTACCTTTTACTGTGAAGGCAGAAACAGTTTAACAACCGTAAAGAAAGTACCAAAATCGCTATAACTAACATTTTGTAAACTTGAATGTGTTAAAAGAGAACCAGTGCAACACTCAAGAGAAGGCCAAAATTACTTCCACAAGCTATAAATTTGTTTGACTTTAAAGGAAATAAGTTAATAATTTGCTCAACATCCCTGCAAACTTTATTTACTTTTTGTGAACTTGACTGTGCATACAGGAATAACTTAATAAGAACAAGCTAATGTTCTAGTGTATATTTCTAACATTGATAAAGAACTGGCATCTTTACGGTTAATCAGATTGGTTTTTCGATTCCCTTTGTTTAGTGAACTATTGAAGTTAGAGGACCTATAGTGTGTAGACGTTAAAAGATACAAGGTGATAAAGGGGCCGTTGCATTTATTGTCTTTCTTAGGCTGCAGGGTCAGTCCTCAAGGAAGTAGCGACGAGCTATTCCACCACAATATATATATATATATATATATATATATATATATATATATATATATATATATATATATATATATATATATATATATATATATATACGTAAATGCATACTATATATCATCATCATCATCATCTCCTACAATTATTGACAAAAAGGGCTTCGGTTAGATTTTGCCAGTCGTCTCTATCTTGATCATCTCCAACTTCACGCTTCATAGTCCTCAGCCATGTACACCTGGGTCTTCCAACTCTTTAAGTGCCTTTGGAGCATGCCCAAACTATGTCCTTCCACCCCTCACCATGATCTCATCCACATATGGAGCTCGAGTAATATCTCTTACAGTTTCATTTCTAATCCTGTCCTGTCATTTAACTCTGAGGCCTTTCTTCTTAAATCTTCAAAATCTGTTGGATATTGTTTCATTGTCATACCACAACTCATGTCCATACTGATATATAGCCTGATTTTTATATAAAATTTCAAGCGATTTGATTTCCAAATTTTACTTAACCTAGCCGTTGTCTGAATTTGCCTTTTTCCGTCTTTCACTAAACTCTAATTCTAAAGATCCTGTATTGGAGATCATAGTTCCTTTAGTCCATTTCTTTTAGCGAGGCATATTTGCACCAACTCGCAGCGGTTCCCTTTTAGCTCGGAAAAGTTTCCTGATCGCTGATTGGTTGGACAAGATAATTCTAACCAATCAGCGATCAGGAAATTTTTCCGAGCTAAAAGGGCACCGCCGCGAGTCGGTGCAAATATGCATCGCTAAAAGAAATGGACTATAAATACTTGAATGATTCCACCTCATTAATTCATTCTCCTTCCAATGATATTTCATCTTCCATTGCATACTCCGTTCTCATTATCTCTGTGTTTTCTATTTACCTTATATATATATATATATATATATATATATATATATATATATATATATATATATATATATATATATATATATATATATATATATATATATATATATATATATATATATATATATATATATATATATATATATATATATATATATATATAATATATATATATATATATATATATATAGATGCATTTACATATGTATGATTATGTATACAGTATCGCTCTCTCTCTCTCTCTCTCTCTCTCTCTCTCTCTCTCTCTCTCTCTCTCTTATATAAATTATATATATACATATATATATGTATATATATATATATATATATATATATATATATATATATATATATATATATATATATATACAGAGAGAGAGAGAGAGAGAGAGAGAGAGAGAGAGAGAGAGAGAGAGAGAGAGAGAGAGAGAGAGAGAGAGAGAGAGAGAGAGATATTGTATACATTACCATACATATGTAAATGCACATTTTACACACACACACACACACACACACACACATATATATATATATATATATATATATATATATATATATATATATATATAATATAAATATATCATTAGGAAACTGCCAGTTTAGGGATCCCTTTTTTGTATAAATATAATCTTATTGTATAGTTATTCGATTTGTTATTTTGATCATGTCAGTAATAAGACGAAAGTAATTACCACAATCAAGTCGTTTAATTTTTCCTTTCATGGCTATGAAATACACACACACACACACACACATATATATATATATATATATATATATATATATATATATATATATATATATCGCTTTAGTAGATAGATACAAATATGGAAATGTATATGCATTTTATAAGTAGTAAGTTTGCCAGGGCACCAGCCACCCGTTGAGATGCTACTGCTAGAGAGTTATGGGTTCCTTTAACTGGCTAGACAGAACTACATTGGATTCTTCTCTCTGGTTATGGTTAATTTTCCCATTGCCTAAACATACACCGAATAGTCTGGCCTATTTTTTCCATATTCTCCTCTGTCCTCATACATCTGACAACACTGAGATTACCAAACTATTCTTCTTCACCCAAGAGGTTACTGCACTACCATTGTTCAGTGACCACTTTCCTCTAGGTAAGGTAGTAGAGACTCTTTAGTTATGGTAAGCAGCTCTTCTAGGAGATGGACACTCCAAAATCAAACCATTGTTTTCTAGTCTTGGGTAGTGCCATAGCCCGTGTACCATGGTCTTCCACTGTCTTGGAGTAAAGTTCTCTTGCTTGAGGGTACACTCGATCACACTATTCTATCTTATTTCTCTGTCTCTTATTTTGTTAAAGTTTTCATAGTTTATATAAGAGATATTTATTTTAATATTGCTACTGTTCTTTAAATATTTAATTTTTCCCTGTTTCCTTTCTTCACTGTGCTTTTTCCCTGTTGAAGCCCCTGGGCTTATAGCATCCTGCTTTCCCAATCTAGGGTTGTAGCTTAGCAAATAATAATAATAATAATGATAATAATAATGATAATAATAATAATAATAATAATAATAATGATATAGCCTATACATATAGTATATATATATATATATATATATATATATATATATATATATATATATATATATATATATATATATATATATATATATATGTTCCTCTGTGTGCCTGCAATCGGTTCTTGTATCTCAATTCCATCTCCAATAAACTGACGTCCTTGTTCTGAATATCTCTTAGGACTAAAAAGATGGTTAATCGTATCAAACCAACTATCACTACAGTAATATTTTCCCTTTTTTTATAGTATTTATTAGAGTTCGATGATAACTTTCTTTGCATTAATCCTTATCTCTGAGTAGGGTTGAAGGAAAATCATAACATTCCAGCACAACTCTGAGTTCCCTGGAGAAGGAAAAAACATCTCTAAACTTCGATATACCATTAAAATCAACAGTAATTAAAATGAGAAAAGTATTTTTTACTATGTACCCTATGTTTGGTATGGGCATATGTCAAGGATGGATGGTGGGGAGGGAGTGAGGAGGGCTTGTGAGGAACCTGTCAGTGGGGAGAAAATCAAGAGGGAGGCAGAGAATTAGATGTCGAGGTAAGGTGAAGGATGATATGAAGAGAGGAGGTTTGGTGAAAGAGGATGCCTTTGATAGAAGGCATTGGAGAGGGAGTATCAGGCAACCGATCCCTTAATTGTAGGGATAACTGTGGGTTAGATAAAAAAGATAGTTCAAGTATTGACCCTCTTCAGCAAGAGATAGAAATCATTTGGTAGTTTGGTTTGACCAGCTGCTTTGGAAAGCATATAATGTAATCTCAAACATCTTACAACCGTAAACAATTGAAAATATGTATATATATATTTTTTTCACAATACAATCATTATCAGTGGATACAGTTAAGTGAAATATTAGCGTTATTAGAATCTTGTTAAATTTCAGATACAACTCTACTTTTTAACCACAATATATGGACATATAGTTTGGTTAACGGCGATTGGTACATACCTTAATAAGTATTCAGATTTACATTTTTTCATATACTGTACGTATAAATGTGAGGATGTGTCTACAGTAAAATAAGTTTTAGCTTTAAAAAGAAAGCGTTTAAAGAATGTATGGGCCTACCAGGTTTATATGAGAGGTAGGATGATTTATAAAAGCTTGAATTTCTAAAGAAAAAAAAAGAAAAAAAAAAGAAAAAACTGAAAAAGCATACCGTAGATTTCCGTAACTACTTTGCAGTTATATATATATATATATATATATATATATATATATATATATATATATATATATATATATATATATATAAATATATATATATATATATATATATATATATATATTTATATATATATATATATATACACACACATATATATATATATATATATATATATATATATATATATATATATATATATATATATATATACATATATATAAGCTTATGAAGCTTGTAGGGTCAAGTAGTTATATGTAAATTGCGTAAGACTTTCTTTGTTCATTTCATTGTATTATTCATTCAAGTTAATATATGTAAATTTATGTTATTTTAAAAAATTAACTTTTCATTTCACGTATTTTGCTACGAAGTCTTACGTAATCTCGATTAAGTGTGCTATACGAACCAAATAAGGTAAGGTATTGCATCATGTTTGTGAGAAATTACGCAATTCTTATATTTGAAACGTGTTATGGAAGGTTCTCGAAAAACCCAGCGTTAGGTTTCATCTTTTTTTTTTTTTTTATTATTCCGAGAACGGGGATGGGTGTAGCCGCTGAGAGAGGGTTGCCTTGCAAGCAAGGTTCGTTCCCCTGAATTTTTATCTGGTTGGTAACTCTGGCGCTGTTAGAGATGGCCCCTAAGCTTCTACACCTCCTGACCAAGTCAATATATATGTGCTCCTAGGAATGCATAGAGCAAAAGAGACCCTGCATTTCCCTTTGTAAGTACCAACCACATCTCTCTCTCTCAAGTGCCTCGAGTGTATCCTCTCCAAAGTGTATAAGTTTTTATACAGTATATATTGTGTGAAGTGTGTTAAAACGTTACGGAAACCTTAAAAGTGATTTTGAATTTATTATGTTTTTGTACGTGCTGATATTATATAATTCTTTGTAACTGGCCCAGTGAGATTTATGTAAAAACGTGAAGTGTATATGTAATGCTATCTGGTCAGAACCTTCGTGTGAGCTAAAAACTCGTAAGTTTATCACTTACTTTATGTAATTTCTATAAGAGTTTAATCATTAGTGTTAAAAGTTAACTATTTTTATTGATTATCATGATTAAATATTTGTGTAAAATTTAATTTCCAGTGAAACAAGTGATTGTATAATTTTCATAAGAATTATTTTCTTGTCTTAGTTTAAGGTTTTGTTCAGATTTGATATTTCGAGTCAAGTGTTTATATGATTTTAAGATTGTAATATTTTCTTGTCTAAGTCTAAGTTTTTGTTCAGATTTAATATTTCGAGTGATTTATTTCTTATGCAAATTTTTTCAAAGCGTTGTAATTTTTTTTATAGAATATATTTATTTTTGTAAAGTATGTATTATTTCTATCACCAGTGTTTTCTACAGAACTCTCTCGTATCCTTGTTAAAGAATCGAAGTAAGAGGTTGCTTAGAATAGTTTTTAATAATAATTACCCAGTTTGTTTTGAGAGCACTTAAGAGACCTTTGGATATTCAGTGTTTTTATATATTGCTGACTGAGAGTTATAAAATTTCCTCAGAGCTCAGGTGTTAATTTTTCAAGTGTAACAGATTTATGTAAAAACAAACAGGTGAGTTTGGATCTCAGAGGTTGTGTAACTTGCCAACCATAATATATATATATATATATATATATATATATATATATATATATATATATATATATATATATATATATATATATATATATATATATGTATAAACAGGTGGATGAAAAATCCCACTCAAACGGAATTGCCTTCCGAAATCACAAATGATACAGTAAAATCTTATATGGTATAAATAGTCAGAATTACGCAATTGTAATTCGACCTTCCCAAAATTGTCCAAATTTGGATTTGAGTTCGTACTTCCGTTTTCCAATTTCATACAATCTTTCATCTGTTAGAGACGGTTTTATGAAATCGCCGTGGGTATCCTAGTGCCCTTAACTAGACCAGACCTGAAGAAAACAAGGAAGGGAAGGGGAAGAGAAAAGATGCTTTTATGGCAATAGGAAAAGTTATTAGAGGTAAGGAAATTCCCATAAGCAGAGAATTCCAAATCCTGACCGTAAAAGGAAAGAAATAGTTGGTGGACCGTACAATCTGAAAGTAGAAGTAGCTTAATAAGAGAGAGAGAGAGAGAGAGAGAGAGAGAGAGAGAGAGAGAGAGAGAGAGAGAGAGAGAGAGAGAGAGAGAGTCATATTCGGTTAGAATCTGAACGGATTGGTACCAATGGATGCCATGTTGTAGATATAAAAGTTCCCGTGACCACTGCTGGCTTGTAACAGGCTTCAGGCGTCTGTTAGGAGAGTTGGCGATTCATAGCCATTAGTATTCGGTTATTGTACTGTAGCCTATATCCTCATTTTGTAGTAGTCATAGACATTTGCTTATGAAAACTTTGAACTATCACAATTATCGCGATTTTGTCATATAGATAGTATTTACTATCACGGTCATTGTTTTGATCTTAATAGATCATAGTCATTCTATCAATTACTGAATATTTTGCAGTCGATGAGCAAGTTCATTTAGTCTATAAATCAATCATTCACATCCCTATCCGTCAATGTCTTTTCACGGAGTAACACCTTTTACTGAAATATCTCAGTATTCAGTAAGACCAACTGTTACTAATACAATCATAGGCTATTATTTTCTATTATATTCATAGTATTTGCTACCATATGATTTCAATGTTTAATAAACTTCTCTTGTGAATCAGGAAATTATTAACTAGTGCACAGCAAAAATAATAACATATATATTTATAATAGTTAATATAGAATATGTCTTTAAAGTGATCAAGGTACAAAACATCGATTTCTCTATAATCACCATTTTAAACATGGTTGGTGTGAGGTTTGTTTCAAAGGCTATTCTTCTTTTTGGATTAACCTAATGTTATAACTATATCATTACTATAACAACTATCGCAGCTGCCGCAATTATAATTAGAATACTTCTTTGCCGCACAAGAATAATCATCGACGTTATTATTAGTCTTAATTATTGCCCTTTTTACAAATAAAATGCCATTATTATGGCTACAAAAATTGTAGCTTTATTCTAATATAGGTAATTAAATGTGGTGGAAAACAGAAAAAGAAATATGAAAAAAGCAAATGTATAAAATTAAAATTACTTCTTAATCCATTTCCTAACTTATATTCATCATGGAATATACATAGAAATTTAGAAAGTAATACATATATTCCTAGATTTATGGTACTAATAATCAAATAATCGGCAGTAAATTAACGAATGATTTTCCACACCGAAGAACGTCTGATGGATGTAACAAATAGTTCCAGAAAGTGCCGACAAAAGAACGCAGATTTGTCTCTTAATCAAAGGCTCCTAATGAACAAACCCGGCGTTTCGTCTCGGGCGGTAGAGGCAAGTGAACGCGCCCTTTGCTCTTAAAGACTTTTCTCTGTTGGGCATCACACAAAAACAGGAGGGGCGTTGCACTTACGAAGACGAAGGCGTGGATGACAGAAATTCCGGAATGGCAGACATACACACAGGCAGACAGGCTGGTCGGCAAGGGTTGGCTCCGACACGTGAAATATGCGAGCCAAGCCATATCTTACATTCCATGTCTAGGCCTATACATGAAAAGAGCGCGCTATCTGCTACAACGGGGAAAGATGGATGGGTACATATAGCAGGCGTGTGTCTGTCTAGGCCACTAGGTAAGGATGACGAAGAAATAAAACGTTAAAAATAAAAGCTATCCACTTCATGCTAGCACACACACGCGCACACACACGCGCACGCGCGCGCGCGCACACACACAAGAATATATATATATATATATATATATATATATATATATATATATATATATATATATATATATATATATATATATATATAACAGAATTTGATAGTCCACTGCAGGACAGAGGCCTCAGGCATGTCCTTCCACTCCCGACAGTTTATGGTCATTCGATGCCAGTCTTTACGCACAAATGTTCTAAGTTTGTCAATCCATCGCCTTCTCCTCCTTATATACTTCATTTACAATCTCTAGGGACCCATTCTATCATTCTGAATGTCCATCTGTTATCAGACATTCCCATTATTTTTTTTAATATATATATATATATATATATATATATATATATATATATATATATATATATATATATATATATATATATATGTGCGCGGACGTGTGTGTGTGTACTCGCATGAATATTATAGTCTCTTCATGCAATTAGCTTTTGTTACTTAGTGGTTCGATATTCTTAGTAATAGAAATTGACCTGGCCAATAGACTATTATGGAACAGTAACCGACATTTAGTGTAATTCCAGTATTGACTTTAAAACCTTGAGAAAACCATCAGCAACCTCAATGGTTTTCTGACACTTAAAATCTAGATAGATGTTTTGTGACCTGCTTTCAATAACGTTAAATGAAAAGAAAAAAAGAAAAGAAAAAAGAACTGTATCTTAAAGGACATACATGTATCCTAAATGGACCCTTTCTAAAATTAATAGACTTTCCTCATTAGACACTTACAGGTACGTCTACATATTGGTCTTTGCCTGGTTGCCGTAGTGCTGCCAGGGGGATCTCCCCTATCTGACAAGGAGCAAGTGTCTGATATTATATATATATATATATATATATATATATATATATATATATATATATATATATATATATATATATATATATATATATATATATATATATATATATATATATATATATATATATATATATATAGAGAGAGAGAGAGAGAGAGAGAGAGAGAGAGAGAGAGAGAGAGAGAGAGAGAGAGCTTTCCAGTCACGCCCAGCTCTCCACATCCCTCGAGTAAGGAGGGAAGGAAGTAGTCATAATCTGGTTAGAGGGGGGTGCGTGTATGAGTGTGTGCAAATATATCTAAATATGTAACCGTCATTTTTTATGGGTTGCGTACACTAGAATAGAAAAAATTGGCAAAATAGCGATATATGAAACACTTTAAAGGTTTAAAGGCCACTCATGAATGGCAGAGATAAGGTACAGTGACATTGCCCTATCTAGCAGGACAATGCCATAGAGACTGACCATATATCATATGATCAGCGCCCAAGGCCCCTCTCCACCCAAGCTAGGACCCGATAGGGCCAGGCAATGGCTGTTGATGATTCGGCAGGTAGATCTATATTAGGCTCCCCCAAAACCCCTAACCTTACTTCACAAGGAGGGTAAGGTTGCAGACACCAATAGCACTAACAAGACTGAGCGGGACTCGAACCTCCGACTGGCAAACAACAAGCAGAGACGTTACCAATCAGGCCACAACAGCCCTGCAAGATAAGTGCACTGGTCGATATTTTGCAGTGTTCATTGGCTGTAAATCTTCGTTGAAGGCAAAAATAAATACATATAAGTAAATCGATATATAAATACGTAAATGATCCATCATAACTATAACAAGAATTTCATGAAATTTTTTCAGAACCTCTTCCGTCATACAAATTCTGATATTTAAAAAAAAAAAACTGGAATTTTTGTATCTAAATGACCAAATGTAAGTGACTTATTATTATTATTATTATTATTATTATTATTATTATTATTATTATTATTATTATTATTATTATTAATTTTGACATATACCCAATCCAAACAACGAAGATTCCTGTCTGGACACCTTCCCAACTCTGACACTTCAGCCCAGATCCATATGGTCTGCTGTAAGATTCTAGGCATTAGGATCTAAGAAGATGTTGCAAGCTTCACGAACATCCAAAAATGCTAACGGAAGCTTGGGGGCCAATTAACATAGATTTCCTTGACTAGACGCAATATAAATAAATTTTCTAGGTTTGGGAAGAGCTTCAGCCTCTGTACCATGGTCTTCCACTATCTTGAATTAGAATTCTTTAACTTGAGGGTACACTCAGGCACCCTATTCTATCTGTTTCATCATTTCCTTTCCTCAGTGGGGTATTTTCCCTGTTGAAGGCCTTGAGCAGATAACATCCTGCTTTTTAACTAGGGTTGTAGCTTAGCTAATAATAATAATAATAATAATCTGTTGACGAAGTAATCCTCATCTTGCAGGGTCAGTATAAACTCTTTACATGAAAATTATATTCCGTAAAACTGCACATGAACAAGAACGTCATATTTACTGTAAGTATAAACATATACGAAAGAAATTCCACCGACATTTTAAACAGCTTTCGCTCGCATTTACATAACCCGTCGAAAACATAATGATCGAATGTACACTTCGTGATATCTGAAGGCCCGAGAGCGTGAGAATAGAATCAGGAGCATTGTTATTGCATGGGAACAGCATTTAAACTTACTATCGCATAATTTGCGATAGGTATTGTAATCATTGCTAGTTATATCCGAAGGAGAAAAATAATGAGGTTGTACCTATTAATAGTAACACCAAATTTACAACGCAGCAATTAAACATACTTTACTATAAAAACGATCAAGAGGCGAAATGTGTTACTTTATTCTTTAACGATAATAATAATAATAATAATAATAATAATAATAATAATAATAATAATAATAATAATAAAGTTGCATATCTCATTAGCTGTATTATCATTTAGACAAAATTCACGACTCTCACATGGTCGCAAGAAATTACACATCGTTGCTATCGATAATCATATCGGTACCTCGGTAAAGTCATTTGCTTGGTCAAGATGAGTTGCACCCAGAGGGCCTTTGTCGTCTAGATTTCTGTACCGGGAAACCCATTTGCTACTTATGAACTTAGGCTAATTCCATATTGTATAATAACTAAAATTTTTTTTACTTATAATTTCAAAAGAAATTTCGCAACAACTAAACCTAATTAGATAATTTTTGTATGTGGATGCTGATTTCATTGGCAGAATTTAATTCAGACCCGATGATAAAATATTAAGAAAAGAAGGTGAGTGGGTGTTAATATCAAGGGTTGACGATCATGATATACTGTACGTCAAAGAATTGTAACAGTCCCAAAGGCTGGCTAAGTTACGAGACCTCCTGACGCGAAGTTCTCTCCTTGTTTTAAGGGAAGATTGAATAATCATTATTCAATATCCCGCTACTATTAAAAGATCGCGTTTATCGTTTCCTTCTGATTTCGATTCTGTTGTTTTTCACAAGCAAGGGATAATATATATGAAGATTTGGACACAAAGGAGGGTCAAAAGAAGATTTACAAGATGGATAAATAAAGAAATAAAAAAAAAAAACAAAGATATTACCCACATTAAGCAGATAAAGAATGAGGATGGAGTGATAATGAGTAGCTCAAGTGATATAAAGGAAAGGTGGAAGCAGTATTTTGAAAGATTGCTAAATGAAGAAAATCTAAGATCTATAGTTGCAGATGAAAATCCAAATTTAGGAATAGTAAGAGATATAGATAGAAAAGAAATTAAGGTTACCCTCACCAAGATGAAAAATGGAAAAGCTACGGGACATGATGAGATCCCAGTGGAAGTCTGGAAATGCTTAGGGGAATTTGAAGTAGATATGCTGTGGGATATGATGAAAACGATACACTGGAAAGAAAAGATTATCAGAATGTGGAGGGATAGCTTTTTAATACCCATATTCAAAGGAAAAGGGGATGTACAAAATTGTAATAATCATAGGTTAATCAAACTCCTACCACATACTATGAAGCTTTGGGAAAGGATTATAGAGCATAGAATAAGGGAGGAGACCAAGATTGGAGAAGAGCAGTTTGGATTTATGCCAGGCAGAAGCACGACGGATGCAATGTTCGCACTAAGGCAGCTGTTGGAAAAATATAGAGAAGACCAAAAGGAATTACATATGGTATTTATTGACTTGGAGAAGGCTTATGATAGAGTTCCATGGCAGGAGATATGAAGATGTCTGAGAGAGAGGGGAACACCAGAGAAATATGTTAGACTGATCAGAGATATATATGAAGGAACAGGCACACAAATAAGAACAGTGTTTGTTTGACTAAGACGTTTGAAGTAGGGATTGGGTTACACCAGGGGTCGTCATTAAGCCCCTACTTGTTTAATATAGTAATGGATGTAATTATTGAATTAGTGAGGGAACAGTCACCATGGACTATGCTATTGCAGATGATATAGTTCTGTGTGATAAAACCAGAGAAGGATTGAAGGGGAAGCAGGAGACATGGAGAGAGGAACTGGAGAGCAGGGGGCTAAAGATCAGTAGAGCAAAAACAGAGTATATGTATTGCAACCTGTAGAGTTAATAGAGGGACATACATTTTCTGGGAGAAATAGTAAAGAGGACAAAAAAATTCAAGTACCTAGGGTTATATCTGGAGGAAACAGCAGAGCTTCAAATGGAAGTGAAGAGTAGAATTCAAGCTGGATGGAATAATCGGAAAAGTGTCGGGAGTGGTGTGTGATCGAAGGAGGAATTTAAAGTTAAAGAGAAAGGTACATAAAAATGTAGTGCAACCTGCCATGACATATGGTGCAGAGACCTGGCCCATGAAAAAGACCTTTGAGAAGAAAATGGATGTTGCAGAGATGAGAATGCTAAAAGGGATGGCTGGGATCACGAGACTGGATAATGTTAGGAATGACTTGGTAAGGGGAACAAAAAAGGTTATAGAGGTGTCAAAGAAAATCCAAGAAAAGAGACTCCACTGGTTTGGGCACATAGTGAGGAGAGACCAGGAGTGTGTTGGGGTGAGGTGGTAGGAGATGGATGTTCCAGGTAGGAGGAGGAGGGGGAGACCAAAGAGAAGGTAGATGGAGTGTGTAACAGCAGATTGGGAGGCGAAAGATCTTACAGTGGAGGGCATCGGAGACAAGAAATTTGAAATGGCTTTCAAGAAATAGTGACCCAGCATAGCAGGAAAAGCTTTAGTCGAAGAAGAAGAAAAAGAAGTTTTTTTTCATCATCTTTCTTATGCTTTTCAGAACCGGCTGGATACGGCCGTTTGGTTCCAAGTTCAACGAACCTTCGCTAAAATACAAAGTAGTTGACGATTTGACATGCTCAGAGCAGCATTACGTGAAATCAAAGTACCGTAGTAAACAAAGTAAAAAAAGATTAATACACAAAATTTGGATGAGAGCAAAAGAAATAAAAGACAAAGGTTGTACAAATGCTTGAAATCAGGGAAGAAGAATATAACTGAGATCAATGAAAGCAGCTCTTCTAGGAGGACACTCCAAAATCGAACCATCGGTCTCTAGTCTTGGGTAGTACCATAGCCTATGTACCGTGTGGTCTTCCAGTGTCTTGGGGTAGAGTTCTCTTGCTTGAGGGTACACTCGAACACACCTTTCTATCTTATTTATTTCCCTCTTGTTTTTTTTTTCTTGAAGTGTTTATTGTTTATATATGAAAGATCTATCTTAATGTTGCTACTTAAAATATTTTATATTGTTTCTTTACATCTCTTCTGGTTTATTTATTTCCTTTCCTCACTGGGCTATTTTTCTCTGTTGGAGCACTTGAGGTTATAGCATCCTGCTTTTCTGACTAGGGTTGTAGCCTAGCAAGTAATAATAATAATTTCAATAATAATAAATAACAATCTGGAATACATTTCTGGAAAAAGGACCTAAAAATACAATAAGAATGAATCTTTGAAATCATAAGATATATGATATAATGGAAGAATGTAAAATAACATCGGAGAATAATAAATTTGAAAAAATAAAAAGTAAAATCAACTTTGAATAAACTAATCATAAGAGTCAACGCAGTCTGCTGATCGTGGGGAAGCACGATATGCTTGAGCCTGCCAATAAGTTCATTCTGTATACACTAATATAGTTATTTATAGCCATCTAATATATTTATATATATATATATATATATATATATATATATATATATATATATATATACTGTACATACATACAGTACATATGTCCTTATCCTTGTATGCAAAATATGTTTTATACTGTGAGGTTACTGATCTGTTTAATAATACTATGAGTGTCATAAATTGGAGGGCGCGGCCACTGAACTCTGTTAGTCGTGACGCGTACCTAGAATCATAATGTGACAGTATATTTCAATCTCAGTGGAGAATTCCACAAAACCTAACAATTCAGCATGTTGAGAGAACAAGATTGCATCTTGCTTGTGAGAGTTAGTCAGTACTATTTGAGCAGTCTGGTAGACAAGGTGCTCACCTGAGAGTATCGGCTGTACGCAGTGTATTATGAACCTTTTTGTAATAAAGGGAAAAAACCCATGTTCCGATGTCTCATTTTCCGTTGACATGGGCCATATTGGTGTCAGGTGTACAAATATGTCTCTTTGTGTATGCTGTGAGCGAAGTTGTTCTTTAAGCAGGTAAAATAAAAGTTCAAGATACCAAGATACACAAAAACTAACATAGACACAGCTACTGCAGGAGATGAAAACCATGGAGCAGTGGGTTATAGTGATGCCGATGAAGAATATAGACAAAACTTCGAACACAGGAATTAGAAAATAAGTTAGATAACCTAGCAGAGTTGATGAATAGAGTCTTGGTTGAACGAGAAGAGGAGCGGCGCGCAGCCACAGCATATCCGACATACATAAATGAAGTTCAAATGCACACAAGTGAAAGTACACAAGAAAGCTGAGTGAAGATAACATCGTATTTCGGAAACTGCCAGAACACCTGGCAAGTGTTAGGCCTTTTGATGATGGCGCGCAGCCACAGCATATCCGACATGCATAAATGAAGTTCAAATGCACACAAGTGAAAGTACACATGCACAGCTGAGTGAAGATAACATCGTATTTCGGAAACTGCCAGTACACCAGGCAAGTGTTAGGCCTTTTGATGATCAGCGGCCAAATGAAGGGTTTCAATTGATCAAAATGTTTTTGAGAGACTTTGAGGTAGCCATGTATGGGTGGTCTGAAAGAAAAAAAGCATTCAAGTAATTAGATTGCTGAAAGATGCTCCTGCAATGGAGGTAATGTGTTGGCCACAAGACAAATTAAGAAGTTATACTGAAATAAAGCGACATTTAATTGAGAAATATGCCTTACCTGATGCGAGAAAGGGGGATATAAAAGAAAATTACAAACCCAAAATTCGGAAAGGTGAATCCGTTCTTAGTTTTGCAACTTGCATTTTTCGGGATTGTGATTTGTTTGTTACTCGGAGTGCCAATCTCCCAAAAGGTGATAAAAAAGCAATTGCCCAAAAACATATTCGCAGATTAGTAAACCCATATTTATGTGGTTATTTGTTCGATGACAATCGCTCGTTAGCAGACGTAGTGATAGTGATACAAAATATTCTAGACAGTTTGCCAGAAAAAAAAATGATTGAGAATAACTGCCCTGATTCCAAGAAGGTGGCAGCCATGAGAGGCACTCACCAACCCCCAAAGCAGGAGATGGGAGAATGCAGTCAGCAGGTGAGAAGAGTCTTCAGATGTTGACAGTGTTGGGGAGAGGGGCACCGACGAGTGGAGTGCCCCACCCAAGGATCCCCCCGCTGTTACACTTGTCAGGCCTATGGTCAACTATCTCGAGAGTGCCCAGCAAAAAACACCGAGGGCAGGCGGGCTGTGGCACATGCACACCTCCCCCCGCCCAACTTCTGAGGAAAAGGAAACAGAGGAAGGGGGAGACGAGGGAGATCGATGCCCCCCCGCATGACATCAGAAGCAGCAGCTGAGGCAGCGGTGAGCGTGATGACGACAGTAGAGCAGGCCCTGGGACCTCCATCGGTACCCCCAACCTCACCCACACAACACTAGGGAGCAGCGGCATTGCAAGCGAGGTTGTTGGCCAGTACCCCATATATCTTAATGGACGGCTAGGAATGTTAGGAGTTAGGATTGACCTACCAGATAAATCCATTCGAGCGCTGATTGACATAGGAGGCAGCGTTTCACTGATTCAAAAAAGATTCTCCTCAAATCCACTACAGTCAGTGGCATCCATCATCCTCGACACGCCAGGAGAAAATAAACTACGCGTAAGCCATGCAACGATCATCAACTTTAAGGTGGGATCTGTGAAGATAACACATGATTTTTTTTGTCTTGCCCACCTTGGGAATTCCAGGAATCGAGGCTACATTAGGAATTGATTTTATAAGCAGTAATCAAATATGCATTTTTGGGGAAAAGATACAATAACAGTAAAAGCAGGAAGATGCATTTTGCCGATAGCAAGTCATGAGAGAGTAAGTGCTTGTACGGGCATGGAGAGACATTTAAGCAAGGTAACAACTGTACCTGAAAGAGGAGAAGTGTTGTCTCTCCAGACAGTCATGAGCATATCAGAGACCGCGTGTCAGCCTCTCCCGGAAGGAACCAAGGTCGTTGTTAAACCCCATGACAATTGGGCACACGTAGTCTTAGAGGGCTTATCAGAAATAAAAGAGAACAGAGCTGATATAACGATAGTTAATTTGTCAAATAAAAGAGTTGTGTTAGGAAGTGATTCTGTATGTGAATTAGAGTTATGTGAAATTGCTAATAATGAGATCTTGGGAGCCACAACTCCAGCCCGCACAGACAAACGCACTCAGAACTTGATTATGCAAGGGCGAAAACTATGTCTGCCAGAATATCAATCTGTAGTTAGTGACATTGTTAATAATTATTCCGATGTAATTGCAATTGGAGATGAGCCACCCGGGAGGATTGATTGATTTCCCTTTAGCATTGAAACTGAGCAGGCGGAGCCGATCAGGCCAAGGTCTTATAAGGTACCCATTCATTTCCAGGGAAAGATAGAAAGGGAAATTATTAAATTAAGAGAATCAGGGATAATCAAGGAGAGCGAATCCCCCTGGGCTTTTCCAATTGTAGCTGTTAGGAAAAAGGATGGCTTGGTAAGATTGTGTGTTGATTATAGGAAGTTGAATGTAGTCACTAAGGATAATGCATTTCCATTGCCCTCGATCGAAGAATTACTTATGAAGGTACGGGATGGTAAATATTTTACAACTATTGATTTAAAGTTTGGATACTATCAAATACCCATTCAGGAAGACAGTAAATGCAAAACGGCATTTATAGCAAACGATCAGCTATTTCAGTTCAATTTTCTTCCTTTCGGTGTTAAAAATGCTCCAAGTTATTTCTCTAGAGTAATGATGGTGGTTTTGTCTCCCTTAATTGGCCATAATGTTCTTGTTTATTTAGACGATATCATGATTACAGGGAAAACGGCCGGAGAACATAATAATGATATTCGTAAAGTTTTAGAAGCATTGCGACATAATGGTATGAAAATAAATTTGTCAAATTGCAAATTTCTCTGTAAACAGGTCGAATTTTTAGGTCACCTAATAAACCCAGAAGGTATCCAACCCTGCCCCAGTAAAGTAGAAGCTATTAGAGATTTCCCCAGGCCACGTACCCCAAGGAACCCCAAGGAAGTGGCTGGGTTCCTTGGGCTCGCTGGGTATTACCGTAAATTCATAAGAGGTTTTGGAGAGATAGCGAGACCCTTAGATTCTTTAAAGAAACATAAGATAATAAATTGGGGAGTGGAAGAAGAAAGGGCCTTTAACCATTTGAAAGCTGCCTCAACTAGCAATGACTTAATCGCATATCGCAGATTTGATCGCCCATTTTTAGTGACAAAAGATACGAGTAGCTTAGCTATTGGTGGAGTAGTTTCTCAACGAGATGATAAAGGTAGAGACCGACCCATTTGTTTTGCTTCCAGGGTATTAAAAGGCGCAGAAAAGAATTATAGTACATTCGATTGAGAGTCTTTGGCTATTCTTTGGGTTCTAGAGAGGCATCAGTTTTTTTTTTTATTGAGTTAGTCAATTAAGTTGCAAAGTGATCATTGCCCCTTACGTGACTTGTTTTATAAATGTGACTTGTCATCTAGACAAGCAAGATGGGTTGAAAGATTATTAGAGTTTAATATAAAGGGTTTTCACCACATAGAAGGTAAAACTAACAAGGTAGCTGATGCCCTCTCTAGAGGTGCAGTAATAGGAGTAACAACTAGGTCACAAAAGAGGAACGAAGAACGAAAGAAGAATATTGAAGACCCCCATCAAAATAGAGAATGGGATGTGAATTCACGCGAGGAGCAATCAGAAAATGGGAACCGCGTGAGAGAGAGAGAGAGAGAGAGAGAGAGAGAGAGAGATGTTGGAGAGAGAGAAAGAGATATGGGAACGGTGAAGGTGAATATATGTGGGTGGCCGAGGACATGACCAGGGGTGTCCAGAATAAGTGCCCTGATGATGTGGGTGTTATTGACTTGGGAGGTTGGGACATAAAAGAAGTCCGAGAGGGACAGAAAAAAGAGGAATGGATGGAAAGAGTGCGAGCAGTGATTAAAGGGGAATCGGAGAGTTATCCATCATTTCTGAATGTGCCGCGTGAGAATTTTTTATAGAGAATGATATCTTATATTGTGCTTACGAGAAGAGGGAAAGGGAATTTTGTGCACAGGTAGTTCTTCCTCCCTCTTTAATTAATCGAGCCGTCCACATTGTGCATGCAAGTCCGTATGCAGAGCAATTAGGGATTGATGGAACATTAAGAAGAGCACGAGCATCCTTGTTTTGGTTAGGAATGAAAAAATCTAGAAAATTATATAAAATGTTATGATGCTTATAACTGTATCAGAGAACATAAAAACACTGTACTGGAAGACAGAAGGTGGCCTGTGATTTCTATTAAATTTTATAGGGTGCATATGGATGTGGTAGAACCATTTCCTACTGGTTTAACACAACATAAGTAAATATGTGTATTTGTGGATGCATTAACTCGGTACACTCATACTTACGCAATGTTGGACAAATCAGCAAATTCATTAGGCCAGGCGCTGTGCTCTTTCATTACTAGGTTTGGTTGCCCGAAAATTTTGATATATGATAATGATCTCGCGTTTATAAATAAGGTGGTGAAATCGGTCACGGACTTGGTGGAAATTGAACACTTTTCAGTGACCGCATATAGGCCCTCAGGTAATGGCTTAGTGGAATCGCACAATAGGGAAGTAGTGCGAATTTTACGTTACTTAGTGGCTGATGACCCCCTTCATTGGCACGCTATGCTTCCTACAGCTGAGCTAGCTTTGATCATTGTATATAATGCTTCGCTCAGGGACACGCCTTTCTTTTTTAGTGTATGGACAAGATCCTGTGTTACCATATACGGTCCTGATTAATTCGCAACAGTTGCCAAATTACTCAACTGAGCAATGCCATGTCTATTTACTAAATCTCTTGAGGAGAGTAATGAACATCACTGAAAGGTTTTTGAAAAGAGCTAATGAAAAACACAGCTCAAAGTATGATGGTTGGCTCAAAACCGCACCGGTAAAAGTATTTGTGGGCGATCGTGTGTATTTGAAACGATTACAACCTAGGAAACACAAACTAGAGCCAGCGTATTTGGGTCCGTACCAAGTAAAGATAGTTAAATCTAACGCATTTGTGTTACAAAGCATTATTAATGGCGTAGTGTCTGAACATCATCATGTGGCGCCGGAAGAGGTAATTTTCAAGTGTGATCAGAGTGTACCTCCTTACCCCTGCATACTCAATATTCCTCGAGTTGATGAGTAGAATTTTTTTTCTTTTTTTTGCTGTTGTTGTTTGAACAGACCTCATGTCTTCTTTTTTGTGTTTTATATAAACTTAATGATAACAATGTGTTCTTATGTTGGTGTTTAATGTATAAGTAAATTTTTGTGATAATTTTGCTGAGTGTACCAATATGTAAGACATACTGCTGAGTGAACCTAAAAACAAACAGAGAGGTTAAATAGGTCAGGTAGGATCCGTCAGGTGGATGCTGTATTATTTATGTATGATATGATTCCTGGTTGCTGGGGCCGGAGCGGTTCCCGAAGGGCAAGTGGCTATGGGATTAAAGTTCAACCTCGAGGGAAGGCAGTGTTAGAGAATGTGTAGATGTGAATACCTTATACTTAAATTATAAGAGAAGGGCGGGAAGATGAATGATTTTCTCAGGAAAATTGCTAGTGGCCGCCGATTGATAGTTACAAGTGCAAGAGTAGTAGTGATTTTTAAGAAATGGCGAAACGGTGGTGGTGAGTTGTCTTGCGAAATTGTGCCGTAAACCCGGACATGTAAAATCGAGGGATGAAGGAATATCTATTTCTGCCACTGTGCCGCACAAAAAGAAACCAGAGGGGAGTTATTGATGATGTGTAATACTGATATTGATATAATTTTTTTTTTTCACTTTGGGTATCCTGTATTGTAGTTGCAGAAGTCATAAGAAGAAATGAGCGAAATTATTTTCCGTTGACATGGGACACATATATGAGGCCCTTTGCGTCAATAGGCGTAGGAGGAGGTAATAATGATGATGAAGATATATATATATATATATATATATATATATATATATATATATATATATATATATATATATATATATATACACACACACACACATATATATATGTATATATATATACACACAATTACATTTGTCGTAAGGCACAAAACCTAGGGCTAAAATGCAATTATTATTATTATTATTATTATTATTATTATTATTATTATTATTATTGTTGTTGTTGTTGTTGTTGTTGTTGTTGTTGTTGTCAAAAAGAGAGCTGCATATCTTCAGCAAAAAAATAGGAAAACATATGAAAAGCTATGGTTCATTCTTCAGACTTATGTCCGCAAATTAGAAAAAGAAATAGAGTAATGTAAGATTCTGACAGCATACATCCCAAAAACAAGCATAATAATAACAATAATAGTCTAATGATAACAAAATATCAGTGATGTTGATAATGATTAAATGACAGCTTATATTTGGATACAAGAATATATCACAATTTGGTCTAACAAATACTGATTCAAGAAACGCAATATAATAAAGAATGTTTATCCTTAAGAGAAAGAAATGCGCCCCATCAAAAGCACTCTAGACAAGAATGCAGGAATCTCAGCGGTATACACTTCTTTTCGAAGATACATTTGCATAAATCATGCGATACTATACTTGACACTTCTTTGGTTTTTAATTTTTACATATGTTTTGTTTAATTTTTCTTTTTGCTCAAAACAGACACAGACACACACACACACACGCGCGCACGCACGAACACACACACATATATTTATATATATAAATATATATATATATATATATATATATATATATATATATATATGTATATATATATATACATATATATACATATATACATATATATACATATATATATATATATATATATATATATATATATATATATATATATATATATATATATATATATATATATATATATATATATATATATATATATATATATATATATATATATATATATATATATATATATATATATATATCTTGTTACAATTCAAAGAGCAATGGAACGAATAGTAATGGGAATAACACGGAGCAGGTAGGAAGATCCTTGACGTTAAGCCTTCTCTGAGGCTCGCGTTGCTTTGTCAAGTGAAAGATTTCCTTCTTGAAATCCTCATCCCTCTTGCGGAACCTCTCCTCGAGGATCGCCATCATGGCTTGGAAGGTCCATGGAGTCGTCCGATCTTGTGAGCATGGGAGTGGACGACGTTGAAGGGATTGGTTCCGAGATGACTACCGAGGCTACGGAGGGCGGAGCTATGTCCTCTTCTTTGGAGGCGGGAGCCGCTGTAGGCTCCTCTTTGTAACCCTTGGCCATAAGGGTCCTCTCAGTGGTGTCTGACACCTCCGACATCCTCTCGTCGTCTAGATGGATGTCTTGAAGTGCGTCCGATACGTTGGGGTCGACCGTCAGCTGGACGCATGGGATTTTGGGTCTTGGGATGACAGCATCCGCAGATGCCTTAGGGAAGAGCATAGCCCTCACCTTCTCGTTGGGAAGGTAAGGCCCTGTGGCGTTCTTTTGGAAACCACGCACCCACTTGCGCAGTTTCTCCCGGGCGATGTCCCTTGACTCCTCAGACTTGGGAGTCTCGAACGCTTCATTGAGCAGGTCCTTGCACGTGGTGCATACCTGCGGGTCCCAGTACCTCAGAGATCCCTGGGTGACAGAACAACTGGCGTGGGTTCGGCACGCCAGATGGGCGTACAAATCCCGGCGCCGAACGCTGCAGAAGGCGCTTTCACACCGCATGTACTCCTCCTGTAAAGAAAGGAAAGGTACATGAGTATGTGGTAGTCTATTATGTTAGACTTAGAGTAATCTTAGATTAATCCTAATGTAATCTTAATTATAATATAAGATTCCTTTCCATACTTGTGAATCCCGCCTAGCCAATTGCCGTGACCCTTCTCCACTACTAATTCTAGGGCTACCATCAAGGTAGGCCGAAAGAGGAATCTAGCCCGTACGGTTAGAGTAGCGTAAGCAGTACTTCCTCCAAGGGATCAGTAGTGGGGAAAGGGAGACGCTGATGATCAATCAGCGTAAAGGAAAGGGGAGGATATTAATCCCCAATTCAAGTAGGTCCCGGCAAGGGACTGCTCATGGATGCACAGAGTATGCTTGAAATATATCTATTGCATAACTATACACCATAGTTTTCTGTCTACGGTATGTGCTATACCACAGATGTACTGGGTACTGTATACAGCCATACAACAGACACTTCCGGCACACTGATGGCAGGGCTAGTGCAAGAGAACGGTCCACCATCACAATAGTGTAAATATATGAGGAGCCCGCCGATGCGCCGGCGGGCCGCCGGACTGCCGGAGGCCCACCGGCCATCGGCGGACCGCCGGCGGAGGGTAACCCGCCCCAGCCATCGATCTATGTGGCAGGGTAAAGGAGAGAACCCTAAGTATTGTCGGCAGGCAGCCGGCTGAAGGTACACCTACCTTGTCATCATTCTATGTGACTGGGAGGAGACCTAGTCTACACTGCCGGCTGATGTCGGCAGAGTTAGTGTGCCAGTGGGCCGGCACTACGTCGGAGAGAGAGAGAGAAAGCGGTGAAGGAGAGAGAGGGGAGGGCGGCAGCTCACTACCCTAACCTCGCCTTCCTCGAGAAGGAGGGCTCAAATGGAAGGAAGAACACATCGTGATCAGGCTTCCATCCAGCCGCAGCTCTACCGTCGGTTGGCTAGGGCTGTGGGTGGCGATCCAAGGGAGGACCGAAGAACACTGAGATAGAAGGGTCTCCACCCGGCAGCTAGACCTGCCGCCATGCTATCCCACAGCAGAATCGTGCAAGGGAAGCTGAACGGCTCAGCCCAGCAGGTGAAAGACCAGGCCGACCCACAACCCAACGGCACTCGATGAGTTGTAGGATGACAGACAGGTGTGTGATGGCTAGGCCCTCACCAAAGGACAGAGGGGGAGGGGAAAGGGTCCTGTGTTAAGGGTTTAGGGGGTTGGCGTAGGCCTTCCCCAGCACCCTAATAGGGGGACTCTGTTTCGGTACCGACACCGCCGCAGGTATAGGGAGAGTTCATTCTCCAGCCTAGGTTGGTTAGTACAGTAAGGGGCCGGCATCATCAGGCCGTCCCTAACTATAAAGAAACAAAATCCCTAAGTCTGCCTAACCTAGGCTAGGGAAAGCGTATCTCCCGGCCTAGGGTATGCTAGCGCAGGACAAGTCGCTAGGCCACAGGGAGGAGGGGTTTCGTGACCCCTCCAGGTGTGGTCTAGGGTGGGGGGCAGAGCCCCCCGACCCCCAGCCCTATGCCATCCAACAGGGACCAACAGGAGAGTTCATTCACTTATTGGGGTAGCTAGAGGCACACGACAGGTACTCTGAGGTTCTGACCCGAACTCAAAGCTCATGTACTATGGCTCTGGGACGGTGAAGAAAACCCTAGCCTAACCTTACCAGAATCACAAAACAGGGCAAGGGGGGGGGGGGCGGCTAGGACATAGCCTAGGCTACCTCAGAGGGAGGAGAGATTACCTTATGTATAAAGGTAATCGGGGTGGTGCGAAAGTATACTAAAGCCACCAGGCTACTAGGCTAGGGGCAGGGGAATCGATTACCTTATTCATCAAAACCCCTTGTATACTCTCTAGAAGGAGGAAAACCCATGTGCAATCATTGAATCTGATATGTATAATTACCTAATATTTTTAAATAAAATAACACTAGGAACACATATTATGTCACGCATGAAAGTAAACTAAAGCACCTAGGCTAGCATGCCTAGCATCATAAAATTGGCTACCTACACTCGCCGAAATTAAAGAATACTAACGGCATAATATAACTATTTCCTAGTAATGAAGACTAAATAACTAATACTGACAATTAGTTATGAAACCAGGACAGTCGTTCTGTCTAACTAAATAAAGCATGCAATGCGAATGACAGCGTCTGAGACGCCTCCGGTTAGGCAATAGCTCCGCCACAAAACACAGTATATTTCGATAGAAAAACGTTACTTTACGGCCAGAGCTAATTATACAGTATAAGAAGTAAATACTCAACTTTCCAGAGACAGAAGAAGCTGAAGATTGAGACATGGTTGCAGTAAATAGCGAAACAACTAGGAAAAATACCTGGTCAAAGACGCTACTACGAAAGGAATGGAATTGGCGGGTGGTGATGACGTCAGCAAGATGGCCGACGCATATACCGTCATCCGAGTGCCGAAAACAGTAACGGAGGAGGAGAACTTTGTAACGGCTCCTCCCATATCTTGCCACTATTTCCCCCCTCGAAGCGTAAACGCTATGTGGGGCACAGATAGCTATGTGGCGTGTCAAGAATACGTCCCCTATTATTATGCGATATCCTAAAGGGTAACCTTAAGGGTACTCGCGCCAGAAGTTAGAATTCTGGAAACCTTTAGTTTAATTCTCTAGGAATATCCACTGTAGTCATATATACCCTTGGGAAGCTATATAGCTATATTTTACGCCTCGCTCTAAATCCGTTTTATATATATATATATATATATATATATATATATATATATATATATATATATATATATATATATATATATAATAAATAACAAGTGCCTGGTTATGTGCATCCTTGCGAATCCAAGATATCAAGCGAGGTTCTCTCCAATACTTCTTTCAAACCATCTATCCAAACTTAACTCTTAACGTTCGCAAGGGAAAAGTTGCTCCACTGAAGAGTCTCTGGCCGCTATACCAAGTAGGCCTACTCTTACTATGACCCCTGCTTAGTCTCCTTAAAAGTGTCATATTTTTGCTATGAGAGTTCCATTTGATTCAGAAATATGGTAGCACTAGAAAGAGGAATAAATCACACCCCCCTTATTTTTTTTTTCTTTTTTCTTTTTTACTGTACAGATATAGTTGACGTACTTTGAACACTTTACTCAGAGGATAAAACTTTTATTTCAAAATTCCCAAAACAGGCGCATATGAAATTTTTCCCAGATAATTATGCTTCACTAGTGTAAGGTACCTGAGTTCAGAGGCGTGGAAAATTACATTTTACTAATTGAGATAGGTATGCACACAAACGCGCGCGCACGCACACACACAAACACACACGGATTCAACGAATCCCACCCCTCCCCCTCTCCTAACTACAACACGCTTGTACGGCAATTTGTGGGAGAGTGTGGTTTCTGAGTGTACCTTTACCTTTCGGGCTAACCCCTCTCACCTGGGTGTGACTCCTCTCTCTTTCCCCTGAGCGTGACATGATAACACACACACACACACACACAAACACACACATATATATACACTTGGTCTTTGTTATAATGAATATACAAAGTATTTAAGAAAAGCAAATGGATAAAGAAAAAAAAAATTGTGAGCAGCATTTGATAAATGAGATAGAAATAGAGTTGGATTAAATTAAATTATTTGAAATGTTATGAAACAGAGACTGAAACGATGTTATGGAACTTGCAACAAACCTTTGCGGTAGGGTGTAAACGGAAGTGGATCATAACAAGGAGCAACATAATAAAAAAAAAAGAAAAAAAAAGGAATAAATACCAAACAAAATATTCCAAATCGGCAAAGTAAGTTTCAAATAATCGGTTTCTTTTATTTTGCAACTGAGAGAGAGAGAGAGAGAGAGAGAGAGAGAGAGAGAGAGAGAGAGAGAGAGAGAGAGAGAGAGAGAGAGAGAGAGAGGTATTAGTATACAAAAAGACTGGAGTAGTTCACAATTTTACATTATAAATAGTAGCCTAACAGTAGGCTAATCTCTGTCTCTTTCTCCATCTGCGATTTTAAAGGTTTTAAAGACCACTCATGAATGGCAGAGGAAAGGGACAGTGACATTGTCCTTGCAAGTAGGACAATGCCCTAGAGACTGACCATATATACAGTACATAAGATCAGCACCCAAGCCCCTCTCCCCCCACCCAAGCTAGGACCAGGGAGGGGCACGCAATGGTTGCTGATGACTCAGCAGCTAGACCTATAGGATCCCCAAAACTTCCCATCCTTTGTTCACAAGGATAGTGAGGTTCAGCGACCAAAAGAACTCAAAATTTGAGCGGGACTCGAACCCCGTTCTGGTGATCACCAGACAAGAGCGTTACCAACAATTGATATTCAAATAGTAATAATATATAATGATCAAATCAACATTGCGCTTCATCCTCATCTTTCTGAACACCTAGACTTTTTTAAGCGGATTCACTCCGACTGAAGGACGAAGCAGGAAATATTTTATGTAGTGAAAAAGATCTTGAATTGAAAAAAAATATGGAAATATCATAGATTTTCATGTTGGTGATGATAATTAACATTAATAGCACAAATTTTAACAGCAGGAGCCAGTGTCTTGCACTTTGCAAATTAATCTTCAATCAATCAACCGTCAAAATAATGGTCTTCAATATTATTGTTATTATTGTTGTTGCTATTACTGTTTTTGTTGTAAGAACCAATTAAACCGCACATATTTAAACAATAGCATTCGCGATCATAAAATATAAAATTTGATGAAAAGAAAACCAGGTTTGAAATTTCAATAAGCAATATTTTAATTAACATAAATTAGATATTAAATTCATTAAATAAAAATAGCTGAAGTTTTGAATTAGAGTAAATAAAAAATGATAGAAATATAATTCGATACAGATATGTAAATGGAAATAAAATATTCACTTGAAATGACAATGTTCTTAAGATAGATATCAAATATTCATGTGTATTAAAATTTCATAATTAAAAAAAAAAAAAAAAAAAAAAAAAAAAACCGAAGACATGACTTTTAACAAAATCATCCACGCCGGAGATGAGCGATGATGACATCTTATCTTTGAATGGACAACGCTCTACCCAGGCTCCGCCTCCTTTCACAGAGGACGAGCAGTGATTGGTCAACGTTAACTCCTACCCAGGGCTTTCGACCAATGGGCTGATCTTGGAGGTGTAAATATAGGGCGGAGCTCAGACACGAGACGTGGACGTCTGTACCCAAAGTTGTTTCAAATTATTTCTGTTAAATTTTTTTAACAGATTTTTTCCGCGAAAAAATAGGTAGAGGTATCTTTTCATTAACATAAAAAGTGAATCTATGCTCATCCTGGATTAGATTTACAATATATTTTATCTTT
>NC_090755.1:35186766-35196766 GCF_036898095.1 Palaemon carinicauda | reverse complement strand
TGAATTATCTTCGGATTAGAAATACAATGAATTCTACCTTTCTATTATTTTACTTCTACTTTACGAAAAAGAGATGGTAATAAGTGCTAGCTTTTTCAAAAAGAAAGATAAAAACAAGTATACATGGGTAAGAGTGGCAAATGGAAGAGTAGTAGAAAGGGCATTAATGGATTATGTGTTGATAACTAAAAGAACGTTTGGAAGATTGAAAGACGTGCACGTGTTTAGGGGTATGGCTAACAGTATGTCTGATCATTTTTTTGGTGGAAGGAAAATTAGTTGTAGCAAAAGAGTGGGGGAATAGAGTAGGTGGATGTAAAAGGGAGCTAGTGAGGGTTGAAGAGCCAATAAAACCGGGGGTAAAAAAGTAAATATCAGGAAAGGTTGAAAATGGCATATGACGAGGTGAGAGTAAGAGAAACTGGTAATTTAGAGGAGGAGTGAAAGTTAGTAAAAAAAATTTTGTTGGGATTGCAAGTGATGTGTGTGGCAAGATGGTTGTTGGAGGCAGCATGAGGAAGGGCAGTGAATGGTGGAATGAAGGAGTGAAGGTAAAAGTGGAAGAGAAAAAGAGGGCTTTTGAAGAATGGCTGCAGAGTAATAGTATAGAGAAGTATGAAAAATATAGAGAGAAAAATGTGGAATTAAGGCGCAAGGTACGTGAGGCAAATAGGGCAGCTGACCTGAGGTGGGGTCAGGGATTGGGTCAGTCATATGAAGAGAATAAGAAGAAGTTTTGGAAAGAAGTGAAGAGAGTAAGGAAAGCTGGCGCAGGAATTGAAGAGACAGTGAAAGATGGAAATGGAAGGTTGACAAAAGGAGAGGAGGCAAGGAAAAGGTGGGCGGAATATTTTGAAAGTTTACTGAATGTTGAGGATAATAGGGAGGCAGATATAATTGCTGTTGCAGGTGTTGAGGTGCCGGTGATGGGAGATGAGAATGAGAGAGAAATTACAATAGAGGAAGTGAGGAGAGCACTAGATGGACGAGAGTAGGAAAAGCATCTGGTATGGATGGTGTGAGAGCTGAGATGTTGAAGGAAGGGGGTGTGACTGTACTTGAATGGTTGGTGAGATTGTTTAATATGTGTTTTGTGTTGTCAATGGTGCCAGTAGATTGGGTTTGTGCATGTATTGTACCACTATATAAGGGTAAGGGAGATGTGCATGAGTGTTGTAATTCAAGAGGTATTAGTTTGTTGAATCTAGTTGGAAAAGTGTATGGTAGAGTAAGGATTAATAGGATTAAGGATAAAACAGAGAATGTAATCTTAGAAGTACAGGGTGGTTTTAGAAGAGGTAGGGGTTGTATGAATCAGATTTTTACAGTTAGGCAGATATGTGAGAAATATTTAGCAAAAGGTAAGGAGGTGTATGTTGCGTTTATGGATCTGGAGAAAGCGTATGATAGAGTTGATAGGGAAGCAATGTGGAATGTGATGAGGTTATATGGAGTTGGTGGAAGGTTGTTGTAAGCAGTGAAAAGTTTCTACAAAGGTAGTAAAGCATGTGTTAGAATAGGAAATGAAGTGAGTGATTGGTTTCCGGTGAGAGTGGGGCTGAGACAGGGATGTGTGATGTTGCCGTGGTTGTTTAACTTGTATGTTGATGGAGTGGTGAGAGAGGTGAATGCTTGAGTGCTTGGACGAGGATTAAAACTGGTAGATGAGAATGACCATGAATGGGAGGTAAATCAGTTGTTGTTTGCGGATGATACTGTACTGGTTGCAGACACAGAAGAGAAGCTTGACCGACTAGTGACAGAATTTGGAAGGGTGTGTGAGAGAAGGAAGTTGAGAGTTAATGTGGGTAAGAGTAAGGTTATGAGATGTACAAGAAGGGAAGGTGGTGCAAGGTTGAATGTCATGTTGAATGGAGAGTTACTTGAGGAGATGGATCAGTTTAAGTACTTGGGGTCTGTTGTCGCAGCAAATGGTGGAGTGGAAGCAGATATACATCAGAGAGTGAATGAAGGTTGCAAAGTGTTAGGGGCAGTTAAGGGAATAGTAAATAATAGAGGGTTGGGCATGAATGCAAAGAGAGTTCTATATGAGAAAGTGATTGTACCAACTGTAATGTATGGATCGGAGTTGTGGGGAATGAAAGTGATGGAGAGACAGAAATTGAATGTGTTTGAGATGAAGTGTCAAAGGAGTATGGCTGGTGTATCTCGAGTAGATAGGGTTAGGAACGAAGTGGTGAGAGTGAGAACGGGTATAAGAAATGAGTTAGCAGCTAGAGTGGATATGAATATGTTGAGGTGGTTTGGCCATGTTGAGAGAATGGAAAATGGCTGTCTGCTAAAGAAGGTGATGAATGCAAGAGTTGATGGGAGAAGTACAAGAGGAAGGCCAAGGTTTGAGTGGATGGATGGAGTGAAGAAAGCTCTGGGTGATAGGAGGATAGATGTGAGAGAGGCAAGAGAGTGTGCTAGAAATAGGAATGAATGGCGAGCGATTGTGACGCAGTTCCGGTAGGCCCTGCTGCTTCCTCCAGTGCCTTAGATGAGCGCGGAGGTAGCAGCAGTAGGGGATTCAGCATTATGAATCTTCATCTGTGGTGGATAACGGGGGAGGGTGGGCTGTGGCACCCTAGCAGTACCAGCTGAACTCGGTTGAGTCCCTTATCAAGCTGGGAGGAACGTAGAGAGTAGAGGTCCCCTTTTTGTTTTTTTTCATTTGTTGATGTCGGCTACTCCCCAAAATTGGGGGAAGTGCCTTGGTATATGTATGTATGTACTTTACGAACAGAAGACATATTCAGCCACACGTGTTATGTGCAGATTCTACAGAAATACAATAACAACGTATCTTGAATTATAATAATAATAATAATAATAATAATAATAATAATGATAATAATAAAAATAATAATAATAATGGTGATTTTTCTCCTTCATTACATCGTTTAGCCATCTAATACAGTTGTTTCGTGGAAGTTAAGACGAATGGTCACATCTACCTTTTTTTTTTTTTTTTTTTCCAGAAAACCTGGTAAATAAGCTTAACTAGAGTTACAGATATCAGGTAGCTGTTGGGTAGCTCTAGCCATGTTTCATAGATGACTTGCTTATGTGAGTGCCACCATGAGACTGCCAGTTAGTGGCCGGTCAGACCCCGCTCACAATTACATCTCCGATACGTTCTTTACGTTAATTACATGACTATGGTGGATAAAAATCCGACTTATTAAGTATTTATTTATCTATTTTTTTTATTCATAATTAAAGATTATTTGGTTAATTTTTCCATAATGATTTAGCTGATATATTGATAAAAAATATCGCACAAAGTCTCATTAGAAATGTGGAGAATGTGAGAGTTGCCAGTTGGTGATTTTCGAATGAAAATCACTGAATTCAGGTATCACCAGTTTTGGTGTGTACTGTACACCTCGCTCTGAGGAAGTGCACCCAGCCACACCCTTATTGCGTGGCGAATTCCTGTGTATAGCTCCGCCCACCATCTCTGCCCTCTCTCCTTACACTACCTGTTTAGTTACTCGCCGCGCAGTAAGGCTGTGACAGGGTGTACTTCTTTGGAGTGAGGTGTGCTAGGGACTCCTGTGTCTAGCTGTACATTAAGAAGTATAAATTATAAGAGATTGGACAGTAAGATGGATGAATGGAAGCTGGGGACGGAGGTAACGCAGAAGGCTAAAAGTAGGTGACCTAAAGCTTGAAGGGATGCTGATAAGACTCTTTAGTAGGCCAATGCTTGCAGTGAGCCCTTTGGGCTACTAATAGTTTTTCTAAATTCTAAGCTAGTTATTTGTTTTCAGTTTCTGTCTGTCTGGCCTTGTTGTAACCTGCTGTTTGCTTTATTCTTATTGTTTATATCTATATTTTTACTGTTTATTTGATTACCTGTTTGGCTGCTTATGTTAATTAAAGTATAGGCTACCTATCTCTATTATCTTTATAATTTCCTCTTAAGTATTTTTATTGTTATCTTCCTTGGCTTTGCCTACAACTTTACCGTCCATTTCGGTTAACACCTATCTGAACTAACGAGAACATTTTCAAGATATTTCTTACTTTTTTTTATTTCACTTCCTCGAGAAGTAACCGTCATTTTTAACATAATTATCATCTGGGGCACCCTCTGGTGGTGCTCCCTGTAAGCCCCCTGGTGGGGCTCCTCCTGCTCCCTCCATTGGGGCTCCTCCTTACCCCTCTGGTGGGGCTCTCAGGGCCCCCACGGGGGGGGGGGGGGGGCCTCCCAGTGGCCTCCCTGGTGGGGCTCCCTATGGTCTCCCTGATCGGGCTCCCCGGTCACCCCTGGTGGGCTCCCTGAGGGTCCCCCTGGTGGAGCTCCTTCTGCCCCTCAGTTGGGAGTCCTGCCCCCTCTGGTGGGGCTCCTTCTCTCCCTTCAGTTAGGGTCCCTGTCCCCTCTGTTGGGACTCCTCTGCTACCTTTGGTGGAGATCCTTTGACCCGCTCTGGTGGGGATCCTACGTCACAAAACCTCTTCTAGTGGTGCTCTCATAGCCCCTCCAATTAAGACTGGATCGATTAAAGATCTTGAAGAATTGTTACTGCCCGATATTGAGGATTCTTCGTACCAAATTGTAACATCACCTGCCATTGCAGTTCACCGATCCAATGATGGTGAGGAAATAAAAGCTAAATCTGTTAGACAAAAGAGTCACCTTCCTCCCCTTCACCTCCATATTCTCAGAGTCATACTAGAATTACTGAAAATAAAACTGAAAGGGCAACTGAAGGCCCAGCACTATAAAAATTGTCTGTACTATTTAGATCAATAAGTACTGAGAGTGGCTGGCAAGATCTCTCTTTCCAGGTCTCAGATTCTTAAATTATTAAATCATAAAAAGCCCCTAAAAATGTCCAAATAATGGCTCTCATGCAATGGAACATCCGTGGATTTAATTCAAATAGAGAGCAAGTTTGGGTTCTATTTAAAGACATGATATATCGTCAATGTGTGTACAGGAGATTAAATTGAGAGATCATACTCCCAGTTTACGGTATAATTTCTCTTTTTATAGGTCTTCACCCATCATGGGCGCTCGTGCTCAGGGAGGTACAGCATGATAATCCGCAAGTCTGTTAATCACAGAGTTGTATACCTGAGTTCTGTGTTGCAGGCTTGTGCAATCCAAATTTTTATTGACAAATGGATCCCGATTTGTTCACTTTATCTTGAACCAACATTAAAAAACACTTCAGAATGCACATGGTATTCCTCGTCAGCTAGAATTTAATGATTAACAATCCTTAATAAACCAGCTTCCTCAATCCTTTATATTGATTGGGAATTCTAATGCCAAACACACCCAATGGGGAGAGCAACATTCTGATTGATGGGGGTTCATAGTGGAACAATTCTTGACGTGAATGACATCACTTTAATGAATGATGGTTCCCCTACGAGACATGATGTTTATCATAGTTCTGATTCATCCATAGACCTCATTATTTTTTCTTCATCTTTGAGGTTAGATTACCGATGGGCAGTAGAACAGAAGGATCATAGCAGTGATTATTGGCCCATTCACCTGAAGTATGTAAAAAATATACCATCACCATGTTTACCCAAATGGAAGGTGGGGGAAGCTGACTGGAGATTATTTAATAAATCCACTAAAATTTATCGCAAGATAAATGAATTCCATAGTTCAATACATGCATATGAGTATTTAGTGAGAATATTGTTGTGTGGTGCCATGCTGTCTATACCCCGGACATCGGGTAAATCTCGACGTCCTGTACCAAGAACTTGCTACAAGAGATATTGGGAATACCCTTGCTTAGTCAATAAAATAACATACAGAAAAGCTCTTACTAATCAAGGGTAAACTTTCAAGCAAGTAAGAAGAGAATCATTTATCAAAAATACATAAGTGAATTGAAATATAATTCCCCTATTTCCTTAGTCTGGAATAGAATCGAAAAGTTGCAAGGGAAATTCTGTCCATCTCCCTTGCCTATATTAAGAATTGATGGGCTCTTAATATCTGATGTTAGAGAGGTAGCTGAAGCCTTTAGTAGGCCTTTTTCTAATTCATCTAGTCCCTTACACTACCCTCTTGCAATGAAAGATATTAGGAACAGGACCACAGTTGTTCTTCCTGTTAGTACAAATTCAAAATCTTGTAATCTTCCTTTCACTATGAGAATTGGATAATGCAATTTAATTGTCTTCCCTAACATCTCCTGGGGAAGATGATATTTTATATTTCATGATTTTTAATCTACCAAAAAATGCAAAATAATTTCTTTTAGATATTTTAAATAGTTTTTGGACTTCAGCAGCTTTCCCTATGTCTTGGAAAATATCGATCGTATTTCCTGTAATAAAACCATTAAAAGATTCGTACCTCCCTAAATAATATAGCCCAATTGCTTTAACTAGTTGTGTTAACAAGATTTATGAGAGAATGGTAAATGCTCGACTTGTGTGGTATTTGGAATCAAAGAATCTTTTATCTAACCGACAGTTTGGTTTTAGGGAAAATAGAAGTACCAATGATCCTTTGATGTTCCTCACTCGAGAGGTCCAGAGGCTTTTGCCATACAAAATCAGACATCGCAGTGTTCTTTGACCTAGAAAAGGCCTACGATACTACCTAGCAAGGGGATAACCTTAAGCAACTCGTTGATTGGGGTATTGTAGGTAATATGTTTTATTGCATTAGATATCTTTTGTCAGATAGGTACCTAAAAGTGAGAGTTGTCTCTCATATTTCATCAACCTACCCTCAAGAAGAAGGATTGCCTCAGGGGAGCGTTCTTAGCCCAACACTTTTCAATGTAGTTATTAACGGTCTACTTGAACAAGTTCCTGTTGGGGTGCATGGTATGGCTTTTGCTGATGACTATGCAGTAGTGTGTAGCAGGTCATCAGCTGTTGAAGCAGGTCATAAAATTCAGACTACTATTAATGCTGCTAAAACTTGGGCCAGTGCTAGAGGGTTCAGATTTTTTCCAGAAAAAACCAATGCCATACATTTTTGTCAGCTAAGAAGAGTGGAAGAGATCCCTACGTTGTTTCTGAACGATTCTATTTTACCATACGGAGATATCATCAAGTACCTATACTCAATTTTTTTTAATGAGGCGCATTTGCACTGACTCGCAGTGGTGCCCTTTAAGCTCGGAAAAGTTTCCTGTTTTCTGATTAGTTAGAATTATCTTGTCCAACCAATCAGCGAGCAGGAAACGTTTCCGAGCTAAAAGGGCACCCGTGCGAGTCGGTGCAAATCTGCCTCACTAAAAAGAATTGACCATAGGTGTTTTGTTCAATAAGAAATTAACTTTCTCTCAGCATATTAATGACGTGGTATGTAACGTGAATTTTAGACTTAATATCCTTAAAGCTGTGTCTGGTTTCAACAGGAGAGTTAATAGGACTTGTCTGTTGAGGATATACCAGGCTTTGCGCCTGAGTAAAATAGATTATGGTTGTCAGGTATATGGATCTGCATGCATAACCACATCGTCAAAACTTGATGTGGTTCATAACATGGTTTTGAGAATTTGCCCAGGTGCTTATAGGACATCACCTGTAAATACGTGGATTGAGGGATTCCTCACCTTTTTATTTGTAGGGAAGAGTTGGGCTTGAGGTATGTCTCGTATTCTCACCTCGAAGTTCAACTCAAATTTCAAGTTTGTTAATCAACCCGTTGATAGAGCACCGACTAGAACCAAGTTGCCACAACCATTAGAGGTTAGATTAGAATCCACAACTATTGAGGTGGGATTACATCCCCCTGCAGTGGCTGAAATTAGCCCTTAAAAGTATCCTCTTTGGAATAGGCCTAAGATGAAGTTTTGTACTGTTATGGATAGTAAAAAGAACAGCTCAGATGAACAGTTAAGGGCTAGTTTTTTATCTCATGCTTCTGAGCATGATATTTATTATATTTACACTGATGGTTCCTTAGTTTCTGATGGTGTGGGTTGCTTCGTAGTGGCAACTGATAATGTAATAAAAAAGGCCTTCAATCAAATTTTTCTATTTTTATGGCAGAACTGTTGGCAATTTTGACCCCTCTAAAATTATTCTTGTTTTTTAGAAATTTTTCTAATACAATTTTTACCATTTTTACTGACTCCTTGAGTATTTTAGTAGCATTAAGAAGCCTAGTCTCTTGCCATCATCTGGTTCAAGAGATTCAGGATTGGTTTTATATTTCAATAAATAGAAAGCATTTTATGATTAAGTTTTGCTGGGTTCCGTCTCATGTTGGAATTGTTGGAAATGAGCGAGCTGACGTTGCAGCTAAGGCTGCAACTAGACTTAGTCACATTTCCAGCATGGGCGTCCCAGTTTCCGATTTTAAAAGTAGTATTAGGCCCACTGATCTAATTTGAATAGTAATTTTAAACTGAAGTCAATTAGGCCTTCTGTCCAACCATAGTTGCATTTCCAGGTGGACAGAACGTATAGTATTGTTTTCACTCGGCTACCTATAGGGCACACAAATCATACTCATAGGTATCTGATGACAGGTGGGGCGGAAAGGTAGGCTCCTCGCGGCTCTGCTTGCAAAGTGGATGTAACCATTAAGCATATTTTGGTGTTCTGTTCTGTTTTTAGATGTCAATGTACAAATAATCTTTTAGTCAATATGTCCCCTGGGGAAATTTTAGGTGAGAGTGCTCCAGTGGAGCAAGTTGTACAAATTTTAAAAGGTATTGATATTTTTCTTATGAGTTATAGTTTTATGGTTTTATTGTGGTTTTAAATTTGAATCTAGTTTATAGATTTGATTTAATTTTATCATATTTTACTACATTTCACTTTAATCTATATACTGATATTTTATACTAAGATATATGCGCGCTGAATGGCCTTGCGGCTCCGGCGCTTGGCGTCGGGTCAAATATTTCATAAATCAATCAATCAATCCATCGGTTATTTATTACCTTATGTCATATTCTTTGCCGCACCAAAGAAGTTGAGTCGTTTTTTCCTAATTCATCCTTCTTACGTTATGTCCTACTTCCTTTCATTTCCGAGTTTTCTTTAGATCTCATTTCTATCATCATTTCATACGTTATCATTATCGTTTCCTTTCTGCCGTTCCATTAATATTTCATGTTGAGTTTACTTTCTTTCTCCCTTTCCCGCTTTAATCTTTTCTATGGCATTCAATGTCTATATCGCTCCCATATCAAAACATTTTTCTATATTGTTTCATCCCCGCTTTTCATTTCACTATTGTAATGCTATTAGTTTATCTCTATTTTATCTTTATACATATATCGATTTTACTTAAACCTTTCTTTCATTCAGTCGTCACATTTTCACTTGTCTTCACAGACTAATTTTCTCTTACTCCTGTTTCTCTGTGACGCAAGCGGAGAGAGAGAGAGAGAGAGAGAGAGAGAGAGAGAGAGAGAGAGTTCTGATACAACAGATATCCAAGGGAGCAATTTGTTGGCGTCAGGTACAAACAAGCCAGACCAAGATCTTCATCGAAAAATATTACTTTATAATAGGAATCCCTTGTCCATTCTCTCTCTCTCTCTCTCTCTCTCTCTCTCTCTCTCTCTCTTTCTATGATGTTTTCTTTTCAGTTTACATTCCGTTTCTATATAGTCTGTAATATAAATTTCTATCCTTATATTGCTCTTCCTCTCTCATAATACATAATTTTGAGTTGATTCTAAAGAATTTCCTTAACATAATATCATTCTTATCTCTCTCTCTCTCTCTCTCTCTCTCTCTCTCTCTCTCTCTCTTAATAAAAAACAAAAAAATTTCTGAGAATATATTATCTTTTTGTAATAACTGCAAACTTCAGTAAACTAGATTACAATACAAAATGTTATACCACCTGCTGCTGGTCATGAAATAAGCTGTTTATAGTTTATTCCGCTTACCATACTGGGCTTTATACCTTTTAGTACACTATTAGTTTGTATCACCTAGAGTTGTAGCTTGGTCTATACAATGTTAAAATTTGCCGTAAAATGCCTGGCAACATTTATTCAAAAGATTTTAACCGGCTTAAAATCGTATATATATG
>NC_090755.1:35168594-35181094 GCF_036898095.1 Palaemon carinicauda | reverse complement strand
TCCAATTTATATAAACCAGCACTAATATTAAAAACACAATCGGATTGTGTTTTTAATATCAGTGCTGGTTTATATAAATTGGATAATTTCCTCATGACCAATATTGTTCAACAATTCAGAATTATATAATTTGTGTTTACCTTTTTTTTGTGTTTATTACCAGTTTATGTTCAAGTACAACATTTTTGGCTGTGGGTTGTTTGATTGTTTGACAATGCCAGTTAGCTGACTAGGTTTTTCTATCATTTCTCTACTGTCCAAAAAACATTTTGTTCTTTGTTTTTATCCTATTTTACTTATTGACGTCCTTCAACTATGTCTCACTTTTTATTGTACCCTGAAGAAGTGTATTAAAATGCACGAAAGCGCTTGGTACTAAAGCTTTTTATTATTTCCTACTGGCTTTTGCGTATACCAAGTCACGTGATCCTTGTGGCAGTAAAGCATATATATACATATATATATATAAAATATATATATATATAAATATATATATATATATATATATATATATATATATATCTATATATATATATATATATATATATATATACAGTACATGTATATATGCATATATATTTATATATATAGATATATATATATATATATATATACATATATATATATATATACTGTTTATATATATATATATATATATATATATATATATATATATATATATATATTTATATATATATATATATATATATATATATATTTACATATATATATATATATATATATATATATATATATATATATATATATATATATATATATATATATATATATATATATTTATACATATGTGTGTATGTGTGTGTGTGTGTATCATCATCATCAGCCAGTGTTAGTCCACTGAAGGACATAGGCTTTAGACAAGTCCATCAACTCTTTGTATGACAGTATATGATTGCAAATTTTCTGAGCTCGTTAATCCATCGTCTTTTCTTCCTTCCGTTGCTTTGTTTGCAATCTCAAGGGATCCATTCTGATAATCTTTTTATATAATTATGTCCTATTCACGTCCATTTCTTTTCTTATTTGTTGTTAGAATATCCTCTAATTTGTTTTGGTGTCATATCCATGTTGCTCCTTGTCTGTGTCTTAGTGTTATTTGCATCATTATTCATTCCATAGCTCTTAGAGTTATAACTAGCATATGTTCTAAGGCTTTAGTAAGGCTCCAAGTTTCTGATGCACAAGTGCATACTGGTTGGACCATTTAATTAGATACTTTTATTTTTCGAGAAAGTGTCATTTTACATTTCCTAATCCTACTTTGTTAATAAAAAGCTCTCCATTCAATGCTTATCTTTATTCTTATTTGTCTCATGTCCTGGGGAAACCATTACTGTCTGTCCTAAATAAGTAAATTTATTAACAATCTCTAGAGGTTCGTCCTTAACCCTTATTTGTTGTCCATACATTTTCATTAAATTCTATTTTAGTCTTATTGATAATCATTTTTAGTCCTACATTCTGCTTTATCTATTCAAATCTATCAGCTTTTGGAATGATTTCCTTGATTCACTAAATAGAACTGTTATATGCAAATCTTGAGTTGTTAAGGTATTCCCCATTAATGTTAATTTCTGTATTTTCCCTATCTAAATTCTGAAAAACTTCTTCTAGGTATGTTGTGAATAATTCAACAGAGATTGTGTTTCGTTGTCTAACTCCTTTCTCAATGGGAATTTCCTCACTCTTTATGTAGTTTTAAGAATGATGTACTACTCGCATAGATACTTTCAAGTGTTCTAACATAAGATTCATCTATTCTTACTATCTGAAGGGTTTTCGTTACTGTTAAAGTTTTGACAAAAGCAAAAGATTTCTCATAGTCCTTAAATGCCAGTTCTCTTGGCTGATTATAGTCTAGCTACCTTCCTATTCCACCTAATATATTATTCTATATACTCCTGAAGTAAAAATTTTGGGCAGTAATTTTGTAAGACTCATGTTTCACCTTTTTTTGTGAATTAGTATAATGATAAACATTTTTCAGCGAGTTTTATTTTATGAAATCTCCATCTACTATTAAATCTATTGTTAGGGCATCTTCTCCTGCTGCTTTACCTCTTCTATTACCGTTGAATGTTTTCTTTAGTGTTACATTTGGTACTGGGTCAGAAGTTTCATTATTTCTATTGTAAAAGTTATTTCTTATATCACTATTGTATAGCCTCGATGGCTAAGTCCGTTAGGGCAGCAAGTTCGGACTTCGTAGAAGTCTGTGGCGCGGGTTCAAAATCCGCCGCCGACCAGTCAGAGAGGCGGACACTTTGCTATCCGTGTAGACACCCCAAGATTATGTATGTAATCGACGAATAGGTTTGCTTAAAGCATATGGGTGTTACAGAATAATAGACACACAAATAAAGCAATTCAAACAACTAAAAAAATAACAGACACTTCACAAGTCTCGAACTGTCGACCTAACCGTGCCAGGACTCCTCGCTGCTGTGAGGAAGGATGCTGGTGACTGGTACAATCCCTAAACATATACTACGAGGGTCTAAGCGATGTCAGGCAGAGCAGCCAGTCAGGACTACGGTCTACCCCAAAAAGCCAAAGCAAAGTCCTTTAAAAAGATGGCAACCGTGCTTACCTCATACAAATGAGGAAAAAGTATGTTAATAGAAGAAGATTGTATAGCATTGTATAGAAATCCTCTGCAATTTTTATCACATTAGATAATTGTCTTCTGTAGACTAGAATTAACATGATATCACATATATAGAAACAGTTAAAAATTTAGAGATAAAATTGGAACTGAAGAACAAAAACGTAGCAGGCATAAAAAATCGATTGCCTTGATTTGATGGATATTGTGAATAAATTGATAGCTAAGAATCAACATCATCAGTATGTTTTCCGTAAATTCACCAAGTATACTTACCGTATTTTATGATAGTCATTGTGTACAGATTGTAATAGGACATAAAAATTGTCCAAAAAAATATGACGTTTTTGTTGCTACAATCTGGTCTCAGTTCTCTGGAAACCCCATCTAAGGATGTTTCTACATAAAAAGCTTTCAGTGGAAGACCTCCCACATCCTTTGCCATTGGTAGCATTTCAAACGATAATCCCCCGGTGGAAAATACACTTCTACACCCCTGAATAAGTAAGTTTGAGATTTAAAATCAGACACGCCACATAGTAGGGCAGATAAGCTTAAAATTTTATCAAATGAGTTCATTTTATGATACAAGCATCAAACTTTGCATGAAGGTTCTTTATGGTGTTCTTATGAAAATAAAACTGTGAGCAACTCAAATTTTTCATTTTTCAAGAAGGCCGCCACATTTTTAAAATAGCGGTAAAACCTCCGATTTTCCACATGTAAGATTTTGACAAGTGGGTCATATGAAGCACTTTTGATGACCAGTGCCCTAGATTTGAAGGAAACCCACTACATTCATGTCATTAGTCACTGTAATTACAATGTCGTGAAAATTCTAAAGTGCGCATGTGCAAAATTTGACCCGAATTATTCTTTTCATTAGTAATTGGGTGGTTAAACTTGATATTTTACCAAATTAGTTTCTTTGAGAATTCAGTTATACAGATTTGCGCGTTTAACATTCTGATAGTGTAATTGATATTGCCTATAACTCACCAGGGGTTTCTTACAAAATGGCGGCATAAAAAAGTTGGTTATTTATTTACTCCCAAGCAGCACGACTTTGGCTATATCAGGGAAATGAACATGAAATTGATGATAAAATGAACATGAAAGGATGATAAAATGAACATGAAATGATGATGAAGTGGGGTGGAACACAAGGCCAATAGGGTCAACCGGTTTAGACTGTTAAATGGATGGATGAGTAAGGTTCAGCAATTTAGCCTACTGCAGGGGATCCTACAATTTTTACGAGCTAGTTGCTTACACTACCAGGGCACACTGGTGCAACTACCTGCCGTGAAAGTTAGCATGGGGTTTAGTGTCAGCTTTATTAAGTTTCCCAAATACACCTTGATTTGCCCCATATATAGTCAAGGTGTCGTACCCGAATTGACGAAAACGATATCATGGTCCTCATACCACTCTGCAAAGGAAAGAAGTCCTGAAATTGAAGTTAGCATCACTGCATTACTACCTTTGCTCTAGGATCAGGCACACTCTGTCTCTACAATAAAACATATGATGGACACAGTTAGAGAGATTACAGAATTCCTCAATCCAATTCAAACTCCCATATTAACAGCGGATCAACCATTGTTTGTTCTTGCAAAGCAGATTCAATGGCAATGGCCTGGAAACTACGGCGATGATAAATTTGTGATAATATTTGGTGGTTTGCACATTGAGTTGGCAGCACTGAGACTATTAGGTGATTTATTGAAGGGATCAGGTTGGGTAGCAGCTCTTACGGAGGCTGAGATCGCTTCTTCAGGTTCTTCTGAATCCTTCCTCTCAGTATCTAACATTGCAAAAACGAGACAAATTCACCAAATAAAAGCATGCTGTCTTTTTGAACTGATGAAAGGTTATCGAAATGCAAGCGAAAGGGAATTAAATCTAGAAGACATTGAAGTCCATGAAATTTTAGAGTGGTGTTCTTTGCGCGGAAAAGAATGTCCTCAATTTCCATTTTGGGGTTTGATATTGAATTTGAAATTACTTGTCCTGTCATTCATCTGATCTTCCAGGGAATCCGATTTTAGGCTCTATGTTGAAAGTCTTTCAGCTCTAATTCCATTTTTCTTTGTGGTCGATCATATGAACTATGCAAGATGGTTGCCTATTCACCTTCGTGACATGCTTTCTCTTGAAATATGTCATCCCAGAATTTTTTCAGAGTTTCTGAAAGGAAACTTTTAAGTCAGGAAAACGAACAGCAGGTTTTTATGTATTGCTATAGATCAAGCTCATTAGCAAGATAATGCTGTCGTAAAAGGTGATGGAGGAGCCATTGGCTTGATGGAAGATCCTTCAGCTCTTCAAAGATGGAAAGTTGCTGAACCAGAGACTAGTAGATTGGTTGATGAGTTTTCAACAGTAAGTGGAAACGTGAAGTTAAAGACATCCAAACACCACAAAGAAACACTTTCTACGCAAAACCCGATTTTTTAAAAGACAAGAAAGCTTAAGGCGGAATTTATAGAAATGGGAAACCCTTTTGAGGAAGAGTCTTTAGATCTCTATTCTATTGACACAAAAGATGTTGTTGACAGCAAAGTTGCCAAGTCACTACGACAACTGACAAAGCTTGGTAGTCGTCAGTTTGGTCAGTTCTTGAAAAAAGTTAACAATTCAGAAAAGTTAGAATTTTAGGAGCCAATTGCGAAAAAAAACTTCCGCTATTCAAAGTCAAAATCAGACTCGAATGCATCAAAGTCAAAGTTTGCAAGCTTAAAAGATGACTGCAATCTGTTTTCAAAATTGTTCATCTCTTGCCAAAGTAGGCAATGTGATTTAGAATACTTTTTTTCGTCACGAGAATCAAAACTATCCACCACCAATATCACAAAATAGGAGTTTAAACTCTGGAACAAAGTCACAATTGATGCCAGTGCTGGAAAGAGATATACAGGTCCCTTCAACCGCACCACAGACAGATATTCTCATTATAGATGGTGCTGCATTGGTCAACTTGAAACAGCCAGGAGCATGTTAAACCTTTGATGCATATGCCAACGATATTATTTTGTCGTACGTACAGCACTGTGCGAGGAATCACCGACAAGTAGACATCGTGTTTGATGTTTATTATGACAATAGCTTGAAAGGTGAAACTAGACGACAACCCGGAACAGGCGGAAGAAGAAAAGTTACCGTTAACAGTAGACCACCTAAATCGTGGAACACATTTTTGAGATGTGATGAAAACAAAACGGAACTGTTTGTTTTCCTTACCGACAAAATTGCTGTGATGAACAACGAAACAGACATTATTGTTACTCAAGAAGAGAATGTTATCTCAAACAACGAAACAGATGTTTCCCAGATTTCACCTTGTAACCACGAAGAGGCCGACACTCGAATGTTTCTTCAGGCAAAAAATGCAGCCGTCAACGGAAGTCAGAGTGTCATGATAATAAGTTGTGATACAGATGTTGCAGTCATTGGTGTCTCATTGTTTGCAGACTTGAATATAGAAAGTCTATTGATTGCTTCTGGGAAAGGGAAGGATTTGAGATGGATTCCTTTACGTGAAATATCTAGATCACTAGGGCCAAAAGCAAGAGGATTGCCATTTTTTCACGCCTTCTCTGGTTGTGATACAGAGTCTGCATTTGTTAGCATGGAATGTCTATCCTGAGGCAACAACGGTTTTTACAAGACTTAGTTCACCTACAGATGACTTATCATCTGACATGAGAGTCATTGAAGAGTTTGTTGTGGTGATGTACGACTGTTCTAGTACCACAAACAAAGTCAATGAAACAAGGTTTGGATTGTTTGCACGAAAACAGAAGCCTTATAATGCCATCCCACCCTCTAGGGCAGCTTTAGTAGAGCATGTGAAGCGAGCAGTACTGCAAGCGGGCCACACATGGGGTCAGTCTGTGGTTCACAGTATGGAATTACCTTCACCTGAAAGTTGGGGTTGGCAAAAAGACGACAATGTTTGGACGCCATATTGGACCAGCTTGCAGCTAATAGCAGCATCATATCAGCAGCTCTTAAATTGTGGATGTAAAAGGATTTGCACTGGGAATTGTAAGTGCTGTAGGTCAGAATTGCAATGCACAGCATTATGCACCTGTACAAGCGGAGATACATGAATCAATATAACTTTGTCAGTCTAATTTTGTGCATGCTCTTTGCAGTGTATTCACAAAATTGTATTTACAGTGAGTACTAACTTAAATATAGATGTTTTACCTCAAATCTAGGCCACTGGTCATCAAAATGGCTTCGTATGGTCAATTGGTCCAATTCAGGAATGGGATTTTGCCACCATTTTAAAAAACGTTTTCTTTCTTTTTTGTTGTGTAGCAGCCGGCCATTATCCTCTACTTTTCACTTTGTGTTGACACAGACACATTGATAACTCATCAACTCGTTCGCATCCACACAGCCAAGCCAAAGAAGGTGCCTTCATCGTATGCCAGTAAAATCAGCAGGGGAGGCAAGGACAGATAATGTATGAGAGAGAGAGAGAGAGAGAGAGAGAGAGAGAGCAATGAAAATTATTGTCGATTTCTATTCTGTAAATCAGTATCTCACTCACATCATGCACTTTATAACAATATATGGTGCTCACTGATACACACGTAAATTTGGCGCCTTAGTAACTCAACAGCAAGTAGCGTTGGTTGAAATATGGCAACATCACGCGAACCAGAACATTAGCTTTAGATTGGTAAGATTTATGAAATACATCCTACGATATGTGCAATGGCTTATCAAGTTATTAGAAGTGGATGTCCAAAATGTTTAAGAGAATTGCTAAACAACATGAAGCCAACAAATTGTGAAGACCCAAAACTAGTTATGGATGCACCTCTACTGTAGGTTCTTGCTTTCAACTATGCGGCCCCAAGATTGTATGGCAATCACCTACTTGCCATCAGAAAGACTAATTATATAAAGGTTTTCAAGAAGTTTTTTTTTTTTTTATGTAAGTGCTATGACAGCATGGATTTGCCAATTAACGTGAACTACACTATGATTCTCTAAACAAAACCATTGAAGGATTTCTGCATATGACAAACAAATCTCATACATCCCGCAGAACACTTGGCCTTTCCGTGTGTGACAGGACCATAAAAACCCACAAAGTAAATATGTAATTGCTCCCAATGCAATACAGTACAGTAGTAGTTTTGGAAGGGTTAAATTCTGTTACTGAAGTGATGAGGTGACAATGTTCAAAACTGTGGTCATGAAGTTTCGAGTTGAAACAAACGTTCTCAACAGTGGTGACACACCAACACCAAGTTCTTCGAGGTTCAATGGTTATTCAACGATACCCGTCCCCTCACTTCTCTTTTACTACAGTGATTATAAACAGAGTGAGTGTCTATCTACTGATAGGTGTCGTCGTAAAAAAAGGGATTTTGACTTAGGAAAAATCTATTTTTGGGTGAGATAGCCATATCGTCCTGATGAAAGTTGGTCTAGGCAGCTTCTACTTGGGATATTTCCTGCGAGTGAATATACCAGAGAATTTTACCTTTTACCTGTTGAGGTATAACGGGGTTCTAGCCACTGCACTGGAGCAAATAATCGGTGATATATCATGTATATAACAGGGACGGTTATCCTTCCCTGAATAGAGTTAACCTTATATCGAAAGATATGGGATAGTATTGGATACGTGGGAGAGCCGTTACAACTTCGATACCAGTGTGTTACTGTAAACCTGTTCAATGGTTCGCCATCCCATCTTGCAGTGCCATCTTGTTTGATCACTTAGGGAATTTTCTGCTTGTTTCGTCAAGTTTTTGTGTGTTAATGGGATTACGGATGCTTCTTCATCGGTTAAGTTGAGTACCTTTCCCTTTTTCTGGTGGAGAATTTCGTGTCTCCCCCTTGTTTTTGCGCAATGCGTCTGTTTTTATCTTACGGCCGTCGCATGGCCGAAGCCAGAAGCTCATGTTTTCAAATTATTCAGAGTAAACTTGGCTACAAGCAAACAACAAGTATAGCAGCGATGTTGGAGCGTTTATTTTCTTTTACCCCGATTTTACACTTGTTCGGAGAGAGAGAGAGAGAGAGAGAGAGAGAGAGAGAGAGAGAGAGAGAGAGAGAGAGAGAGAGAGAGAGAGCATCTGGTAACTCCATCATGTGTAAAATTTCTACTTGGGTAGGCCTATGTTTTACGAAATTTGAAAACTACTGCAATGGCCAGCCATCTACTGCAAGAAAATGTTGTATGATGTTCGATGAAGCTATATCAATATCAGTGTTAATTAGCTTTCAGATTTTTAAAAGCTTTCCCGATTTCTAAAAATCTTTCCTAATTTCCTAAATAATGTATTAGAAAAAAGGACCTCACGTGGCGAGAACTGGTGACACGCGAGCTGGAATCTGACGCATGCGCAGACGTGAAACATTCATCACCCGTATCTGAGGCATCTTACCCGTCAAAAGTCTTCGAGCAGAGAAAAGTTACAGCACACACACAGAGAGAGAGAGAGAGAGAGAGAGAGAGAGAGAGAGAGAGAGAGAGAGAGAGAGAGAGAGAGAGAGTGTATAGCCAATATATAAAAAGAATATAAATTTAGGTGGAGTGAGTATTACCTATATCGGGGGCTGTCTGTTTGTAAAAATATGACGGTGGCGTATATAGTTTTACGAGGCATTGGTCTCTCTCTCTCTCTCTCTCTCTCTCTCTCTCTCTCTCTCTCTCTCTCTCTCTCTCTCGCCATCGTAGTTGATGAGAACAATTCAATGTTTCTCAGTAGGAAATGAATAAGAAAGTGGTTGCCAAGCGAGGTTAATAATGTTTAATGAGGGCTCGTCGAGGGTCTTAACTAGAATACTTACATGACTATTTATTTAGGTACTCCAGACTTAGCTTTACCGAGCAACCCAACCTTGATCATGAACCTCATCCATTGTTTTGACAGGTAGTAAGTTGGCCAGAGCACCAGCAACCCGTTGAAATACTACTGCTAGAGAGCTATTGGGGCCTTTGACTGACCAGACAGTGCTGCATTGGATTCTTCTCTCTGGTTACGGTTCATTTTCCAGACTTAATAGTGTGGTCTATTCTTTACCAAACAATTCGTCGCTCAAGGGGTTAACTACTGCACTGTAATTGTTCAGTAGTTACTTTCCTCTCAGTAAGGGTAGAAGAGACTCTAGTATGGTAAGCAGCACTTCTAGGAGATGGACACTCTAGAATCAAACCACTGTTCTCTAGTCTGGGGTAGTGCCATAGCCTCTGTACCATGGTTTTCCACTGTCTTGGGGTAGAGTTCTCTTGCTCGGGGGTACATTCGGGCACACTATTCTATCTTATTTTTCTTATTCTTGTCGTTTTAAAGTTACCGTTTATTTATTTCCTTATTTCCTTTCCTTACTGGACTATTTTCTTTGTTGGAGCCCTTGGGCTTATACCATCCAACTTTTCCGACAAATGTTTTAGCTTAGCTAATAATAATAATAATAATAATAATAATAACAATGAATTTTCGAGAATATACTAATCCGGCAGGTTAGCTGAACCCGTTGTTATGACCTGTGCAATGAGAGAGAGAGAGAGAGAGAGAGAGAGAGAGAGAGAGAGAGAGAGAGAGAGAGAGAGAGAGAGAGAGTTCTATATATAAAAAACTTTCCTTTTGGTTTTGCTTAAGATACATTGTTAAGACATAGTCAAAGTCGTGGAAGAATAGCAACAACTTTTTTTTTTTTTTTTTTTTTCCGCAAAAACAGTATGGACAATACTGCTAAGACTAGTAACTGTGACGGCAAAGAAGTTGTGGTAGGTCAACTTCAGAAACGAGGTTCAAATCAGATTCAGTTTATGACTTGGATCACAGTTGAGATATTTTACCTAGACCGTGACTTGGATTATGCATGGGTTTGAAAGGAGGTATGGACCGGCCGTTAGCGCCCCCATTCAGTCAAAGAAACTATTATCCAGAAGTTTTGACAAAACTGAATTTGAGGATTGAGATTGGTGTGTATGGGATCTGATGTGAACCCCAAGGGTCACGTATGTCGATGGTCTTCCCTTTAATGGATTAGAGCTCGTTGTGTTTGGTCCTGATACCAACCGATGTTGACATAAAGCCTGCTTTATCTGAAAACAACGACAACAAAAGGTTTGGTCAGTAAAAGACAAACATTGTTGGTACAAGTACAAAAGCCCTTGACTATTTATTAGTGAGACTTGCTACAGGCTCCTACCTAGGTAACTGGGCCACATGAAATCTCAAAAAGGCAATTGGAACGGGAAAGCACATGATAACTGTTTTGAACAAGTGAATCAGTGGTGGATGTGCAAGAAAAAAGTTACGAATTGGTAAAATTTTGCCTTATGATAAAACTTAACCAAACAATGTACATAATGGACAATTATGTTCAAATGAGGTCAACAGGACACGAATCAATTACCCTTGCAAAATCTATGAAATAAAGGAAATAGATGAGTAGACGAAGAAAATGCAAGATGATTTGTAATGAATTATCCTAACCAACTTACCTCTCTGGTAAGAACCGAGTCCAGTAATTGGTATGAATCAACTGAAGCTTTAACTCAAAATGCGTTGGCTCTGATGAGACCAATCCTGCCAGTTACATCAGATCTCTTTCAGAACGGTCATATTGGAATCAAAGCTTTAGCCAGCTTCTGCCTGCACCAATCGAATCGTCGCTGCTGTGGATTCAACATAAGGAAAGATATCATAACTCATAATGCATCCATAGTGCAATTCATAATTACGTAAAAATAAATGATAATAGCTTAAAATAAAGTTAAATGATAAATAAGACTAAAAAAATAATCATGTCAGTATATAGCAAATTTTGTGCATGTGACTGATTTGTCTGTGTAGTGGCAAAAGAAACTTAATTAAAATGATGTGCGAAGTGAACAATACCGATAAAGTTCATGCTTGTAAACAGCAAGAATATAAACTGGAAAAATTCCTATTTAATTTCTCTCTGGATAATCCTATGGAACTTGAATATAACATGGAAAAATTAAGCTTACATCCCATACATTGGATTAACACATAGATATCCGACCATAGATGCCGCATTAACCGATCCCGAGCATACACGTAGACAACAGCCATCTTGCGATAGGAACTTACCAAAGTCACTCGGTAGAAATTCAGTTCTCACCCTTGTTTATTGTTAGTTTGGTGCAGTTCTGTAGGCTGCACGAACATGATATATTGAAGAGTAAACACGCAGAGAAACAAACTTACACAAACTTATATATATGTATATATATATATATATATATATATATATATATATATATATATATATATATATATATATATTATATATATATATATACACATATATATATATATATATATAGTATATATATATATTTATATGTATATACATATATATACATATATATATATATATATATATATATATATATATATATATATATATATATATATATATATATATATATATATATATATATATATATATACATACATACATATTGTTACGAAGCTGGTCTAGTGTAAGAGTAATTATCTTATTCATATATTTTATTTGTGATTTTATGTAGGTTTAAGTAATAAATATGAATTACATATGACTTTCGTCATTCATTTAATTGTATTTTCATTCAGTTTCATATATGTAAATTTACGTTATTTTTAAGAATTAACTTTTTATTTTACGTATTTTGTTACGAAGTCTTATGTAAGTTTGTTTAGGTATGCTGTATCACACACACGAGGTAATAACATGTTTAGAAAGTGCATGTAAGTTCTCAAATTATATTTCCTCTTTTCTTTATTGTCGAGAGGTAGACGGGCGGAGTTAGCTGAAAGAAGTTGCTTAGCAAGCAAGGCTAGTATCCCTTTTTCAATTTATTACGTTGGCAACCTTACGC
>NC_090755.1:35157224-35168094 GCF_036898095.1 Palaemon carinicauda | reverse complement strand
ACCTTACGCTGGTAGAGCCATGCTGCCCACGCTTCCAGTACGCCGAACTGGAAGGTTCTGGAATAATTAAATCTATGTATATTAGCCCCTAGGAATGCATAAGCAGTAGGAGAGATTCTGCTTATCCCTTTGAAAGAGCCAAAGTGCGCCAGCGCTCTCTCCTTTCAAGTGTCTGTCCTCTCAAACGTGAATAAGTTTTTCACCTAATAATATATTGTGTATAGTGTGTTCAAACGTTGATGAAATTATTGAATGGTAAATCAAGTGTAGTGTGTTAAAGTAAAGATTGTTATATAAATCTATTGTAACTGGCCCTGTGAGATTTAGGATAAACAGTGAAGTGTATTTATTTTACCTAACTGTTCTGTAATCTCTAATGAACCAAAAGACATTAGAGTAACAGTTACATTTATGTAAATTTAATCTAGTGTTTACTCATTAGAGTGTTAAAGTGTTAACTATTTTCATTAATTATCAAAATTAGATATATATAAGATTAATTTCCAGTGAATCAAGTGATTGTATGACTTTCATAGAGAAACATTTTTCTTGTCTTGGTTTAAGGTTTAGTTCAGATTTAATATTTCGAGCGATTCATTTTTGGTGTTAATTCATTCGAAATGTAATTTTTTACAGAATATATTTATTTTTGTAAAGTGTGCATTATTTCGATCACTAATATTTCCTAACTGCTTTGCTCGTAATCCCTGAATAAAAACCAAAGTAAGAGGTTGTTTTTGAATAGTTCATATTAAGTAATTACCCAGCTTGGTTTTGAATGTTATATAGGAGACCTTTGGATATTCAGTGTTCATGTATATTGACGTCCGGGAGTTGTGTAATATTCTCAGAGCTCGGTATTATTTTTCAAGTGTAACAGACTTATGTAATATAATATAGGTGAGTTTTGAAGCTCGGAAATTTATGTAATTCGCCAGCTGTAATTTATATATATATATATATATATATATATATATATATATATATATATATATATATATATATATATATATTTACAAATATGTATACAGTACATATATATATATGTATATATAAGTATATATATATATATACATATATATATATATACATACATATATATATATATATATATATATATATATATATATATATATATATATATATATATATATATATATATATGTGGGTGTGTATTTATATATATGTATATATACTGTACATATATACATACATACATATATATATATATGTATATATATATATATATATATATATATTTATATTTATATATATATATATATATATATATATATATATATATATATATATATATATATATATATATACTTAAACACATGTGCATGTGGTATATATATGTATATATACAAATATTTAGGTAGCATGTATGGTTATACATGCATATATACATCAATGAATAATAATATTTAGATGTATATTTATACAGAGTAACATATCAAAATAGAAGCTAAGTATATCTAGAAGCGGTATGCAGATATTATACGATAAACTGTCTGTGCGACATTTATTTACATTGATTACCATACTAGCCACCTCTCATCTCTCCCGTTGCAAGATGGTGGCAGTGTTCACGTATGCGCTACCATTGGCTGATATGGGTCTCGCGGCATCTATGGTAGGATATCTATAGGATTACCCATGAAACCTGCTTAAGTTCTATAGTCCAAGGATAAAACATACTATCAGAAATCTATGACATTAGAGTCAGTTTTCCTTCTCAGATTCCTTTAGTATCCGACTTTATTTTATTTATCCTTTCTATGCCTTTGTTGTCATAAAACAATATTCTTAGTACAAGTAGGATATTCAGGGAGAATATTCCTACCATTAGAGCATTTAAAGTCTTAAAAATCTAGTTATTTCATGACCCATCTAATGAGGATTAGGACACGTCAGTGCTGCGAGTTTAGTCACTCTATATACTTTTAACTTTACCTTTCAAGTGAAATTGGGTTTAATAGCCTGTATATTTGTCCCAATACAGAGCATAAAGACATCCCTGTATTGACCTGTGGTTGGGGTGTAAGAATACTACCACCGTATGTCCTGCGTGTCGTAGTACAGTTTGTTACTACCAAAAAGTATACTGTTAATACTTTAGCAAGAACATAGGTTGAATTTTGGAAAAAATATTTATATATTCTTTTAGTATTAAAAAGTATTGTTAATACTTCAACAAGATGGTGAAACAAAACCTCTCAATAGTTTTTCTAAATATTTGTTGATTCTTGGGCTATTCTTTTATACTAATTTAGTATCTTGAGGAATAGATATATATGAAATTGCTACTCATATTTTCGATTCCCTCTGATTCAAGAGAATCACCATCCTCATTATCCATGGTGCTAAGAGATTCTGCAGGGGTTTCTTGATCGCTGAGGAACAGAATTTCTTCGAAGTACCACAATGTTCTGTTCCGGCTCTCGACTTCTTTGAGTTGTTGACCTTCTTTATCTCTTTACTGAAATTGATCCTCAGTATATTGAATTTCTTTTTTACATCTTCAATGCTGTCTTGAGAAAATTGTTCCCTGTATTTCTTTAATAGAAATTCATCCCTATTATTATAATCACTTAATTTTACTTTCCATAACAAGAGCAAAGCCTTATATACCCTGATACAATCGAGTATAAATGCTCGCTCCGCTGATTTCCCTCTCTGAGCAGACACCTCCTCAGACATGTTGTCACAATGACAAAAACCTTAGAAATGACAAAATTGACCAATACTACCCACAGGCGGCAGCAATCTTTCACTATCAAGTCGTAATCATTTGAATGACTCGATACTATTGAACTGCCCATCAATCTTAAAACTACACGGTCAATATGATGGACAATCTCGGGTTTATTGTCAATTTCGTTGACCGTGTGTAGACCCCTTCAGATTGAATTTCTGTTTGTCCCCACCTTATTGTAAATTTTTCTTAGCTTGCCCAGTTGTTGAAGTCCCTAGAGAATTCCTCCTAGATCGTTCAGCAGGAATATGTCTAAACCTTTGACACATGTTCCTCCTAAACCAGACGTCCATTGTTAAAACGGTTGCATACTAGGATTACCCGCTAACACTTAAATGAAATTCCCACCCTCTTCGCGAGGCAAACTCTTTGACCCAGATTATGCTAGGTAAATTTTATTGCCCTGACCTTTGCCCATCTCAGATTAGTAAAGACATATTCTGCCTTCGAGTAAAGAGGTTAAACACCTGCCTTTATGCTTCCTTCATATGTAAGCAGCTTTAACCCCTGCATCTCCACACCCTTTACCTCTCTCATTACGTAGTTCAGTCTTAAGACCACTCCCTCGCCTTCTAGCAGAATCTACCCAGTGCTCATTCTATTTTCCAGGACCGACCACCCCTTGGATCCTCCTGGCCAATGGCGAATTTTTAATGCAGGACTCGCAGCTTCACCTCGTCAATCTCCTAGCAGAGGAATTTCACTCCAGGTGATGCTCCTACTACATGACCCGTAAAGGAAGATGACCTGCTTTAACGGCATTAGAAGTTTTTGGACTTGTGGCCAAAAGAGGTTTGTGACGGGTGGGTCCCAGAAGTCTAAGTGTACTGGTTGCTGACTTAGACTGGGACCTGAAGTCAACCTACAAGCCCTCGCTCTAACTCAGCCTAACTCAGTTCTAATCACTATGTGTTTTTTCAACAATAATTCACTAATCCTTCCTAACTGGTCCAGATTTTAAAACAGTACTCTCCTTGTGTGAATTATTCCTGTTGTCAGAGTGTGAAGTTTAGTTTTGTAAATAAAAGGACAAGTTGAAACTAAAGAAACTTGTTATTGTTATACTCCATGTACAGAAGCAATCAAAAGTAAACTGAAAATCAACTGTATTAAGATTCATGAGAGATAATTGCCAGATATAACCAACGTTAACCCCATGGTCCTTTGAATTTAATCAATTACAAAACCCTCCCTGAGTTATTGATATCCCGTGGACTAGAGGTTTATAGATGAACCACATAAGTTATGTATGGGGACTTGTGTGAGTCCAGACCCCTTGGTCAGAGAAAGAATGTATCCTATCGATCTATAAGACGAAAGTCGGTCCTATGATTGTATTGGCTTACTAGATATTTCCGCCTCAACCCTCTTATAGACGTTGGTTCTGGCCGGCAAAATCCTACTCCCATGCTGGGATCACACATTCCAATATCTTGCTTCCGTTTTCTCCCGTAAGAGGATTTAATGGTAGATGGCAACCAAACACATCAAACTTTGGGGCTTACGAAGTAAAACCGGGGGTGTTGGTACGTCTGATGTGTAGTACAACATTTTTCTGGGTGGCGCACGTACCGTCCGGTATCCGATTGGGCGCAAATCAGGGTCGGGGCTCAAGCCCGTACATGAGCAAGTGTACAGATTTGGTAGGTTTGGCGGCCTGCTGACAGTAGTATGTAGGACAGATGTATATAGCTTGTAGGTCTAACATAAACATGGTGAGTACATGTTTAATTGGCAAGTTCAACCGGGTACATCTGGCAACATCTCTGATCGACATCCTAGCTGAACATATGGGAAACTTAGGACCAGCTGTTATTCAAAGGGCCGCAAGATAATTCAGTTCACTAGTTAAGTGATCAAGCATCTATTTTTGTATGGAGTATACTTTTGCCACAATATCATGTACTTTCTCATAACGACTTCGTTTCTCTGTCTGTTGTCTGTGATACTGTATGTATTATTATATTAAGGAGTTATAGTAAATGCATAATGAAAGTAATAATAACACCGCACAGAATTAAACATTTAAAATATATTACAAAAACTAGTCAGTATCGTATGAGAGGTAATGATACCTAAAATAACAGAATAGAATAATATACAATTAAGCAAAAGAGGTAAATACATAATACAAGTAATAATAAAAACTTATGAAATGAATCTCTCAAATTGACAGTTCGTTCGTTCAAATTAAAACCAAGGTTGGGACAAATCTAGGAGAATTAATACTTCAAGGGCCAAACACTGGCCTTTAGTCAAGGGTTGCCATCTCCTGTGTATTCAAATGGTATTATTTCTTACAGATTGGCTTCCCTGCCCTTCATGACTTATGATTTTTTTACCTTAGTTAATAATGAATTGGTTAGCATGTCTCTAAGACAGCCAGCGGTCATCTAAAGATCCTTCGAAATTCTATAATTCTTTAACAAAATAATCAGACAACCTCAAAGTCATTAAAAATAAAGACAGATTATACTGTAGTTCAACCCTTTTCCTCCACCTCACCATGGCATTTAATTGTTTGACTCGGTGTGAAAAGATTAAGTTCTATAACATAATTAGAAAGTCTTTGCCAGTAAAGACAGATTATATCTCGGTCCAGTTTCTCTAAAGTTAATTTTACCTCTGTGGTTTTGTGAGAGAGAGAGAGAGAGAGAGAGAGAGAGAGAGAGAGAGAGAGAGAGAGAGAGAGAGAGAGAGAGAGAGAGTTTTATTGTCTAGCCTTTGCCGTTTAGCATGAAGTTTTAGAAGATTGTATTTTAGTTATATTTAAACATTACAAAAATGTCCAACTGAAAATTATTTCGCCAAAATTGTATGCAATAATCATTACAGCTTATGGACTGAGACCAGATATCTATTTAAGAGGAAATTATATTTTTTTTTTCCACTACAACAACTAAAAACAGCACATACTGTATGTTTAACTCGGTTGGGTATGAGGGGTTGACCCCAATGTTCGACCTCAAAGTGACGTCCTATTCACGAATCAATCCGGTCGCTAACGGGAACATTGCGTACGTTGAACGTAAACACAAACGTACGTACGAAAGACTGGCGTTTTATTTGTTCCCGTCAGAATGTGATCCCTGCATCATACTCTTGCACCTCGAGCTTTCAACAATAAATTCCAATTTTGCGTCAATGGCTAAACTGTAATTAATTCGCCCATCCTTTTATGTCAACCATTGGATTATAAGGGAAACATTGCAACTAAGGAAAACCACTTCTAAGATCTCATGTGAGTGATTTTTGTATTGCGCATATTATCAGGTTTTAATGCAACATCCTTTACATTAAGCCCAGCAACATTTTTGTTATAAATAAGATTTTGATTAAAATACAAACATGGTAATGTCAGAGGATATAGAAACAGTAACCTGACCCATTTTTTTAGAGTCCGGCTAAAGTCTTGACCTATAGAACCTGTACTGATAAACAATGACAAGATCGACAAAGTTCCCCTACGATTACAACAAACTTCATACCTGCTGTTTCTCCAAGAATGTGAGAAACTGTAAATTTGGCTGTTGTGATGATGATCCTTTGTAACTCAATAGGACGGTATAGAAGAAAACCATATCCTGGGTCATGGCGTGTGTTAGCTTTGGCTTAGTGAAACCGTCTATTGAAGTGCGGTGAGTTGGTCGGTCAGAAGTGGTAACCCCTTCGTTCTTTTATTTCCTCTTCGGTAAATTCTCCTTTGTTGTAATTTTAGTTCATTTGGCTTTATTTATCACTTTGTTAATCTACCTCCCCCTCAATTTACCTGATATTAAATTGTGTTTACAAGAAATTTCTTATCATCAATTAAGTTTATTCATTTTGAAATGTTACACATCATATGTCAAACATTTTGAAATTGAGATAAAATTTGCTGAGCCAAATGCCACAACTAAGCAATAAATTAAAGACTATCAAGCTAAACGAATTGCTCAAGAGTGAAGAGTTTAGATGATACAATTCCATAGTTAACAGCTAAAGGTCAACAGCTTTTGAAGTAATATATACTCACTTCCAATGTTTTTTTTTTTTTTTTTTTCTTTTTTTTGGTGAGTTTACCTGGGTACTATGTCAATGAGATTTATAGTCTAAAGTGGAGTTTGCCCTGAATGATCTTTTGGTGACCTGAGTTCCACGGCAATTGAACTAATCCTGTCGTTCTTTATCAATGAAATATAACAAACTTGAGTTTTCAGGTCAATACTTAATGTTCATCTTCCCCTTATAATAAAGAGTGAGTGTTCTCTCTCTCTCTCTCTCTCTCTCTCTCTCTCTCTCTCTCTCTCTCTCTCTCTCTCTCTCTCTCTCTCTCTCTCTCTCTCTCTCTCTATATATATATATATATATATATATATATATATATATATATATATATATATATATGTATATATTCGGTCACGCACAACTCTCACCTTCCCTCGCGTAAGGGGCAGAGAGAGTAGTCATACCCCTGTGGGAGGGGGGTGCGTATGTGCAAAAAGACAGAACGCACATGCAATGCATGTGTATGGTTGTCTTTCACGACAATTTCTTCCATAAAGGGTTAATTCTATGTTCCCAAGGACTAGGTTGAGGATCATTGTGGAAGCAGTTTTTTTTTCTTTGCTATAACACTTTATTAGGGAATATGATTTTCTAATTATTATTATTATTACTATTATTATTATTATTATTAATTGCTGAGCTACAACCCTAGTTGGAAAATGCAGGATGCTATAAGCCCAGGGGCTCCAACAGGGTAAAAAGCCCTGCGAGGAAATGAAACGAGGAAAAATAGAATATTTCAAGAATACTAACAACATTCAAATAAAAACCTCCTATATAAACTATAAAATCTTTATCAAAGCAAGAGGAAGAGAAATAAGATAGACTAGTGTGCCCAAGTGTACCCTGAAGCAAGAGAACTCCAACTCAGTACAGTGGAAGACCATAGTACAGAGGCTATGGCATTATCCAAGACTAGAGAAAAAGGGTTTGATTTTGGACTGTCCTTTTCCTAGAAGAGCTGCTTATCCTAGCTAGCGTCTCTTCTACCCCTACCAAGAGGAAAGTGGCCTCTCAACAATTACAGTACAGCAACTACTTGGGTGAAGAAGAATTTTTTGGTAATCTTAGTGTTGTCAGGTATATGAGGACTGAGGAGAATATTTAAAAAATAGGACAGACTAATCGATATGAGTGTAGGCAAATTTAAAATGAAGATACCACAGAGAAGGATCCAATGTAGTACTATCTGGTCAGTCTAAGGACCCTATAACTCTCCAGCGGTAGTATCTCAACGAGTAGCTGATGCCCTGGCCAACCTACTACCTACACACACACACACACACACACACATATATATATATATATATATATATATATGTATATATATATATACATATATATATATATATGTGTGTGTGTGCATTTATGTGTGGATGCACACACACACACACACATATATATATATATATATATGTATACACATATATATATATATATGTATATATATATATATATATATATATATATATATATATATATATATATATATATATATATATATATATGTGTGTGTGTGTGTATGTGTGTGTTTCTATCATTTCTAGTACACTGCAAGACAAGAAGACAAAGGCCTCAGATATGTCTTTATTCGTGTCTGGGGTTTGGCCCATTTTCATGATCACGCTGGCCAGGGCGGATTAGTAATGGTCGGAGACCAACCTAGTATGTGTCCAAGACTAGTACAGCTTTGCTGATCATGGCGATACACAAACCCTTTCACCACGTTAAGGTATCTTCATTTGAAAAGGGATATATATATATATATATATATATATATATATATATATATAATATATATATATATATATATATATATACATATATATATATATATATATATATATATATATATATATATATATATATATACACGTATAGGTTTCCTGCAAAAAAGGAAAATATTGATCTCTTCATAACAGCTAATGAGGAAATAACTTATAACACAGCAGTGCATCGCATCAATTTTTTTTAAGTATGAAAATTGACGAAAGCAACAATGCAACAACAGAGAGTGGTTTGTCTGAGAAAGGAAATAATGCAGTTACGGATGGAATTTCCATAAATCCACACGAGTGTTGCCATTTCATTTCTGTACTTTAAACAGTAAAAAAAAGAAAAAAGAAAATAAGCAACCTTATTCAAGTATGGTGTAATTTTAGGTATAAACAAAGCGATTATTTACATCATAATCATAATCACTGATAGCTGGGAAAGATTATATCAAGAGAAACACGAGGAAACGAAAAGGTTAGTAGAATAAAGCAAAGGAGAATAAAAAAACTCGCAAACGAAAAAAAATGAAAAATGCATAGGAGAATTAATGGAAAGTGTTCGCTCACTTGATGCAAGCAGGAAAAGAAGCAACCATATCCTCCCTCCTCAAATGTGGTGCAGACCGGAAGGTCAATTATAATTATGTTTAAATTTAACTTCTTATAATTTCAGTCATTATTATATTTATCTTTTTTATCAATATCTTTACCAAAATTATTAAAATATCATCAAGACACACTTAAAAGCGAGACCTAATAGTATTTTAAAATCTGTTTGGGAAAAAAAAGAAGAAAAATGAAAGGAAATAGAAATCTAGGACCACAGTGAAAAGTGTTAGACTCAGTCGAAGTCAGGTAACCAGTACAGAGTACAGTCGGCGTCAAAACTGATGCAACCAATTACGGATTTCGTTCGAAATTCACTAACTGGCAACTACAATGCCCATCTCAAAAACTTATTTTTTTTTTCCTACATTGAAAAAAAACGACACAAACGTAACATTATTAACCCAACTAATGAATTACCAGCCGTGGCCTACTAGTGGAGGCGGGGGAATGGATTTGCCCTAATATCCTCATCGCCAGTCAGTACTGATAGGGCAGGGGCCATGACCCCAGTTCCCCACCAATAGCCGTAGTCGCAGCCTTCGGACGAACACAGTGATCTTTGAGTGAAGTAACGTTTTGCCACAGTCCCCATTGTGGAGTTGCCAATTAGTATATCTTATTACAATTATTATCATCCATTTAACCCTCTTTCAAAGTAAATTAAAATAAATCACAATTACATTCTTTTACGGGCTGCCAAACCAAGAGCTCGTGTCTTGCACAAAGCAAGCCTATCTTTACAGACAGACAGACATACTGTCATCCTTTCTATCTGATAATAAGTATCATTGATTAACTGTAGAGCAACAGAAGATATTTCACAGGCGAATGGTCAATATTACATACATATACCGAGGCACATCCCCCAATTTTGGGGGGTAGCCATCATTAAACGAATGAAAAAAGAAAAAAATCTTCGTGGAAACATCTGCGGGAATGTGATATCCATTTTCACCGTTGGTGGCATTAGGCAGGCTCCAAGTGGTAAGGAAGGGATAATGTGATTTGTAAATTAGTTCTCTACTTTTATAGCATTATCCCGAAAGTTCTCATGATTTTTATTTATAAGAAACAAAGAAATTTTGCATCTAATTAAATGAAACATAAATAAGACACAAGTTGGTTTGAAAAAACTAAATCCAAGATACATGCGCATTTAACTAAACGGTTAGGACTACTTCAATAATCAATAAAATATATTTTCCAGCTTGTTATTTAATAAATGGAGTTGCTTGAATATCTAGATGGTTGTAGCCTAAACATGGTTTTCTATTAATTAGGTTTTATTATCACGAGCTTTAGAAATACTTTCTTGGTTTACTACAATCTATAAACTGGTTCAGTAAGAACATCTTATCATTGAATCTAAAGGTACCCTGACACTTGCACGAATTTGTGGCACGCATTGTCACGACTCGAGTCGTGAACTGGCGTGAACTATGAGTGAACTGGAGTGAACTCGTCGTGAACCTGTCGTGACATCGTGGCATGTCGTGGCGAGAATTTTGAAATGTTCAAAATTTTGGTCACGAAAATTTTTTCGTGAATTATGTGCGAACTGTTCGTGAACGCGTCGTGAACTCGTTGGGAGGATGCGGGAAGATGCGTGCCAGTGCGGGGCAATGCGTGCCATTCCACGACTGTCACGAACTGCCACGAATAGTTCACTCACAGTTCACGT
>NC_090755.1:35144724-35152224 GCF_036898095.1 Palaemon carinicauda | reverse complement strand
AACTACTTTCCACGTTGGCGTTGGAATTGTATTTCTTTTGGGTGAAGATCCCATGTTCCAAAGATGTTCAATGACCACCTAAACACAATGTTAGAACGATATATGCCCGTTTTCATCGCGAGTTGAAATCATTGATATTAAATGTTATCAATAGGGGTATTACCATCATCCTCATCACTTCATAAATGTTAATATGCAAACCTCGTCAAGCCATACAATAAGATCACCCAGTTGCCACCTATCCACCATCATCTTTCACCCCCACCTGGTTATATCCCTCTACCCCTATCCCCACATGTTTGAGGTTTAAAGGTCTCACAGTTATGATAAGATCCTTCTGGTGGAAGATTTTCAGTAAATGATAAACAAAATACTAAGATGACAATATTTCATACAGTTTGCTTTCCAGGTGTTTAAAATTATATCAAAACTATAGATAACGAAGTAAATATGCGAAAGACTGATTGAACAAATATCGAGAGTAATGGATTTTTTGAAGAGCTTACCGGGGGAGCACTTTTACGGTGTTGGACATCAGGACATGAAACGACAAATAAAATCGTAATAATACGAATGCTCAATGCTAAGGAAATATTTCCTTTTCCCTTGGGAAGGGTGAAGCCAGCTAGACTTGGACCTTTGACCATTGAGCAACCGTCACCAGGGAAGGGGGTTCGCTTGGAAGTGAGCGACTTGCCCAGAAAATTTGATTGATTGACTGATTGATTAGGAGTTTTTTGTCACCCTGATATCTAAGGTTATTGACGATGAACCAGATAATTTGAGTAAACAATGTGTTGATAAGCCGCAGTGTGTAATTTTGTGGAGAGAGAGAGAGAGAGAGAGAGAGAGAGAGAGAGAGAGAGAGAGAGAGAGAGAGAGAGAGAGAGAGAGAGAGAGAGTAATGCTTAAGAAAATGCAAACGAGAGATATTTCCGTGTTATGAATATTGATATGAATAGTCAGTTCCAATATTATTTAAGAAAATTTTATATAGAAATAGGTTAGGAAAATTCAAATAAAAAGTTATGATAAAATCTTTTGATGAATTAGTTTCGAAATAATATCAGATTACATTTCTTGAAAGAATAAAAAAGTGATATCGGTAATTTCCCTCCTCCTCACATTCTAACCATCCTAACGATGTCTCGGTTGTTTAACCTCGGCCACCTTTCAGGGCAAGAGGGGCATGATTTCTCCAAGCCAGGTCTGGCCAGGCGACACCGGTTTTGTTGCTGGGTGTACACTTAGATTCAAAAGTTCGCCGACACTCAAGGGGAATCGTTCGTCAGAGGTCTCTAGTGTTACCGTGACAAAACAAAGAAAGAGTTGGTCTTCTTACTACCTTCAAGGAAATGGGCGGAGACTTGCCCAACCTCAGCGAACGCTTAGAAATATTACAAATCGAATTGCCATATTTCATACTGTGGTATCATTTGTCCCTCGAGTATTCACTACAAATACACAAAACACACACACACACACACACACACACACACACACACACACATATATATATATATATATATATATATATATATATATATATATATATATAATTATTTTTACTATTCTTTTGAGGAGCCCAATAGACACTTTCAATGGATAGGTTGGTGGCCGGGGGGGGGGGGGGGGGATCACTCATTCCCCGGGCAGTCCGACACTGAAGAATTTGAGGAAATAAGGAAGTCATTTGTATTTTAGAGGTTGTGGAAAGAGGTTAAAAAATTCTTGATACAACTTGTAAAATATTGTATAATTGCCTCAATCTAATTTGATAACCGTCAATGTTCCATGAAATATATCTAACCTAATTCATTATTAGTTCATTTGTAGTAGCTAGTAGCAACCGAATAAATAGTCGTTGTTATTCTAAGGATGATTAGTAACCAAAGTTAACTATTAACTTTGCATAATAAATAATCTGTGATGAAAACAGTAAATACTGATGACTGCATAGCACTTTGAATACAATCAGAATTTAGTTTATTGAATCTAAAAGGATTTGTATTGCAGTAAATGAGACCACTATTACATTCTAGCAAAAACTTTGAGAAATTTGCTTTATTGATAAATCATATAAAAAGGTATCTTGTCCTCAGAACGACATAATTTTCCAAGATTTTGTAATGAAAGTAAGAAATACTAATTTTCCCGTAATATATTCTCTAATTTTCCAAAAAAATATAAGCGCAGGGGGCATGAGCACAAAATGATTTCCTCCACTAATACCTTGGCTGTAAGTTATCAGTGATTGATTATGTAATTACTAGTAGCTTTATCTTCAGAAAATTACGTAGCTTGTTTACGCTGACTTCTAATAATCGTGATTCAAATAGGCGTAAGTCTCCATGATCAAGTTCCTATTTGTGTTCCTTTCATTCATTCTTTATTCATTCGTTTATTAAACATCCTCGGTATTTTTAAGATAAATTGCCTTGTTCGCCGTTATTCATATAAGGCCGTTAATTTTAGTTCCTAGTTTCTCACTATTCCTCCAGAAAAGAAATCTCTCCTGAGCGGCAGTAAGAAACACCTTCACTTGACCATTCCAACCTGGAACTTTTCGAAATTTGCGTGAAGCCAAGCCGAGATATTCTTTAGCTGGATTAGAAAATAAGGCATTTTGAGCACTATTTCACTCACCTTTTTATACAATTTCAATCACATTCCTCTATAATTATTCCAGTTAACGAAAATATCTTGGTTGATTTTAAAGCAAACGGGTAAATTATCCTACAGAGTACTTTCGTAATGAGCATATTAATTGGAAAACTTGTGGTATATGGAGGACTACAGAACATAATGATCTATAGTAACTAAATAGTATAACTTCGAGCCGGACAAAAGTTGTTATAAGTATTCATTCTAACGAATCCTTCAAACACTCATAAGAAAACGACTCTCTAATTACAGCTATTATTTTTCCAAAATCTACCATTATGTGGATGAGCATTCAAGTCCAACAAAATAATCCCGTTATCTCTACTCGATGATAACTATCTCCAATTTTGTCATAGGGCCTCAGTACTTATCAAGCAAATTATAGCTCTTGTATTAAAGATTGAATTAGCAACACAGCAAAGATTTTACAGTATATATTTAAAATTCTAGTTTAAATGTCAATGCCAACCGTTCTTAGCCACAAATACGGGCGGAAAAGGAAAAGTAAAATCTTTTATGAATAAAGGGCAAGCGGGTTGCGAACTAAAGACTGAGATGGCACATACCCTTGAATCTGAATGACTTGGGAAATATTTTTCAGTAAAGTATCCTTATGTATTCCAAAATGTTCCTATATATTAATATCTAAAGGCCTATGAAAGTCTTTAAAAATCAATTTAGCATTCTAAAACTATTTTTTTGGAAGCATAATACAATCATTTTTATTGGAGACATTGCAATATCAAGCGAAAATTTCTCCTGTCTAGAAATCAATTTACAGGATGAACAATTACTACATTCACTACTGTAATCTCTCTCTCTCTCTCTCTCTCTCTCTCTCTCTCTCTCTCTCTCTGATCGACCTCAAGGCTCGTATAACTCATTTATGCCTTTTTTTATGAATACTTTACAGCATCGAGCCATAAATGAAACTGGAACAAGACTAATGTCAGATCTCCGAACAATCTAATGTAACTGCTAACGGAAGGAATTGTTAAGTTATGCCGCTCCATTAATTTCTACATGCTTATACAGATTCTAGATTTATATTATATATATATATATATATATATATATATATATATATATTTATATACATATATATATATATATATACATATATATATATATATATATATATATATATATATATATATATATATATATATATATATATAATGTGTGTGTGTGTTTTGTGTATTTGTATTGGATAGTTGAGATGTCAAATGATACCACAGCATAGAATATGGCAACAAGATTTGTAATATTTTCCAGCGTTAGCTGAGCTTGGACAAGGCTCCGCCTATTTCCTAAGAAGTAGTAAGAAATGCAACTCTTTATTTGTTTTGTCATGGTAACACTAGAGACCTCTGACGAGCGATTTTCCCTGAGTGTCGGCGGACTTTTGAATCTAAGTGTACATATTTGAAGTCTGCTGTTTTAATGTAAATAAAATGCTTTCTTTTTTAAAACTCTTATTTTTCTGTATAGCCTAAAAATAATGTTAAAGAAAATGGAAACGAAAAAAAAAATAAAAAACAAAACAGAAAGGAAAGACAAATAAACCAAAAAAATTTTGATGTTTGCTGTTTTAATGTAAATAAAATGATTTCCTATTTCTAAACACTTATTTTTCTGTATAACCTTAAAATAAAGTGAAAGAGAATGGACATGGAAATAAAATAAAAAACAAAACAAAAAGGAAAGAAAAATAAACCAAAAAATAAAGGGCAAAAATAATACCAGCAAGGACAATGACTGAGATGAGACGAGACACTTGTAAATATTTTTAAATAATTGGACTGTGATACTTGTACATATTTGATGTCTGCTGTTTTAATGTAAATAAAATGCTTTCTTTTTTCAAAACCTAATTTTCTGTATAACGTTAAAATAAAGTGAAAGAAATTTAACACACACACAAAAAAAAATAAAAAAAATACAAAAAGGAAAGAAAAATAAACCAAAAAATAAAGGGCAAAAAAAAAAAAAAAAAAAAAAAAAATACCAGCAAGGACAATGACTGAGATGAGATGAGACACTTGTAAATATTTGTAAACAATTGGACTGTGATACTTGTATTTATTTGATAACTGCTGTTTTAATGTAAATAAAATGCTTTCTTATTTAAAAAAGATAAAGGGCAACAAAAAAATACACACGAAAAAGATACGTTTCTTTTATTTCAAAAAATGGAACAACTCTGGATGCAGCTCATGGACTACTACAATTCTTTCTTGCCAATGGACAGCACCAGCAGGGGACATGTAGTAATGTGAAAGGTAGTCTCGCTGATCCTTTGCGTCCTTCTGGGTATGATGGCCGGTTAGAGGCACCAGCCCCTGCAGGTGTTGCTCAGTCCTCCATCCACCAGGGATCAGATCATGTGTGTCCGGATCTTCGTAGCCCAATTCTGAAATTGCGTGTGGGTATCTGATGAGGATGAGGTTGTGCAGGACACAGGCACACATGGTGATCAGGTTGATGGTGCCGGGGTTCTGCTGCATCGTCATCAAGAAGCAACGGAACCTTTGACTTAAAATTCCAAAGGCATTCTCAACGACACGTCGGGCACGAGACAACCTGTAGCTATATATGCGTTCTCGTAGGACTTGTGACCGATGGGAGAATGGTTTCATCATCCAGGTTCGGAGAGCAAAGGCGTCATCCCCTACGAAGTAATAGGGCACTGGGTGGTCATCATTAGGGAGTGGTTCTTGTTGAGGCACCCTAGCTCTGTTGTCTTCTACAGCATCATGCAGGGAACAGTTGCTCCATGTTCCTCCATCTAACGCAACACCCTCTGCCCCAACATCCACATAGAGGAACTTGTTGGTAGCATCTGCCACTACCATCAGTACAATGCTGTGGAAGCCCTTGTAGTTGTAGTAGTAAGAGCCCGCATTGCGTGGCTTCTTTATGGCGATGTGCTTTCCGTCCACAGCCCCCAGACAGTTGTGGTAATTCCATCTGGAGCTGAACCTGGCAGCAACTTCCTTCCAGTCCTCTTCAGTTTTGGGGCAGCGCAGCACTTCGTCCTTGTAGACCGCGATGATGGCTTTACACACCTCGGGTATGAACTTGCAGATGGTACTTGCTTCAACCCTGAAGCTGTACTGCAGACTTTGATAGGAATTTCCAGTGGCTAAAAAGCGGAGGGTGGCAGTCAGTTAGAGTCCAACTTGAAGCGGTGCCCTCATGAAGGTAGACTGCTTCTGCAGGTGAGGGGTTAACTTCTCAACCATCTCTTGGAACAGGTCAGGTGTGATTCTGAGGTAAGTTTTGTAGCCCCTTTGATCTTCCTTGTGGAGTTCAGTCAATAGACTGTCATACTGTCCAAACTCGTGCCTTCTGGTTAACCATTCCCTGACCCACACTTTCCATTGTATCTTTCTTCGAGGGTTGCCTTTTGTTTCTCTTCTTCCTCTGCCAGCCTTTTCTGCTGCTCTCCAACAATGGCTAGAGCAGCTGCCAGGTATAGGTATCTTCTCCTCTTTGCAATGGTGTCTCTGATGACAGTAAGCATTGTTGTCTCTTCCACAGCCAATCCAAGAATGTCCTCGGGTTGGAGAAGCCCCGTTTTTATATGGCGTGGCCAAGTCGGCACGACACCATCCGCATTGCGTGAACTCGTCGTGCCAAGGTGGGAAGTGCGCAAACTATACGCAAACTATGCGTGAACTCGTCGTGAACTCGCCGTGCCAGTTCCTGTCAATGTGAACACGAACGGGCACTCCTTCATGAACTATTCGTGAACTCGTCGTGAACTCACCGTGAACTATACGTGAACTCGTCGTGAACAGTGCGGGAACCTCCTAGTTCGTGCCGCAAAATGTCACGACTTGCCACGACAATTTCGTGGCAAAAAGTCATGCAAGTGTCAGCCTGGCTTTACTCTCCCGCATCAGTATGTAGGTTACGTAAAAAGATATACATTTCATAATCTGTTTTACAATATATATATATATATATATATATATATATATATATATATATATATATATATATATATATATATATATATATATATATATATATATAGTGTATCCAAAAAAACCCACAGGGAAAGTGAAAATAGGAAATATAAGATTAAATCCTGACTAGTTTCCCATTTTCATTTTCCCTGCCGTTCTTTTACATCTGAGTATGACGTTTCCCCGTGTTTTTTTATGCATGCATATATATATATATATATATATATATATACCTATAAGCGCTATAAATGTAATTTACAATCACATTAGGCCATTGGTCATGCAATCGGCGGTTACTGCTGCCACTGAATGGTGAACACTCGCATCGATATCACACATGGAAGGGAACCACGAATTACTGGAATTCCCGCATTTACTGGAATCCCCAGGTAAATACTGGAATCCCCTTGAAAATTACCGAAACCCCCTACAATATCACTGCAAACCCTTAGAAATCAATAAGTAATATGTGGTTTTATTAATTTACATTGTTTTTTATTAAATTAATTAAGTAAAATGTGTATTTCAAAGCATTTTTCTATATACCCTTTACACAATATATAAAAGGGTACAGAACCTAACAAAACCACCTAACCTAACCTAGTAGTTCCCAGGTCTCAACCCCTTTCCCAGGTCACAAACCTTCCCAGGTCACAACCCCTAGCCAAGGTTCTACCTGCAAATATATAAAAAATATAAATGCTAAAAACATAAAAATAACGTATTTTCATAAAATCACATTTTATTTATCGATTTCTAAGGGTTTGCAGTGATATTTTAGGGGATTTCGGTAATTTTCAAGGGGACTCCAGTATTTACCTGAGGATTCCAGTAAAACTGGGGGATTCCAGTAACTCGAGGT
>NC_090755.1:35129724-35139724 GCF_036898095.1 Palaemon carinicauda | reverse complement strand
CGAAGTGCCAAAGGAAAGGAGATTTCAGACAAGATATGGAGGACTATAATGAAAAATCCAGAAAACCTTATAACAGATAAGATACAGAATAATAATAACAGTAATCCTTGAGATACCAATAATAATTCAAGGGAAACTCTCTCAATCATAAATCTCTACTTTACAATCAAAACAGTACTTGACCATCGCTCCTCCAAGAGATGCTTCAGTTTTCTCGCCCTCCATCTGCAACTTGCAATATCCCTTGCAAACTACTGGCGCTTGCACCAGATCGACAAGATTTGTTATGAAACTTAATAACCTTTTTCTCTCGTTTTACAGTCTTCTGACTTTTATTTGTAGTCCAGGCACCAAAGAGAGAGAGAGAGAGAGAGAGAGAGAGAGAGAGAGAGAGAGAGAGAGAGAGAGAGAGAGAGATTCCTGATTCTCTGTAACATGAATTACTGACGATCAGACTTTTCTGAAATATTTCGCACAGTAAAACAATAGCTCCCCTACTCCCTCCATACATCATGACACTAGGTATGGGGAAAAAAATGGTTACCTTTCTGTTTGAAAGTCATCCCTCTACTCTACGTCTTCTTCAGTGTTGCTTATATTTGCACACTTTTTTATCTGTAAAAGATAAATACGAGAGCGTATAACCACAGCGATATTCACATTATAACCAAATATATCAAAGAATCATACGTGGTGAAATCATTTCCTCGATCATTTCAATACAGATAATTTGGCAGTAAAATTCTGCTCTTTTATGAAATGACATAGAATAATATATGACATAATATCTCCTGTTATCCTTATTATATATCTACTCTTCCGTAGCATTTAATGGGATCTAAGCAAGATGTATGAATGTATGTGCATATTTACAGATATATATATATATATATATATATATATATATATATATATATATATATATATATATATATATATATATATATATATATATATATATGTGTGTGTGTGTGTGTGTGTGTGTGTACGTTTATGTATGTCTGTTCGTTATAGTAAGGCATCGCTATACAGTCAGGCTTCTCCTGATGGATGGGTTGTTAAAATCCATTCAAACGACATTAAAAGTAGTGGAAGAATAACAACATGACGTTAGAAGTTGTCTAGAATCTCTAGAAAGTGGCAAAAGACATAAAAGTAGTGGTACATACAAGACCCAAACATGGGTTTGATAGTAATGCGTCTGGGGAAGATGTTTGGGGCAAAATTGCTGTCTGCAACAAGAAATACCGGCCCTTCTATCTCTAATGGAACAACCGGAAATATATCTCAGGCTACAGTAGCTAGAGATAATCAGTGTAGTATTCAAGATGAATATCAAGCAACAAAGGATAAAGTGTCTGGTATAAAAATGCCACAAGAATTACGTGTTGGTACCTCAAAGTGTGGTATCAAGCGAGATGAACAGACAACGGCTAATGTTATTGTTAATAGTGCGAAATATGTGGAAACTACTATTAAATTACTGTGGAATTTAGATGAGGAGGCGTCACAAGATGACCTGTTAGAGATCTTTAATGTTCAGAAGGCGCACATTGATTATTTACGCCTAGAACATTCGGCATTAGTGTGTCTGGTCAGTTTGACGCCAAAACCTCCTAACTGTTCCAAAATTTGTCACGGGAGACAACTAACCTAGATGACAAACAATTAGATTCATTACTAAAAGCAATGCAAATAACTAGTAATGATACAAGTACTAGACCAAAATATAGAGACAATCAGAGAGGGCGCTTCTACAATAACTTCAACAACTACAGTGGGGGATATTACAACAGCAGAGGCCGCGGTTACAACAACAGCAGCAACAACAATAACAATAACAATTACTACATGCGTAATCAGTCACAAAGTGCTTCCAATTACTCCTGGAATAAACATGAAGGCGTAAATAATAATTACACAGAATAATGTTTAATGTAATGACAGTACTTAATTGTATTGAAAAATTAGGTCTAGTGTTATGCAGATCGTTTTCGGTTATTTGTCACCAGTGAAGTGAATGACCATGTTACATTTTTTTCCCTTTTTTCATTTTTTTCCCTTTTCTCAATTTTACTTTATCCCTTTAAGCTAAATTGTTATAGATACTGTGTGTAATGTGTAATTTGTTACAAAATATACAGTCTTTGGGGAAAAAAAAACTGGAACCCCTGAGTACATAATAGGCTGGTTAAAATATGGAGTGACCATACCATTTTTGTCAGAACCAAATTAGTATGAATTCGCGAACTATACTTTTAGTGTGGAAGAAGAATGTTTTATTGACTCTAAAATAGTGAACTACTTAAATGACGGTTTCATTTGTAAAGTATCAGAAAAACCCCTATGTGTATCACCTCTACAGATTGATTATTGATATGAGATATGTCAATCAGTTTATTGAAGTACCAAAGACAAGATCTAAAGACTTATCATATTTACCAAACGTTGTAAAGAATGGTGATTCTTACGTTAGTGTTGATCTGAAAGACGGTTTTCATTATATACTTATTAGACGTGACTTCAGGACATATTTTGGGTTTAAATGGAGAGACCAATATTATGTTTGGAATGTGTTGAATTTTGGCTGTTCTATTGCACCACATATGTTTACAAAAGTTCTGAGGCCAGTTGTGAAGTATTTCAGAGAATGCAACATCAGGTTAATACTTTATGTTGATGATTTCCTGTTATGTGGCCCTAAAACCACATTACTACCAGATACTGAAGAAGTAGTAGACACACTTACTGACCTTGATTGGAAAATCAACTTTGAAAAGTCCTTATTAATTCCAAAGTCTACAATAAAATATTTAGGCCTAGTCTTAGAGACTCAAGATAATGGAATACTAATGCTGAAGGTACCTAGTACTAAAATTACTAAAGTTAGGAAAGACATTACTTTACTTTGATGGCTGCTTTTCCGGTCCCATACAGGAGGAGGACCCAACCCTCTACAGGACCTCCGTTGTCGTTTTACCTTGTTCGTTCAGAGTATTTAACGTTTCATGTCGCGTATTGTTAATTTACTGTTAAATCGTCACTGTTGTGAGATAACTACCAAAGCATGTTAACTCAAAAGTTAGTGTCTGCTAGAGTTTTGTCAAAAATCGCTGACCAGTGCAATTTTGTATGTAGAGCAGTGTTGCCAGGCAGATTAATGCAAAGAAATATGTACAAGTTGATCAAAAAAAAAAAAAAAGAAAAAAAAAAAAAAAAAAAAAAACATGGGGATCTCAACTGGAACTGGACTCATGTGCCAAGAAAGATTTCTTGTGATGGTAAGAATCATTAGCAAAATGGAATGGGAAAGTAATATTACCCTCAGAAGTCGATGGCCAGCTGGTGACAGACGCATCCCAACTTTGTTGGGGAGGGCATTACAAAGAACAGAGAACTCAGGGTTTCTGGGACCCAGAGATGTCTCACCAACACTCCAATGTAAGAGAGTTGATGGTGGTTCTTCTTAGTGTAAGAGCCTTTCATCCCAGTCTAAAAGGAAAAACAATTCAAGTTTTATCAGACAACATCACTACAGTAGCGTACATCAATCACAATGGTGGTTTAGTAGTGGAGTTGACAGAAATTGCAAAGTTAATTTGGGCCGAGGCTTTACAAAACAATAAAACAATTATTGCTTGTCATTTGAGCGGCAAACTAAACACCCAGGCGGATATGCTATCAAGAATGTTGGACAAACCCGAGTGGATGTTGTCAAGACCGATGTTCTGGTTTTTGGACTCGATGTGGGGACCTCACACCAAGGTCTATAGATTAAATATCTATAGACCTTGCCTCACACAATAGACAGGTTCGCATCTGCGACATCTGCAGAACTACTAATCTACAACACAAGATTTCTCGACCCAAATGGTATGAAGTTGGATGCTCTGGCACAAAATTATTGGGAAAAGGAGAACAACTTTGTAAATCCACCTTTTAGACAAAGTTCTTTCAGTTATAGAAGGTCAGAGAGCACATGCTACAGTAATAGCCCTATGGTGGCCAGCCCCATGGTGGTTCAAAACTCTAACCCAGTTGTCAATATGTCCACTCGTCAGGGTGTCCAAGAAAGCAATTATTCAACTGAATCCTGCTATACCAGAGCCACTACGAAACAGAAGATGGAAAATGTTTGCTTGGAGAGTTTGTGGAAACAACAGGTGCTTCAACAGGGGTGGTCACTTAAAGCAACATCATGACTGAAGTTTTCTGGGCGCAATCAACAATAAATAATTATAATATGTATCTTGGAAAAATTAAATATTTATGTGATAAAGTTGGGGAGGATTTTCCACCTTCCACTTCTAGTGTATTGGTAGAATGTTTATTAACTATTTCATCAGAGTGACAGACCTTCATCAATGTTTAACTGTATATTGTCCTCACTATCTCATGTATACACTGCACATTACAAAATTGACATTGCTAATGATGAGTTTATGAAGCAGTTGGTGTTAAGCATTGTAAAACCAAGAACTAAAGCGCCGAGAATGATTTCCAATGTTATGCCACTTGACAAATTTTCAAATTTTTTCATTAAATGAGATAATCATACTATTGATGTAAAAAAGTTGAGATTAAAATGTATTTGTTTATTAGTCATTGTTACTATGTTACGGCCCTCGGACATCGCCCCCAAGGCGGTGATAGTCGATGCGTCAGGTAGTTCTTAACTTCATTTACAGATGATCAGGTAATCTTTAATGAAAATGATAGCATGTCTATAATTATTCATGGTAATAAAAATAATAGTAAGAGTCATGGGTTTGTAGTTGATGTAGTAACTTTAAGTGAAATTAACTCATGTCCTGTTCGTACCATGAGATGTTATTTGTATAGATATAGAACACAGAACTTTAGAAAGCCTGATGGGCCTGTTTTCATGTCTGAAGAGCCCATATGGAGCTCTATCTAGCCAGGCTATCACTAATATGTTAAATGAATCTATTGCTTTAGTAGGTTTACTTAGGAATGTTTACTCAGCAAAATGTTTCCGACCTTCAGGTGCTACCAAAGCTATCTCAGCAGGATTTGATCCTAATATGGTACAAAAAGTTGGTAGATGGAAAACCAGTACAGTATTTTTTTAACATCATGTACACAGCCATGTTCCAAGGAATTTTACAGATAATTTATTATCTGTTAAAAACTCTACTTCTTAGTTTGATTTTTTAAATAACTCAATATTATGTGCAACTATTCAAAATAATAAAGGTATCTTAATTTGTCATTCATGTTTTTCTTTTACCAATTAACGTAAGTTTATTAAAGTGCAGTTAAGACCAAAAGAAAAACATTATATTATGTCAGTTTGTTTCTCTATACAGTAGTCTTTATTTGAGGTATACAGGATATATTAGGTTTATGTGCAATTATTGATGCCCAAACTATAGAGACACAGATATGTGCAACTATTCAAAATAATAAAGGTATTTTATTTTGTCATTCATGTTTTTCTTTTGCCAATTAACGTAAGTTTATTAATATATATATATATATATATATATATATATATATATATATATATATATATATATATATATATATATACATATATATTATTACGACTAGCAAATTACGTAAACTCCTAAGCTCTAAAACACCTGCGTTATATTACACAAATCTGATACAGACGAGAATACCTCCGAGCTTTGAGAATAATACGCAACTACCAGATGTTAATGAATATGAACACTAGATATCTACAGGTCTCATTACTTTACTCTCAAAACAAAACTGGTGAGTACTTTGCTTTTAATGGGAACTATTCTTAAATTAACCTCTTACTTCGGTTCTTAGTCAGGGATACAAGCAAGACATTGGATTAATTATTGGTGATTGAAAATAATACACACTTTACAAATATGTATATATATATATATATATATATATATATATATATATATATATATATATATATATATATGTGTGTGTGTGTGTGTGTGTACGTATATATATATATATATATATATATATATATATATATATATATATATATATATATATACATACATATATATATACATACATATGCATATATACACATATATATGTATATGTATATATATATATATATATATATATATATATATATATATATATTCTATAAAAGAATAACAAATCAAAAGTAATACCAATAATATAAATCACTCGAAATTCAAATCTGAACTAGACCTTAGTCTTATGACAAAATGACACTTCAATAACAACACAATCACTTATTTCACTAGAAATTAATATATGAAAATATTTAATTTTGACAATTAAAGAAAAAAGGACAGTTTAACACTAGAAAATAAATAATAATTACACTTACATCTACGTATCTGTTACTCTTATGACCTTTGGGATCACACAAGGTTACAGAACGGTTAAGCAAAAATAAATGCACTTCACTTTTCAACCAAATCACACAGTGCCAGTCACAAAAAAAAAAAAAAAAAAAAAATAACATATAATATAAAATGTACTTATATTAACTTCATTTCACTTTTAAATTAAACACAAAATATTTCCAATGTTTGAAAGCACTTTATACTTTGGAGGGAAAACACTATGGATGACTGAAGAGGTGCTGGTGAGATTATTGTCGGACGTTGGCTCTTTCGAAATGTCAGGCTGGGTTTCTCTCCCCAAAACCATGGTAGGCCCTTATATGTCGTCATAATTCACTCTGTAAACTTCCAGTTAATTCAAGCAAAAATATTCTCGGTGCGTGTGCACAAAGTCCGGGCAGGCCCTCGCGGCGTCACCGTTGCCAACTTGGCAGTTTGAAGTATGGTTCTATCGTCACTTAACGATGACAACCCTCACAGCTAAATCCGCTCACCTCCTCTCGTAACATTAAAAAATAAAAGAATAAGTTTAGTCGAGAACCTTCATGCCTCCTCCTCTTCCAACCATGTGGAAACATGATGCAATTCCACGTGTGTGTCATACTGCATACCTTTTACCAAGTTTACATAGGACTTCGTAACCAAACAATGTGATATAAAACTTTAATTCTTTAAAATAACGTAAATTTACAGTACACATACAGAACTAAATGAAAATATAACCAAATGAATGATGAAAGTCTTATGTAGTTTACATACATTTACCTAACCCTACATAATTGGGACACACCTTACGAGCTGGCTATACATCTCTTAAATACATAAATGAAAAACGTGAATAAAATCTACTCTCATGTTAGACCAGCTTCGTAAGAATATATAAATATATATATATGTATATATATATATATATATATATATATATATATATATATATATATATATATATATATATATATATATACCTGTTTGTGTACATTTTTGTGCCATATAAATAAAATGTGTTCATATATATATATATATATATATATATATATATATATATATATATATATATATATATATATACGCACACGCACACACACACACACATATATATATATATATATATATATATATATATATATATATATAAATATATATATATATTTAAATTGATATCTTAATTAATACTGATACATACATACATACATACATACATACTTACATACATACATAAAATATATACTATAGATATATTCTCATGAAGATACACAATTTTCCGTGTATATATGATAAAGGAAATAAACCCACAATCGGCAAAATGAAATTTGTTTTCTGAAGAGGAAGGTAGATAGTTCATTCGAAAACTCAAAACAAATTTAGTTTTTCATAGTCTGTGGCTTTATTTAATTCATATATATATATATATATATATATATATATATATATATATATATATATATATATATATATATATATGTATATATATATATATATATATATATATATACGTACATAAGTATGTATGTATTTATGCATTGTTAATAACTCGGCCTTCCCAATCCATGGGAGTTACTTCAGGAGATCCAATTTAGAAATTGATTTGGACGATTGCAAAACCAGTGCTCTTCTCTACACTAGTACCAACCCATAGTTTTGTTTAACTAACAGATATATAATTGGTAAGTAGAGAGATGTGCATTGGATTATTTTCTTTTTTGGCGAGCCTTGAGTGCTTCTTCTCTCGGCGTCTTTAAGGAGAGGTTGGTTGACAAGCTAATTCCGGTGTCTTCGTAACGACTTGCACTGTTTAAACCTGACCAAGGGATGTCTGTGACTTGACCCTGTCAGTCCTCGACGTCTTGAAGGAGTTGTTTGTATAAGGTGGCGTAACACAAGAATGTTTTCAATAAAGTTATAACGCTTGCCAATAGATTTGGATCAAATATTCAATGTTTATTCATAAAATTCGTACTCTTTTTGGTCTATAATTAACAAACAAGAACAAGTTAAGCTTTGCAAAATATATGGATATAGCATTTTAAGCATAACATAGAACCGGCTTTGACTTAGCAGTTGCTTTATGATTAAAATCAATATTCAACTGATTCTAATGTTTTATTTCGATGCTACAATTCTTCTGACCTGAAAACTCACAACTAAATCAATAAGTCACCATTATGCTTACGAATGTTAAAAAAACCACGTCACCAAGTCACTCCTTGCACCAGGTCTCATTGTGACCCAATGTTTTTCCAAACAAGTTCAGTTTTCTTTTGCAATTCTTTTCTGTTGATATCAAGGGACCTTATGTGCCAACAGCATCTTTTATTCATTAGTGGTCACCCTTTGAAACGTTGTGACCAGATTCAGTGTTACTTAACTGATAAAGAGATAAGATGTAAATGAATAGGCTACAAATATAGTCATGCGAGTGTAAAGGTTTTTTAACTTCCAATATAGGATACAGACGATATAAAAATCCAGTAAGGCTAATATTATCATATAACCAAATATAGACAAAGGTATATATACCTATACATAAATGGATTGATTGATTTGAGATTTTCTAGCATCCTGACATCTAAAGTCATTAACGCCGATATCATTTATCATAAATAAAGAATAAAAGAATATTCAATTAAAACCATAAAAGCAAAGATATCGTTTTAAAAGTTAAATAGCTTTCAGAAGACCTTCCTCTGAAGTAAAGATAAAAATACCTCTAGCATGGTAGGACACATCATGTCCAAGAATCTTGGCAAGGATGAACCTGCCATCCTCACCTAGAGCCTCAAACAGAAATCTATTTCTTTCGCTACTATATGTGGGGCATTCGGACGACAAATACCTTACTGTCAAGGGTACCAAACAGTCGTTGCAATATGGCTGGTATTGACCAGTAAGCAGATATTCATGTGTCAACCGAGTATGACCAATGCGGAGACGATAAAGAGTAGTCTCCCACTTTTGGGGCATCATGTTATACTTCCAGGAGTATTTAAAATTCGTTATTTCTCGCATATTTTCAATTGAACTATCCCAATGCTGTTGCCAGTTATTAGAAATCAAATTCTTAACGTTAGGTAAACAATCATCACAAATAATGGGATACCTTCTTGATAGCAACTCGGCTGCAGCATTCTATGCCAGTAAATCTGCCTTCTCGTTTCCAAGTACACCTATGTGTGCCGGAACCCAGCAAAATTGAACTGTCATACCTCTCAGTCCAATAATAAAAAGCCATTCTAAAATCTAAAACTAAAGGGTTACTGGAATTAAAAACTTCTAAAGCTTAAAGGATACTCCTTGCATCACTAAAAATGGTAAAATTAACCCGCTCTTCCAACACTATTTTTTCAACAGCGGTTAGTATGTCATATAGTTCGGTAGTAAATATGGAAGCTGTTAGAGGAAGTGCACCTCTACAATTAAAAGCATTCTTATATATTGCAAATCCAACGCCAGCATCGCATTTGGAGCCATCAGTCGATTCCTTATGTTCTGCAACATGTTTTATAAAAAGGGACCTGGCTTCTAAGTCCGTCATATTCTTTTTAACGCCAATAAAATATTTACAAAAAGATACCACTGGTAATTTCCAGGTGTTTATGATACCTTAAATGGAAGCACCTTAGTTCTAACTATCTCAAGGCTATCTATCAATTGTTTCACTCGAA
>NC_090755.1:35107224-35124724 GCF_036898095.1 Palaemon carinicauda | reverse complement strand
AATCTAATTGACATATTTTGTTGAATGTCACCACCTGTCTTACTTCAGTTTAAAAACGGAAGAGAATTCATAGCTCCTGTCATCAATAAAATTAAATTAATTTTCCCGTGAATGAACATTGTCCACGAAGTTCCAAGATATACATATTATTATCATTATTATTATTATTATTAGCCAAGCTACAACCCTAGTTGGAAAAGCAAGATGCTATAAGCCCAAGGCCTCCAACAGGGAAAAATAGCCCAGTGAGGAAAGCAAATAAAGAAATGAATAAATGATGAGAATAAATTAACAATATATCATTCTAAAAACAGTAACAGCGTCAAAACAGATATGTCCTATATAAACTATTAACAACGTCAAAAACTGATATGTCATATATAAACAATAAAAAAGACTCATGTCAGCCTGGTCAACATAAAAACATTTGCTCCCACTTTGAACTTTTGAAGTGCTACTGATTCAACTACCCGATTATGAAGATCATTCCACAACTTGGTAACAGCTGGAATAAAACTTCTAGAATACTGTGTAGTAATGAGCCTCATGATGGAGAAGGCCTGGCTATTAGAATTAACTGCCTGCCTAGTATTACGAACAGGATAGAATTGTCCAGGGAGATCTGAATTTAAAGGATGGTCAGAGTTATGAAAAATCTTATGCAACATGCATAATGAACTAATTGAACGACGGTGCCAAAGATTAATATCTAGATCATGAATAAGAAATTTAATAGACCGTAAGTTTCTGTCCAAGAAATTAAGATGAGAATCACCAGCTGAAGGACAGAAAAGAGAACAATATTCAAAACAAGTTAGAATGAAAGAATTAAAACACTTCTTCAGAATAGATTGATCACCGAAAATCTTGTAAGACTTTCTCAATAAGCCAATTTTTTTTTGTGCAATTGAAGAAGACACAGACCTAATGTGTTTCTCAAAAGTAAATTTACTGTCGAGAATCACACCTAAAATCTTAAAAGTCATACAAATTTAAAGAAACATTATCAATACTGAGATCCGGATGTTGAGGAGCCACCGTCCTTGACCTACTTACAATCATACTTTGAGTTTTGTTAGGATTCAACTTCATATCCCATAATTTGCACCATGCACTAATTTTAGCTAAATCTCTATTAAGGGATTCACCAACCCCAGATCTACATTCAGGGGATGGAATTGATGCAAAGAGAGTAGCATCATCTGCATATGCAACAAGCTTGTTTTCTAGGCCAAACCACATGTCATGTGTATATAGTATGAAAAGTAATGGGTCAAGCGCACTACCCTGTGGAACACCGGAAATCACATTCCTATAATCACTATGGGGCCCATCAACAACAACTCTTTGAGATCTATTACTTAAAAAATCAATAATAATGCTAAGACACGACCCACCCACTCCCAACTGTTTCAGTTTGAAAACAAGGGCCTCACGATTAACACGGTCAAAGGCAGCACTAAAATCAAGGCCAATCATACGAATTTCTTGACCACAATCAAGGGATTTCTGTACAGCATTGGAGATTGTAAGAAGGGCATCATATGCTCCAAGGCCTTTACGAAAACCAATTTACAAACTAGGGAGTAGGTGAATACCTTCAGCAAACCTATTAAGACGTTTTGCCAGAAGACGTTCAAAAACTTTAGATAATATGGGAGTTATGGAAATAGGGCGGTAATCAGTGGGACTTGAGCTACCACAAACACATTTACATAGAGGAGTAACATTACCAATTCTCCAACAAGTGCTAAAAGCTCCTCTTCTTGCTAACTTGCGCAAAATAACAGATAACTTTGGACTAAGAAATCTGCTGTCTTTATAAAAAAACAAAGGAAAAATACCATTTGGGTCTACACCTCCATAAGCATCAAGGTCCATCAACAGAGCTTTAATCTCACGAGATCGAAAAGTTAAACTAGTTAGTTTAGCCTAAGGAAAACAGGAATGAGGAAGTTCAAGTTTTTCACTACTCTGGATACTGTCAAAAACATCAGCCAAGAAAGCATTGAGACATTTAACTGCGATGTCAAGCAGATGCTGATAGCATGGACGATTGACAATGACTCGACGCAATGGGTTGGAGGTCTACTATTTGTAGGCTTAAAAAAAAAAAAAAAAAAAAAAAAAAAAACTCTTCACCTAGAAACCTTAATAACAAACACCCTCGGAAGTCTTTTGTGGTCGGAAAGTGACATCAGGTTTGGAAGGGGACAAGTCTGTCAAAAGCTGTCATTGAGAACCTTGAAAACGAAGGGGAGATTGAACAGTTAGCCTTCGAAATGAAAGATGCAGAACAAGAGAAGTTGACGATCAACAAGCCACCGTCAGTTCGGAACACACTAGCGACGACAACGGTAATGAAATTCACGAAGAAGTTACGGTTTCTGAAAGTGATTCTGATGTTGAAGGAGAAACCTCACAAAACATAAGCAGGCAATTATCCTTGGTGGATGCCTGTACAAAAGATGCAACATCTGAGCAAGAGAAAAGCAGAGCAGAAATGCTTCATAATCTCGCACTCAACTTGTGCCTCTTCAAGAAAAGGATGCAGGTCTTGTCCCAGTTTGACCGGGGAAGATAGGATTGTAGGAACATCCCAGGCATAATTACTGCAGTCCGAAATGACAACTACTGAATCGGAACAAGCCATGGTATTATAAACAGTTGGATATGAAGAACCCAACTTTTAAATGCTGGCTATGCAATTAAGAGAAGAAACATGGTTAAAGAAGATGAATTTATTCCATTTCAACGAATTACCACTTGCTCTCATTGCATGGTGGTCAAGGTTTCACAAAGTGTTCCTGTCAGGTGACTTGCATGACAAAAAGATGTCATTGCAAAAAGAATCAAACTTTGTGCCACATACATTGCCACTCACAAAACAAAACTTGCAGAAATAGGTAACAGGGTAATCGGGTCAGCAATTTGAGATTTTAACATCACTTAACGTTTTTATTCATCACCTTAAATTTTGGCTGACAGATGTTTATGTTTTCCATTTTTATTCTATGCAAGCAGCATTCATTTTAGAGTAAAACGTACAGAGATTAAAAAGGTTTATAATTGGTTAATGCCTTTGTTGATGAGTATAATAAACTATATTTGTTATAATGAATAATTGCTATATGATCTATTGGAAATCAAGCGAAAGTTACCTAATACACAAACTAAGCACATTGCCTATTTAACAAACTAGGCTGCCTAATTTACGAATTAGGCCGCCTAGTTTATGAATTAGGCATAGTATTAAAATGAGTTTACAAGTTAGGCAATGCCACTGCCTAATATACAAATTAGGCAAATCGATTGCTTAGTTTACAAATTAGGCAATTCCTCGTATTAGGCACGACATATACATACACACACACACACACACACACATATATATATATATATATATATATATATATATATATACATATATATATATATATATATATATATATATATATATATATATTCTAGAGGAGAGAAAACTCCTATCTATCTATTTATCTCTCTATCTATCTATCTATCTATTTATCTATCTATCTATCTATCTATCTATCTATCTATCTATATATATATATATATATATATATATATATATATATATGTATATATATGTTGCTTAAAATCAGACATCAGTGGAATTACAATACATTTGGTAGAGTTATATTCAAGCTAAATAAAAATAAGCGTATAATATTATGCTTCAAGGATAAAACATGAACGCCCAAAGCCTTCGAGAGACGATTGTATAGATGAGTTGAAATAAATTCATTGCGCCTTACTCCACCATGTTATGAATGGGTTGGACCATACAATGGCTGCACTCAGCAAGTAGATCTATGGGAGGCCTTAAAGTATGGTTGAGTCATGCACGTAGGAGTAAAGGGGCTTCCCCACTTTTTACCGAAATTTTACTATCTATCTTTTACCTTCAGAAAAGATTCAAAGATATTGCACAAATCTAGTAGCTAATTCTTTAAATAAATTATCATTCAAAAGCTATTTCATGAATAGAAGGCTTTTGTTAACATACATATCCATGTTAGAGTAACTATATATGTATATGTATGTATATATATATATATATATATATATATATATATATATATATATATATATATATATATACATATATATATGTATATATATAAATATTTATACATATATATATATATACATATATATATATATATATATATATGTATATATATGTATATATATATATATATATATATATATATATATATATATACATATATATATGTGTGTGTGTGTGTATACCAGAACAGTTTCTTAACTTATAAATCCACTATCTCCTTCTGCGTTTGCAATCTCTATGGTCCTATTATGTTATTCTTAATGTCCATATATACTATGTCGTTATATGTCCTACACAGGTCCATTTCTTTATCTTATATGTTAGAGTAACCTCTACTTTAGTTTGACCTCGTATCCATGTTGCTCTTTTTCTGTCTCTTAACGTTATTCCCATTATTATTCTTTCTATAGCTCTTTGAGTTGTAAGTACCTTACGTACTAATGCTTTAGCAAAACTCCAAAGTTAATATGGGGTGAACCATCTAATTTAATATTTTTCCTTTTAGAGAAAGTGACATTTTACTTTTCATAATATCTTTTTCTTAACCAAAATCTTTCCATACCATGCTTTTGATTTTGGTCTCATGACCTGGGGAAACACTTACTGTCTGTCCTAAGTTCGTATACTCATTAACAATCTCTGCAGGTTCGTCTTTAGCTCTTATTTGTTGTGTCTGCATTTTCAATGTACTTCATCTTAGTTTTGCTCATTTAGTCTTAATTTCTGCTTTATCTGTTCAAATCTTCCATCATCTTTTGCAATTCCTTCCATGATTCATTAAATAGAACTAAGTTATTTGTACTTCTTAAGTTGTTAAGGTATTCCCTATTAATGTTAATTCCTACGTTTCCCAATCTAAATTCTTGAAAAAAAAAAAAAAAAACTTCTAGGCAGAATGCTGTGATTAATCTAGGAGAGATAGGGTCTCCTTGTCTAACTCTTTTTCTCAATTGGAATTTTCTCACTAAATTTATGCAGTTTTAGGATTGCAGTACTACCGTATCTTCAAGTGTTCCAACATAAGTATCATCTATTCCCTGTCTTTGAAGGGCTTTCATTGGTGCTAAAGTTTTGACAGATTCAAATATATTTTCGTAGTCTTTAAATGCCATATGTAGTGGTTTGTTATTTTTCCATTAGCTGGGTAATTACATGGATATGGCCAGTTGTTAAATATCCGCGTCTAAAACCTGCCCGCTCTCTTCCCATTTTGCCTAATATGATCTTTGTAAATATTTCCGTTGAAAGTTTGGTTAGCTAATCTCTACTGGGGAGTGCAAATAGCATGGCCAAACCAACTCCATGTACCCCTCACCATGATCTCATCCACATATGGCACTTGAGTGATCTCTCTTATATTTTCATTTCTAATCCTGTCCTGCTATTTAACTTCCGATGGCTTTGTTATCAAATCTACAAAATCTGTTGGATATTGTTTCATTGCCATACCATTTTCTGATTTTACTTAACATAGGCGTTGTCTGATTGTTTTTTTCAATCTTTCATTAAACACCAATTCAAAAGACCCTGTATTAGAGATTATAGTTCCTAAATATTTGAATGATTCCACCTCATTAATGCTTTCTCAAACTTTCAAATGGACTCCACAAGGCACTAGAAGAGTTGGAAGACCCATGCCTACATGGCTGAGGACTGTGAAGTAAGAGACGATGAATGGAAAAGTATTTTTTAAAAGCTTAAGATAGAGATGACTGGCGAAATCTAGCTGAGGCCCTTTGCGTCAATAGGCGTTGGAGATGATGATGAAATATTTCATATATTACTAAAAGTAAACTTATTAGGCAGTAATTTTTCAAGTCTTTTGTCTCTCTTTTTGTGAAATAATCAATGATAAAGTTTTTCCAATTTGTTAGGCCAGCTTCTCTTTTGCCTATTTTCATGCCTTTTAAGACTTTCTTTACTCTACTGTTACTTTCGGTACCGGTGTCACATATAATTTGCACTCCCTTGGATTTTGACTCCCCTGTCATTATTATGTATATACATACATATATATATATATATATATATATATATATATATATATATATATATATATATATATATATATATATAAAACGGATTTTGAGCAAAGCGAAAAATCTATTTTTGGGTGAGATAGCCATGTCGTCCTGATGGAAGTTCCTTCATTAGTAGCTTCCTAGGTTATGTGTGACTACAGTGATATATCCCTGAGAATTTACCGAAGGTACCCAGAATTCTAACTCCTGGAGCGAATATCCCTTAAAATTTTAAGAAGGGATATCGCGTAAGGACGTAATGGCACACCTCATAGCAATCTGCACCCCAGATAGAGTTTTACGTTCGAGGAGGTGTGGCAAAAATAAAAGGGGGGCTCTTCAAAGGCCATCCCCGTTCCCTACTACTATTGATAGTACAACAGCGCCATCCCCACGATAGCGGTCATTCCTTGTAGCATTGAGCATAGGCTGTTACAGATACAGTACTACGGGAAGGAAACTGAAGATATCTTCTACAGAAGAGATGGGTGGGTCCATCAGGACGACATGGCTATCTCACCCAAAAATAGATTTTTCGCTTCGCTCAAAATCCGTTTTTTGGGCTCAAGCCATGTCGTGCTGATGGAAGCATACCAGACCATTAATGTATCTGTGGATTTTCTATCAGTGCCTAAACCTTATATCAACCTTTTCAATGGTCATACTGACCATATGAGACTAGTGACAATACCGTTATATGTCATCATCACTAAACATAAACAAGGTTAGTGCTTCCTGCCTCCTACAGGGAAGAGTCATCTAGACAGTTGAAAAGGGATTTCAAGGTTAACATAAATAGTATGACCAAACTTAAGTACACACTGAATATACAAATAGTCTCAAGTTGTATATTTGGCCAAAAAGACATCAGTGTCTCTTATGTCTAACCTTAGATGCATACAAATATGTGAAGGATGCATTCTAGGTAGATAAAAAGTCTGGCATGTATAGATACAATTGTCTGGCGAAGATGGACGCACTACATTCAAATAGACATTTATTTCTAATAAATGACTACAAGAGATGGTTAGCAAAACGAATGTAGTCTGACAATGGAATTATACCTGGAACAAGTACAGGAATCGTATTTCTTTCTTGAAGGAATGAAGTCAAGAAATGCCACTCTTAGATTGAAGAAAAGGTAAAAGATAACTGCTCTTCATAAAACCTGTACTGGTTACCATTAACTGCCCTATGTACTTCGTACACCGGCACTAGAACTATCTGTATAATTCCACACCTGGGATTTTAGAACAGAGCTAGTGTTACCATGGTAACACTTAAATAAAAGAAGACATACTTAAAAAGGATGACTTCCTCTCCCCTTAATTGACAGTCCCAGTCAATTATCTGTTCATCGTAGAATAAACGGCAGAGTAAATAAGTTACCTGACGTCACCACATATTGCTTCAGATCATGGACTAGCAAAGCATAGTGTTTGTAGAACATCCTGGATGATTCCTATCCAGAGCATGTCCGAGGAAAAGTGAGGACCCAAACCAAAAATAGTTTATCACAAAAATTAGGGGGCAGGTTTTAATATACTACCTGCTGCCACTACAAAGTGTTTTAGTTCATGCACTTGTTTTGCGTAGTGTTTGTAAAACACTCTGGAGGATTTCCATCCAGTGTATGAACGAAGACGCTCAAAGTCCATGTACTGAAAGAAGTTCAGTGATGAAGCAATCTTTCTTGGATCATGACTTGCGGGAGTACTGTCCGGATCCGCTCTACGAATAAAGTAGGTGAGCTTCGCCCTTAGTTGATTTAGAGATAAATTTGATCCCGAAGTTTCTCCTCTAAAGAGCTGTCCTCCCCTGAAGTCTGAAGTTCTACGAAGATAGACCTTTAGACACTCTACAGGACATAGAGAGACATCTTCCTTCAGAGGACAGATTCTCCAGGGACCCCACCTCTTAGTGGGTAGCTCGTTTTTAGCGAGAAATGATGGATCAGGGAAGAGATTGAGTTCTCCTAAATCTGTGAACTGAATGTGGCCCTCATCTCTCGATAGAGCCACTATTTCACTAACTCTAGCCCCAGAGGCTATTGCAAACAGGAAAATAACCTTTTGGGTTAGATCCTTAAGAGAACAATCTTCATTGTTTACCAATGAGGCATAATGTAAGACCTTGTCCAAAGACCAAGAGATGGGCTTTGGTGGTGCTGCAGGCCTAAGTCTAGCACATGCTTTCAGAATCTTGTTAAAGATTTCATTTGCCAGATCCACTTGGAAGGCATATAGGAGAGGTCTAGTCAAGGCCGATTTGCACGTATTTATCGTATTGGCCGCCAACCCCTGGCTATGAAGGTGGACAAAGAAGGACAGACAGAAGTTCATAGAAATTTCTTTCGGACCTTTTGATTTAACAAACTCCACCCACTTCTTCCAGGAAGACTCATACTGTCTTCTAGTAGACTTAGCCTTGTATTCTTCTAAGAATTCAATATTGCCTTCTGAGATCCCAAACCTCTTTCCAACCGCTAGGGCAAGAAATTCGTGAAATGAGGGGTTTGGGTTCTCCGTGATAAACCTAAGGCAGTTTATTTTTGAATCTTCAGAAATATAGCTAGGATTGGAACTAGGACCAGCCTCATCTAGACTATCAGCCTCATTAGAGGGTCCTCGTAAGGGGCTATTTAACGAGGTACTATCTTGAAGATGCTCGTGATGAAAAGATCGAGCTGCAGTTCCGGGACTTGTTCCTATCTGGGATGGAATATGTCTGCGTCCATGGACCATTCCAGCTCTATCTCCTTGGATTGAGATAGAGAATCCACCGTCCCCTCGTGGATCAGTTGTAAGTGAACTGCTAATAGGTGCCATTCCTTTAAGAAAGTGATGAGTGACTTCACCAGAACAATACGAGATGTTCGATTGCGAAGTCATATTTGATCTCTTCAAGCATTTGATGCGTGTTTTCTCCAGACCCTTAACGCATCCTTCCGACGTGCTCATTGCACAAGGTCTGTCAGAATTGCGAACCAGGGAAAGTCCAGCGTTTTCCCTTGTTAGCGTTTCGGGAATCTGATCGATCAGCTGAGTCTCTTGACGGACCTTGTGAGCTCCTTTTAAATCCCCAAGAGGAAATTGAGTTGATGTGACTGAAAGCTTCGATGGTTTCTTAGCCATCGAAACTACAGATCTGGAGAAACTCGAGACTTCTAGAGTCAAATCTTGCATCTGTAATGTCCCGGGAACCGGGTCATCTATATGAAGATACATAGGACTGTGAGCCTGATACGTATCTATTCTAGGATGAATATTACTCTTCGTGACATGAATCCTAGATAGGAGGAAGGGGGGTGGTTGGCTGAAAGGCTCCAGAGGACACCTTTCAGGTCTGGTAAGACTTCGAACACCCTTAATTGGAACAATTGGAAGGATTAACATTCGGAACTTGTAGTTTACCAAAAACTTGTTGAGTGGCGACAGGTTCAGAATGACTCGGAGATTTCTCGAGTCCTTCTCGTGAACAGAAAATGGCCTTCCCTGGAACTCGACGAGCCATAGCTTTCTTACTACCTGTATGCTCTACAGCTCTCAGGTATATTCCTCCAGGAGGGTTTTGAACTGTAGGAGAAGGTAAGACGACGAAAGTAGGGACATTTTTGTTTCCCACCAATGGCTTATTTCGAATAGGCTCTGGACCAAAGGATCGAAGGTCCTGCGATCCTGAGGGAAGGTTCTAGCCGAAGCGTCTTTAAGCTTTGAATAATCAGCAGGTTTAGACTTTTGACCATTTGCCTGTAGCATTGTGGTCACTGGAATATTTCCAGTAATTTCGATCTTCTTTTTAGGTTGGGGACCCACAACCACAGAAGATTTTCTCTTTGAGGGAATGCCCCATTTCCAGAGAAGACTAATGTTCTCCATGGTGGCATTCATAATTACTTCCTTAATGACCTCTTGTGGGAAGAGGTCTTTACCCCAGATGGTGGAAGATATTAGCTTCCTTGTTTCGTGTTTCACTGTTGCAGCAGCGAACACAAACTCTCTACATGCTCTCCTAGCCTTCACAAAGGCGTAAAGGTCCTTTACCAAGGTAGCCATATGCATTTTGGCTATGACCATGAGCATCCCTGGAGTGTTTTCGTAGGTTGAACACAACTCTATGTAGTTTTGTAGAGAAAGGGATGCCGCAAGTCTCTTCTTTGACTCGAGTTCATTAAACAAGAGCAAATCGGACAAAATAGGGAGACATACATTGAATTGTCGACTAGTGACATCCTTGTCTAATTTTCCTACCGAAAATGTCAAATGGACGTCCTTCCAATCCTTCGCCTAACCGGGAAAGGCTGGTGACAAAGGCTTGCACTCATCGAGTGTAGGACATGGTTCACCCGCCTCTACAGCTTTGGTAACCGAAGTAAATGCCTTCCCCATAAAGGGTGAAGCGAGTGAAGTAGGAGCAAGAAAGGAAGGGTGTCTGTTATTCAGTGAGAAGACCTTCGTCTCTGAATAACCCGCCCTCTTCAGATTACCTGAAAGGATAGTCTGTGCCTTACCATGGTCAAGAATCATGACCTCCTTTTGTTCCGTTCCTTTTCCTGACTTTGGTTCATACAACAGTCGAACCCAACAATTAGGGAAAGCATCAAAGCTTGGCCAAAATTGGATTTTGTCCAAAGGAACAGCACCTAATTTCTCTGAGATGTAGAGATTGCCATTTGAAATCGACATCTGCTCCGCAAACCTCCAGGGATTGGTTATGGAGCATGTAGGAAGGTCTTGATTCATGGGTCGTTTGACTGACCCGTGGGAAGCAACAAGAGAAGCTTTACAAGGTTCTATCTTGTGTTTTACTTCCTGCTTTTTGCTTTGTTTACCAAAGCTCTCTATCTGATTCTTCAGTTGGATACATAACTGTACCACATTATCCAATAGAGGGGTAGAAGATGAAGATGTTGACATCGGTGGCTCTTTAGCCGGCATAGGCGGAGGAAAGTCCGACACAACATATTTCTCTTCTACCTTAGGGCACTTCTTGCCCTCGATCCCAAAGGTTTTCTCACCATCAGGGGATGTAGTTGGCTCCTGAGCCACTACTATTTCCTCACTTAGCTTTGGAAATAATAGCTTACGCATCCTATCATTAGGAAGGAAAGGTTCCGGAGAGATCTTTCGGAAGCCTCTCACCCAGTTACGTAATTTATACTGAGCTATATCCCTAGACTCTGTAGACTCGGGATTATCAAAACCTTCAGACATCAATGTCCGACATATATTGCAACCCTGTGGGTTCCAATAATGTAGGGATCCGGAAATAATATTGCAGGGGGCAGGCAACCTGCAAGAATTATGACCGTAAAAGTCCTTACTCTTGGCTTTGCAGGGGACTGCAGCACAAGATATCTGGTGTTCCTCCTGTAAAGAAAGGAGAACCAAATGAGTATACAAGGGATTATTACACTGATAATCAACATGTAAATGTCATCTACAACAGAATAGCTTAGGATAGCAAGCTATAAAGGGATAGTAGGAGATACATACTTGTGTACCCCCGTGAGCAAATGCTGCTACCTCTCCTCAGAATTAACTACATGGAGCTTTCTCTGTTGAGAAAATCTAAGTAGAAGGGTTCTTACCCCTAGGGGTAGAGAAGTATCAAGTAACTGTCCCAAAAAATGTTAATACTGTGGGGTCAGGATGGCTGATTCTAAATCAGACTATTGAAGAAAAATATTCCTTCAATATATAATCGGTATCAGCAGAAAAACTCGCTGGAGGATACCCAAGGTATGCTAGAAAATACTATTGTATCATGGTACTGTAGTCTTCTAAATGCAGTAAGTCTATATTGCAAATTATCGACTACTGTACCTATGTGTAGTAATCTAGTCATTATGCTGCCTACCAGGCAGCATAAGACAGAAGGGTCCATCCAGCATAAAGCCAGATGGACTAGAAAATTAAAGACATATATTAGTATATCCGACTCAGGTCACTTGCTGTAGTCTTCCTACTATATTAAATTATAGAGTTTCCTGATCAGGGAGACTCGAGAAAAGGCTGTACATTTTAAGGGTTAGGAGTGTATAACTCTTGCCTTGAAGTATTTGATATTGTAGGGTAATCCTAAACTGATTTCCAATCAGGATATTGAAGAAATCATATTCATTCAATATAGGATTAGGCTCAGCAAATGTCCGAGCCGGATATCCAAAATATATTGGAAATAACTACTAATACAAGAAATATAGTAGTTTTCTATCTGCAGTATATACTATACTGAGATATACTGGCTATCTTTATCACCTATACAGTAGTTGATCCGGCATGATGCCGGTCTAGCTAGGACTTGCCGGCATACCCGGCAGAACTAGCGAGACAGAGAGAGAGACAGCATGGAAAAAAGGGGCTATCCTTTACTGTAAATGTATACAGTAATTAAGGAAGTAAAAGTCTAATAGACTGCCTTTTTTCCGAAAGAAGGTTCTAATTGAAGGGGAGAATGTAACATTCAGGCTTCTAAATAGCTACAGTACTGTTGCCGGCAACCCGCTGACAGTACGAGTACAGTCGGCGCGCTGCCTACCGAGTCAGCTCTGACTTTGCCGGCAGCACACAGGCAACAGAACCTACAGTATAGCAACAGTCCAAGGGAGGACTGAAGAACATTGGGGACAGAAGGGACTACCCACTCACGGCCATCATGGACGTAACTGCCAGCTATACCGGCAGCTAGCAAATGTGCCGTCAGCTGCTAGCCATGTCGGCAGCCGCCGGCAATGTCGGCATTCGCCGACAGTCCATGACTGCCAGCAGCCATCTTGGATGCCGACCAGCCGGCAAATGGCTAACATGCCGTCAGCCGCCGGCAACGTCGACAGTCGTCGGCAATGTCGACAGTCGTCGGCAACGTCGGCAGCCGCCGGCAATGTCGGCAGCCGCCGGCAATGTTGGCAGCCGCCGGCAATGTCGGCAGCCGCCGGAAATGTCGGCAGCTGCCGGCAATGTCGACAGCCGCCGACAGTCCATGACTGTCGGCAGCCATCTTGGTTGCCGGCCAGGCCGGCAGGCGGCAGTAGCCCTGCCGCCAGCCAAGATAGGAGAGGGAGTCTGGCTGGCTCCAGCACCCTACCGCAATGGTAAGAATGCAGGATGTCTGCCTAAAAAGACAATGGATCAACCATAAAAAAGGATAGAGGGGTAGGGGAAAAGGGTCCTGTAACCTCTGTGAAAGGAACTGACACACTTGTCAGTCCCACCACCTATAAAAGGAACTCTGTTTCTGTATCGGTATCGACAGAATCCAGGTGCCAGGAGAGACTCAGTTCTCCAACCCAGAGACTGCTGACACAGTTAAGGGGGTGGCGGCACTGCTGCCTCCTCTCAACAAGGGAGAAACAGGGTTCCAGTGCCACATTATCCTAGGCTAAAAGAAAATTACTCTTAGCCCAGGGAACTGTGGCACAGGACTAGTCTTTTAGTCGTAAGGAGAAGATGGTATACTACCATAACTCTAATGCGACTATGGAGGGCTAACATCCATTGTCGGCAACCTTGTCGGCAGGGGAATAAAGGTATCCTACAACTAACTCACCCTGCCGGCAGGTTGTTGACATAAGACTAAATACTCTGAGATCCTGACTAAATCCCAAAACCTGCTGGTATATCCACAACGAAAGGTTAAGGGAATGGGCAAAAACCAAACCCAAGATTAGCCATGTCTGAATCAAATTCAAGCACGGGTACTAGGGTTGTAGCCTAAGGCTACACTCAGAGGGAAAGGGATTACCCTTAAGTCTCCGAAGAGACGTGAGAAGTTTCATAACATTCTAGGAGGTATCAGTCTCCAAAGGATGAAAACGAAACACAAGGGTAATCGGGGAATGTCGAACATATAGAAAATGTCTAGGATAAGATAATTAGGCTAGACGAGTTCTCGGTTACCTCAATCACCGAAACTCTAACTATACGAACGACAGAGGAAAAAGGAAATAATTATGCACATAATCAAATCTTCACAAGAATAAAAGCCTAAATAGCTAAATAATTACAAGAATTAAATAAAGCTATTTAAAAACTGGAAGTCGTTCCGCTAACTAAATAACGCATGCCTAAGAACGACGGGGCCCATGGCGCCTCCAGTAACTAGCCTAGCTCTAAAACACAATAAATACTTAATTTCATTGTGAAAAAAGGAGCTAAAACATATTCAAAGTAAAGACACGATACTCAACTTTCCAAAGGCGGAAGATGATGAAGAAAGCATAATTAATAATCCTTTAAACAATCGAAAAATTCAATCACAGGAAAATACCACCGAGCAAAATCGCTACAATAAAAGGAATGACCACTATCGTAGGGATGGCGCTGTTGTACTATCGATAGTAGTAGGGAACGGGGATGGCCTTTGAAGGGCCCCCCTTTTATTTTTGCCACACCTCCTCGAACGTAAAACTCTATCTGGGGTGCAGATTGCTATGAGGTGTGCCATTACGTCCTTACGCGATATCCCTTCTTAAAATTTCAAGGGATATTCGCTCCAGGAGTTAGAATTCTGGGTACCTTCGGTAAATTCTCTGGGATATATCACTGTAGTCACATATAACCTAGGAAGCTACTAATGAAGGAACTTCCATCAGCACGACATGGCTATCTCACCCAAATATATATATATATATATATATATATATATATATATATATATATATATATATATATATATATATATACATATATATATATATATATATATATATATATATATATATATATATATATATATATATATATAAATAACTCCCCAGTAATTATTATACGTATGAGTTGCACTCTCCCAGTCATTATCATACGTGAAATGAACACTCCCTCTGTATAATAAGCCCTCCTCAAATTTTTGTGTGATTTGTAAGTACACTAATGTCATTAGTCACTGAAATGGTATTTTACTTGAATTGTTTATTCACTCCAACGCCCAGTACGCACAATTGTCTCTTGAACAAGTCATAAGTTTCTACATTTTCTTGAAAAAGCTTTGTTTTTGCTGGTAAGTAAACTTTACATCAGATCTAATTATCATAGTCTTCAAACTTGGTTCAAATCTTGGTTTATGAAAAGCTGCACCATATATGACCTTGACCTTTTACCTTGAACTTGAAAATCAAAATTTTTTAAACATCTATAATGAAAAATGTGTTAAAATATTATTATTAAATTTAGCGGTTCAATTTTGAAACTTCAAGGTCCAAGGTCACGGTCAAGGTCGAGCAAAAGGTCCTATTCACCTAATTGGCTATAGCTTCAGATTTAATTGTCAAAAAGACTTCAAACTTGGTTTATATTTCATGGTGTGAAAATTCACTTGCTTAGATTATCATGTGTTAAAATTTTTGGCAAAATTATTTAGTGTAGAAAAAATATAAAATTTCTTTCGTGAAACTTTGGTTCGATCTAATTGGGGGAAAACCTGTAACGGTTAAAATTATCTACGCTGATTTTTCATGGTTTGAAAAATCAACGTTTGAGTTTTAGAAATATCTAATTTTTATTACTCCTTCCAGGATTTGAATTCCAAAATATTTGAGCTAAAAAGGTTTTTTTAAGATGAATTTGAGCTAAAAAAATTTGAGTTGAAAAATTAGTGCCAAGGAGAAGGATGGTGAAGTATGAATACACAATACTGTATAGCATTAACGAGTGGGAGGGGAATGGAAATTACATGTATAATAATGATTGGGGAAGTACAAATAATTCAAGGGGAGTGTATATTTTAGTATAATAATGACTGGGGGAGTGCAAATCATACGCAAAATAATCACTCGGGAGTGCATATTTCGGAGGAGTGCATATCCAACGCTACACCGGTTCAGGAGTTTCATTATTTCTTTAGTTTAGTATAGAAACCCTCTACAATCTTTATCACTCCATCTCTTTTATTTATATATTCATTTCCATCCGTTAAAGCAAAGATCTGTTGGTGCCCTATTCCAAGTCTTCTTTTCAATATCTTGGTGTTTCTTCCTTTATTTAGTGTTTCCTCAATTTTGGTCTGATTACGTTTACGAATTTCTTGTTTTTAGTTTGCTTATTGTTTTGGAGAGTTATACTAATTCTATTTCATCTCACTTGGATTTTACCCTCATTTCTAATTGTTTCTTTGTTAGATTTTTGGTGTTTTCTGATAGTTTTCCTTGATCTTGTTTTGGAACTTTTTCATCGATCTCTTGTGTTGATTCCAGTACAAATTTTGTTAAATTGCTGTTCGTTTCTTTTTTATTTGTTTTCCTTTTGTTACGTACCTAGGATTACCTATTTCATCAAATAGCTGGGAGTACCTAATTTCTATTGCTAGATTAAGCTCATAATACTTTTTTCTTGTTACGGAAGTGTTTATTTTCTTTATTAAAATTAGTTTTTTCTTTCATTAGATCTAGATAAATTTTACTCCTCACAATTCTATGGTTGCTTGACTTTAATGTGTTTAGTACTGCTTCATTTTTAACCTAATTAAATTTCCCACTGAAAAGAAAAGCTATTTCGTTTTTCTTTTCTAGATTTAGGCTTCTCCATGTCCATTTTCTATGTTAATTTTTATAAAAAAAAAATAACAGGTGTTCATGATGATTAGATTGCTTTTCTTCAGCAACATTTACCAGCTTGTATCTTATGTTGCTTCTTGTTCCAACTCCAAGTATGCCTACAGCTGATTCCCCTTTCATATTTCGACCCACTCTAGCATGAAAGTAACCCAAAACAAATGCAAACAGTCTTATATTTTTTTTTCTTCAAGATATCTTCAGATCTTCATAAAACGTTTCTCTTTCTCCCTCTGTACTGAATGTTGTTGGTGCATACGTTTCTATGACTTCCATTCGATACTTTTTATTTAGTTTGATAATCAATCTTGGAATTCTATCACTGATACTACATAATATTTCTGTTACCTACACGATTTTTATTAATAAAAAAGCCCACTGCCTTTTCTTTGTTTCTCTCATGGTCTGTGAAGCAAAAAATATGACCCTCTTCTTATTTCACTCAACCCTATTATGTCTCAATTTATTTCAGCTCTTTTACTAAGACAGCAAGATCCTCTTTCCTAGACAGGGTCCTGACATTGTACGTTTGGAGATTGTTTCCAAAGGTGGCTTTTTCTATTCACACACAAAACGCACACACGCACACACATATGTATAAACACACACACACATATATATATACAGTATATATGTGTATATATACATATACTGTATATATGTACATGATTATAATCATATATAAATATATACAATGTATATATAGTATATATACATTTATGCACACACACATATATATATATATATATATATATATATATATATATATATATATATATATATATATATATATATATATATATATATATATATATATTTATATATATATATATATAC
>NC_090755.1:35098478-35106724 GCF_036898095.1 Palaemon carinicauda | reverse complement strand
ATATATATATATATATATATATATATATATATATATATATATATACATATATATATATGTATATATATATATATATATATATATATATATATATATATATATATATATATATATATATATATATATATATATATATATATATATATATATATATATATATATATATATATATATATATATATATTAAACAATTTTGCTAATTGAAAGGTATTGTAAAAACCTTGATTTTTCTATGACCATGTAGTATGATTAAATCTATGAAATACTTCTCCGTGTTTGAGGTTCTCACCTTCATACCTTATCACCATAGTTTGAAACTAATGACAAATAACATAATCATCAATTAAAACTTTAGGCATTTGTTTCCTATAAACAAGAAATTATACGAAATCAAAAATATAAATACCGTTAGAAATTTAAAGATAAAACTGGAACTGAAAAACAAATGTTATTTGTAATAAATTGTAGGTAAAAACATAATAGGCTTAGAAAGCTGATAACCCTAACTTGATTGATATTGGGAATGAGTTTATAGCAAATAATCAACATCGTTAGCATCTTTTTGGTGAATTTATTAAGTAGCCCTACTGGTATTTTATGATAGCATTGTGTACAAATTGTAAATGGTCACCTAAAAATCGTCCAAAAAATATGATTTTGTTGTTGCTAAGATCATCTGCCACATGCCAAGAAATCGCACTTCAGATTTTTTCCTCGTAAAAAAGAAAAAATATTCTGGGGGAAGACTACTGGATCCCCTGTGGTCAGTGACATCTCAAACTTTAGCCCATCACCTCCCACCCAAAAAGATGCTCCTACGACCCTGGTGGGCCATATCTATGTCGTGATCTTATCTATTAAATCTATAGACTTGGAGTTGGGCTTTTTGTGCTCAAGCAATGAAGGAAAGGAAAGAAAATGGTGAGTTGCAGGAGAGAAAAGCCAATACTGATTCATCCATTTACTTGATGGCCATTAAATTTACTTATTTTTACTTGGTGATGAGACTAACACATTCTCCTATTCAAACAGCATCTCTATTTTAAGGGGGAAGGTGGGGCAAGGTATCCAGGTATTTTTTTAATCATCTCCTTATTTTGTTGCTGTGGTTTATTTTTATAAGGAAAATGGAACTACTGACTATTCCAATTGAGTTCACATTAGAAAAGGAAGTAGACAATAATGTATCAAAAATACATTTTACAATATGATCCGAGGATGACAACTGTATAAAGACCAAACTTTCCGAAGGCACTCAGACCAGTGGAAAGGTGAGCTTTTAAAATTTAAGGCTGTTTTTTTTTTTTTTTAATATCTTATTCTTTTTTTTATATCATAAACTTCAGCTAAAATTTAAGTGTTGATTATCTGTCTGCACGTTACGAAGTCGCCAGCTGTTATAATGAAAGAGCCAAAAGTATAAGATTTAATGATTCAGTTATGGTACAAAGGATTCATTAAAACAATAATGCTTCATGTTCACGACTCCATGTATCTCTAGAAGTGTGATGTAAATGTCCATATAAGAGGTAAATGGCTGCTATCCCCCATGCGGTGGTGAATCCAAGCTGGAAACAAGGCTGGGTTACGTATGGAACAGAGATTCTGCCATTCGCGTCTATTAACAAGTAACATTTTTGTTAACAGCCTCTTGAGATTTGAGAGAAACGCTTCATGCAAGAGCAGATGAAATCTATATAAATCAAGAGCCTCTCAAAATATGCATACACGCAGCACCCTGAGGAAATAACGACTGTCCAAAACGCAAAACTTAGCAGGCCAAGTAAGTTCCTTCATGAACATGCAACTGTTCAATTCCAGACCCGAAATATAGATGGATTTTGAAAGTAGGAGGATAAGAACGGAAGGGAATCAGTCCTTTAAACCAGTACTACGAAACAAGATTGATCTGCTGAATATTAAGCAAAACAGAGGAGCTTTTGTGGAGGAACGAGGTGCACCAACTGTGTGTCACACGATCGTACATAGTAACAACATTTCATTTTGTGTATATATTATGCTTGTATCTTCGCTCTTCCCTCGCACTAAAAAGAGCATGAAATAACATGTATGTTTTTTCTCACGTTAACTGTTAACCGGCTGAACAGGAAATTTCCTGTTGCATTGAGTTTTGTATAAAAAGGCGAGTGTCTGTAATAAAGTTACTCAGTTGCTTTCATCCTGCCTTTGAGTCACAGCCTTTTCTCAGCACGTCACGTTGGTGACCCCGGAAGTCGACTTGCTCCTCCCGCCTTCCACACCCCCTTGCCCCTCTGTCGTTTGTACTATGACGGACTCTACGGAATTTGGCGTTGGCGCTGTGGCTGCCCCATTGAAACTTTCGTCATTCGCCAGCGGAGAGGCGTTTGCTTGGTTTTAGCACGCAGAAGTCCAGTTTCACATCAAGGGCGACACTCGCTCCACCACCAAAGGACACCCGCCTGGAAATATCCGACTGGCTTTGTGAACAAGGAGACACCCCAATAGCGTATGACACCCTCAAAACATACCTTCTGTAGGAGTACTCGCTGTTGCTAGCCCCATATAGCAAAGCTTTTTCAGCTCTCTCAACAACCGTTGGGGGACCAAAGGGCTTCGCTCGCCCTCAGGGAAATGACCAGTATCGCTCGCCTGCAACCTGCCGCAGACGGCTCTCCTCGTGAGGTGAACCTACTCCGTGCCCTTTGGATACGCCGTTTACCCGAACCTGTACGCGCTGCCATACCCGATGTCGATAGTTTACCCATAAAGGACTTGATGACCTTATGGACAGCCACCTCACGACCTCCATCAATGCCTCCACTCCTGACGAAAAGGACGCCTATTTAACGTTAACCGAAGCTGACGTGAATGCCGTAGGACATACACTCCTACCCCGTGACGTGCCGAAGCGGCGACAAAGCCACGCACCACCCACCACTCGCTCGCGCCCCAACCAACGACTTCTACAGCCACTTACTGCCTCTCATTCACCGCAGTTTTGCTCCTATCACACCAGATTCGGGGCAACCGCGAAGAAATGTGCCAAGGATTGTCAGTGGTCAAAAAATGTGTAAGTAGGCCATCGCTCGTGGCGGTGGCCTCCCGTGTTTCTAATCTTCTCTTTTTACATGATGTAGGAACGGGCGTGCGATTTTTGGTAGACACGGGTGCTTGTCATTCTCTTTTACCAAGGGAACTCTTCAGGACACGACGTAGTCTGCCTACGCTTCCGACGTCCACTTGGTAGCTGCCAACAAATCTGCGATACCCACCTACGGTTACGAGAACCCCACATTATCGTTTGGAAATGGTAAATTTAATTGGAAGTTTCTCGTTGTTGACGTCACATTGGCAATCCTCAGTGCGGATTTCCTCTCTCACTTCCACCTTCTGGTCGATGTCGCCCACCGACGATTGGTCAATGCAGACTCATACTTGTCGACACCTCTTCAACTCGCCCCCTCCAACCTCGCTCTCCACATCAGCGCACCAACGGATGCCTACGCCCACCTCCTCACGTCGTACCCGGAAGTTTTCCGTCAAGAACATCACCAAAGGCCCACGGCTCCTGCCAAGCACGGTATTTATCACCATATCAAGACGACGGGACCCCCAGTCTTCGCAAAATTCAGATGTCTGGCACCGGAACGATTGGCAGCCGCCAAACAGACGTTCGCCGAAATGGAGGAAATGGGCCTTTGCCAAAAGGCCTTCAGCCCATGGTCATCACCCTTACACATCGTTCTGAAGAAAGACGGCTCCCTCCGTCCATGCGGGGATTACAGGCGCCTGAACATGCAAACAGAACTGGATCACTACCCCCTCCCAAACATCGCCGATGTGACCTCCTACCTGCACAGAGCGAAGGTTTTCTCTACGCTCGACCTCCTGAAGGGGTATTATCAGGTACCTATGAACCCAGAAGACATCCCCAAGACCACCATTACCACTACGTTTGATACATACACCTTCAATTACTCCTGTTTTGCCCTTCTTAATGCTGGGGCTACGTTTCAACGTCTCATGGATGGCATCTTAGGGGACCTCCCCTTCTGTGTATGTTATGTGGACGACATACTTGTGTTCTCCTTCTCAAACGAGGAACACCTCCGTCACCTGCGCATCGTGCTTGACCGCCTGCAACAAAACGGCCTTGTAGTCCGGTACGACAAGTGTACCTTTGGCGCCAACGAAGTGTCGTTCTTAGGGCACCGCATCACTCCTGAAGGAGTCCATCCCCTCCCTGAGAAGCTAGCAGCCGTTCAGGACTTCCCCGCACCATCGACCGTCAAAGCTCTGCAGGAATTCTTGGGCATGATCAACTATTATCACCGTTTTCTGCCAGCCATTGCTGCCACTCTTGCTCCCCTCTACGCCTCCCTCAAGGGCAAAGGACGTGAATTGGGGTCCCCTTCAAGAAGCGACCTTCTGCAATGCAAAGAAGGCCCTATCAATTGCTGCGGCTCTCACTTTTCCTATCCCACATGCCCCTCTCCTTCTCTCCACCGATGCCAGCGACGTCGCTATTGGTGCAGTACTCGAGCAGGTGGTCAACGGCTCGCCCCGCCCATTGGCCTTCTTCAGCAGAAAACTGTCCAAATCAGAATCCGGTTATTCTACCTTCTATTGCGAATTGCTGGCGGTGCACTTGGCTGTCCGTCACTTTCGCCATTTCTTAGAAGGTACGCCCTTCGTCATTCACACAGACCACATGCCTCTGGTGCACGCCTTCACTCGACAGTCTGACGCCTGGTCCGCCCGTCAACGCCAACATCTCTCCGCCATGGCTGAATACAATTGCACCCTTCAATAAGTCCCTGGGAAAATGAATCCCGTTGCTGATGCCCTGTCAAGAAACACGTTGGCTGCCGTTCAACTGGGATTGGATTACAACGCCTTGGCTGAAGCCCAACGACAGGATCCAGAGTATCAAGCATGTAGGATATCCTGCACGTCCCTCCGTTGGGATGACTTCCCCCTAGAAGACTCCAACACTACCCTCTTCTGTGACATCATTACTGGTAGACCGCGACCTTGGATTCCTGCTCCCATGCGCCGGCAGGTGTTTGATTTCATTCACGGCCTTTCACATCCCTCGTGCCGTTCTACTGCACAGCTGCTAAAGACGAAGTTCATTTGGCACGGCATTTCTAAGGATGCTAAGGATTGGGTCTGCACCTGTACTTCTTGCCAAACTTGCAAAGTACATCGATACATGGATTCGGGAGTGGGCACCTTTCCTCAACCTCAGCGTCGTTCGCACACATTCACGTCGATGTTGTAGGCCCCCTACCCACATCACATGGAAACTGCAACATCCTCCTCATGTACATCTACCTTACTCTCAGGATGGATTGCAAGATTTGGTATCCCTGAGCATATTACTTCTGACGGGGGTACCACTTTCACCTCTCAATTGTGGACATCATTAACGAATCTCCTGGGCATCACCCTACATCAGACAACTGCCTACAACCCCGCTGCCAATGGAATGGTTGAACGTTTTCATCGCACCCTCAAAGCAGCTTTGATGTCCCACTGCAAGGATTCCAATTGGTTTACTGAGCTTCCCTGGGTCCTCCTAGGACTAAGGACCACTCCTAAAGACACCCTCAATGTCTCGGCAGCTGAAATGGTGTATGGCGACCGGTTGGTCGTCCTTGCCGATTTTTTTCCTTCAACAACCTCCTCCGACGATCTCCAGCGCATACTTCACGTCGTGGGAAAATTTACTCCATGCCACCAGACTTACAAGCCCCCAGCGAAGCATCACATACCGACAGACTTGCACTCTGTAACGCACGTCTTCTTGCGCAACGACACCAGCAAGCCACCGCTAACGCCCCCTTACACGAGCCCTTTCCTTGTGATCCGACGCAGTCCGAAAGTGTTCCTATTAAACATTCGTGGCAAAGAAGATTGGGTCTCCATTGATCGTCTAAAACCTGCTTATCTCCTGCCAGATGACCCGCCTACAGTTCACCTCCGTATTTAACATGTACAGTATGTCATTTTTAGGGGGGAGCCATGTACTAACCGTGTGTCACATGAGCGTACATAGTAATGACATTTCATTTTGTGTATATATTATGCTTGTATCTTTGCTCTTCCCTCGCACTAAAAAGAACATGAAATAACATGTATGTTTTTTCTCACGTTAACTGTTAACCGGCTGAACAGGAAATTTCCTGTTGTATTGAGTTTTTGTATATAAAAGCGAGTGTCTGTAATAAAGTTACTCAGTTGCTTTCATCCTGCCTTTGAGTCATAACTTTCTCTCAGCACGTCACTGAGGAATGGAATCGTGTGTGTATGATGAAGCATAGTAAGATACGAGTCTAAGGCATATGTTGATAACAAGTAAAAACTTGGTAAAAAGATTAGAGTCAGAGACCCTTGATGGAAAAAAAAGAAATAAAAAATATGTGGAGAGAATAGCAGAGCCAGTTACGACAGAAGACAGCTGGTCTTAGATATTATGACAAGATATGAGGGCGAAGGAATAAATCTGCTATTAATCTTGAATTGTAGAATTAATTCTATTGACCAAAAACCTTAGCATTGTTATTCAAAGCACCCAAGGATATGGACACAGAATAATTTTAAGATCTTTGATAATAAAAGAAAACGCGATGAGACGATAACTTATGGAGTTATAGCGGTTATTCTTTTCCCAATCAGGTTGTGCTTCAAGGATAAAAGCGTTATTTACCACTATTTGAGATATGATGAAAAAGATGGTAAAGCACACGGCATGATCATCTGCGAACTTCTTGAGAAACAAAGGAAGATGCTATCTTACCTGTAGGCTTTTTCCTTCTTAAGAAATCACAAACCTCATGGAGTTTGCTTATTTCGTATACAATAGGAAAAGACGAGGTTATTTTGAACCGAGTGACCTGATTGCTCTAGTGGGATTCTTTAAGGTAGAATTAGGCGGAAACACGAAAAGAGCTAAAGTTTACAGAGGATAAGCAATTGATGTTGAAAGATGTGTAGAACTAGATTAGTAGAAGCTATCGATTGGTTTGACTGTGTGGGCACTGTAAGACTGTGCAGTTGAACAGCTACTTTTTTTTTTTTTTTTTTTTTTTTTTTTTTTTTTTTTTCAGAGAAGTTCTTAACCTTACGAGGTTTAGTTTTGCAACGGCATGGTGGCGCTTTAAGGACAGCAGCAGCAAACGTTGCGTTGGTTCTTAAGCTACAGTGGTGAAATGACGGGCGGTGTGTAAATCTTGACATCTGGGGCAGTAGCAGGAGACATTGTTTTAAATAAAATACATAGGCTTTAGCCGTTCGGTGTAGGGACACCACCAATTTCGAAAGAGGAATTTCTTTTTATATAAATATATAAATCACTCGTCCCTGTTATTTTCCATCCAACATCGAGTCTAAATATTGCTGTTTCAGTTACATTATATCTTGACTTGGGATTGAAACATTTTCTACACACACACGCACACACACACGCGCACGTGCGTATTATTATTATTATTATTATTATTATTATTATTATTATTATTATTATTATCATTATTATTATTATTATTATTATTATTATTATTATTATTATTATTATTATCAAAAGCTAAGCTGCAACCCTAGTTGGAAAGCAGGATACTATAAGTCAAAGGGCTCCAACAACATTGAGAAAAGGAAGTAAGAAAATAAATAAACTACAAAAGAAGTTTTAAGAACAGTAACGACATTAAAATATATCTTTAATGAATAAACTATAAAAAGAGACTTATGTCAGCCTGTTCAACATAAAATCTATCACTGCAAGTTTTAGCTTTTGAAGTTCCACCGATTCAACTACCTGATTAGGCCTTCAGGGTCAGTCGACTATTTCTTTATCTTGCCTTGCTTCTCTTTATCTATTTGCATCCAAGAAACCACTGCGGTGCAGAGATTACCTTGAACTGACTACTCATACAAAAAAGTTAAGGCCTAAGACAAGGGAGGCATCTTGCGAAATGATGAAGAAAAGGGTAGGCCTGCCCCCCCCCCTCTCTCTCTCTCTCTCTCTCTCTCTCTCTCTCTCTCTCTCTCTCTCTCTCTGACAGTTTTTGTTTTTCCATTTTGTCATTTACCTTTTTATCTTGATCAATTGAAACAAAGGGCTCTCGTAATCTTTGATTTTTTTTTTGAAACAAAGGATAATAATTCACGATCTGGTACGTAACTTTGATTGGTACAGATAAGCGAGTTATATTTTCTCCGAATATGACTGGGAAGCAATAAGAAATAGTATATAAATAAAT
>NC_090755.1:35088478-35093478 GCF_036898095.1 Palaemon carinicauda | reverse complement strand
CTCTCATTCTCATCTCCCATCACTGGCACCTCATACATTGTTAAAAAAAATATCTGCGTGTGTGTGTTAAGATTGCCTTGCCTTGTGCAAGACACAGGCTCTTGCGTTGGCAGCCCGTAAGCGACTATAATTGTATTTTGTTTTAATTAGATTTGAAAGAGGGAAGAAATTCTGCGTAAAAATAGTTCTCAGCCGTATTTCCGGCGACCTTAGTTTTACCCGACTTTATTATTATCTTTTACGGATTGGTGACCGTAATATCACTCCTTAACGTCTATATATCCGTTTTTAAAATGGTAAAAGTTCTGGAATAAATGTTGCCAGGCACCTACCGTTTTTTACGACAATTTTTTGACAGTGTATCTTTTGAAGGAAAGTAAAATCAGTTGTTTATTTATTTATCTATTTTTCATTAATACATAAATAAATTCTTGGTTAAAGAAACATTAGCTTTATGGCTAATCGTCATCGTCATCGGGGGAGTTGAGATCAATGACAAATGAGTCAAGGAATTTATCTATGGCAATATCTTTCTTTGCATCTTCATGTTGCAAAGTCTTGGCATGTCTTACACCTTTGCTCCAATCTTCTTTTGTTATTATATCCAGCCAATATTGCATGCAGTAGTCCCTTTAAGTCTCTCATAAGGAAATTATCATTTCTTGCTATATAGTTTTTCACTTGGATCAATATAAGTTCAATAGCGTTGTATTGATAGTAATAAGGCGGTAGACGAATCATTTTAAGGTCTTACTCTACTGCAATCTTGTCAATGACATACTTATTTCCCGTGTTCCGTGTGAGCTTTTTCACCATTCGGTAAAACTTCTCCTTTTAGCACATAATCTTTTGGATTTTCCCCATTCTTGATAAGCCATTCTGTGATGGTAATCTTTGCAGATGATGATGTCAGCAGATCATTTATCTTTACAGCGTGGTGTGGGGCGTTATAGATGATTATAGCAGACGAATACACTGCCATCCATCTGGTGATGATAATCTCCATCATATATAACAAGGAGTATCAATTGTGCATTTGACACAAAACCGCCTTTAGAGTCTGCATGCAAGATAATGAAATGTCCTCCTTCCCCTTTGGTCTGTTTAAGGCCTGTTGCTTTTGAGGAGCTTGTATCTGTCCAGCATTTATCGACACTAGTTTTCGTTTATCCATGTTTCGTCGAAGACATGTCGAACATCATCTTTCTCCATTAAGAACTGTAGACCGTTTACTTTTTCTAATCACCTTTCGAACAGATTCTTTACTTCTACTAAAACCAATATTTTCTTTCATTGTTACCTGCACTTTGGGGAGAGTATTAATTTCCTTCCGATCGTATACAAAGGAAGAATTAAACTCTCCAGTTTACGGAACACATGCCCATCTCACACACACATTCACTGTCAATGCACACTCACCCCGTCTTTCAATCTTTAGGTGATAACCCTCATGGAAAAAGTCAAAAGATCATACGCACTGAAAGGAGAATCAGTCGGCTTAGAAGAATTACATTGACAAAAATAAATAAGTAATACGATTCACATATAAAGCTTTCTCGTGGTAGTAGCCTAATTCCAAACTATACTTCCATACCAAGAATTAAATATTTGGAAGTAAGAGGCACACACAATATTAGCATGATACCATTGTTTATCTATTTATTTTTTCTTTAGCTCATCATTGTTAATAAAAAATCGTTCGTCATCAACTTTACTGCTTGGTTATCGTCTCTTTCTTAAAAAGCTATATGAAATGGTTAGCTTCGTGCATTTAAGAAAGGTTGTAATGCTACCATTGCCCAGAGAGCGTTATAACTTAACACCTTTATGAAGGGAAATTTGCAATACTATACTTTCCCTAAGAGAGCTTTAAAATAACTCCTTTTCAAGAAAAATTTGCAATGCTACGATTCTTAATAGAGAGTTTTAACCTAACCCCTTTTTCAAACGAAATTTTGAATGCTACCTTTCCCTAAACAGTTTATATCGAACTAATTTTCTAAGAAAATTTGCAATGCTACTTTTCCCACTAGAGAGTTTTAACCTAACCCTTTTTTCAAAGAAATTTTCAATGCTACTTTATATCAAACAGAGTTTATATCAAACGAATTTTCAAGGGATATTTGCAATGATACTTTTCCCCTTAAAGAATTTTAACCTAACCCCTTTTTCAAACGAAATTTTGAATGCTACTTTTTCCCAAACAGAGTTTATATCAACTAATTTTCAAGGAAAATTTGCAATACTGCTTTTCCCATAGAGGGTTTTAACCCAACCTTTTCTTCAAAGGAAATTTTGAATGCTACTTATTCCCAAACAGAGTTTATATCAACTAATTTTCAAGGGAAATTTGCAATGTTACTTTTCCCCTTAGAGAGTTTTAACCCAACCTTTTTTTCAAAGGGAATTTTGAATGCTACTTTTTCCCAAACAGAGTTTATATCAACTAATTTTCAGGGGAAATTTGCAATACTACTTTTTCCCTTAGAGAGTTTTAACCTGACCTCGTTTTCAAAGGATATTTTGAATGGGACCTTTTCCGAAAAAGGGTTAATATATAACCTATATTCAAGGAAAATTAACAATCCAACTTTTCAGCCTGGAGAGTTTTCACCTAACCCATTTTACAAAGGATATTTTGAATGCTACCTTTTCCCAAACAGAGTTTATATCTAACTGATTTCAGAAGGAAATTAACAATCCTACTTTTCCCCCTAGAGACTTTTAACCTAACCCATTTTCAAAGGATATTTTGAATGCAACCTTTTCCCAGAGAGAGTTAATATGTAACTAATTTACAAGGGAAATTAACAATCCTACTTTTCCCCTTAAAGAATTTTAACCTAACCCCCTTTTCATAGGAAACTTTAATGCTACCTTTTCCCAACAGTTTATATCAACTAATTTTCAGGGAAAATTTGCAATGCTGCTTAGCCCCTAGAGAGTTTTAACCGAACTTTTTTTTCAAAGGAAATTTTGAATGGTTCCTTTTTCAAAACAGAGTTTATATATAACTAATTTTGAAGGGAAATTTGCAATGCTATTTTCTCCCAAAATAATTTTAATCTAGTCCCTTTTTCGAAGGAAATTTTGAATGCCAACTTTTCACAAATAAAGTTTATATCCAACTACTTTTCAAAGGAAATTTGCAATGCTACTTTTCCCCCTAGAGAGTTTTAATCTAACCCTTTTTTTCAAAGGAGATTTTGAATGTTTACTTTTCCAAAATAGAGATAAAATCTAACTAATTTTCAGGGGAAATTTGTAATGGTACTTTTCCCCTCAGAGAGTATTACTGTGAACCCTTCTTCAAGGGAAATATTGAATGCTACCTTCTCCAAAATAGAGTTTATATCTAACTAACTTTGAAGGGAAATTTGTAATTCTATTTTTCCCCCTAGAGAGTTTTAACCTAACTCTTTTTTTTTTTCAAAGGAAAATTTGAATGCTACCTTTTCCAAAACAGTTTATGTCTAACTAATTTTCAAGGGAAATTTGCAATGCTATTTTCCCCCCTCGAGAGTTTTAACTTAATCTTTTTTTCAAAGGAAAATATGAATACTACCTTTTCCTAAGCAGAGTTTATATCTAATAAGTTTTGAAGGGAAAATTTTAAAAGAAAAGGTTGAATGCTACCTTTTCTCAAACAAAGTTTATATATAACTAATTTTTAAGGGAAATTTGCAATGCTACTTTTTCCCCTAGAGAATTTTAATCTAACAGCTTTTTCAAAGGAAATTTTGAATGCTACCCTTTCCAAGATAAAGGTTATATTTAACTAATTTTCAAGGGAAATTTGCAATGATACTTTTACCGGTAGAGAGTTTTAACTAAACCCGTTTTTCAAAGGGAATTTTGAATGCCAACTTTTCACAAACAACGTGTATATTTAACAACTTTTCAAAGGAAATTTGCAATGCTACTTTTCCCCCTAGAGAGTTTGGACATAACCACTGTTTTCAAAGGAAATTCTTAATGTCAATATTTCCCAAACAGAATTTATATCTAACTAATTTTCAAGTGAAATTTGCAATGCTACTTTTCCCTAGGGAGAGTTTTAACCTAACCTTTTTTCTAGAGGAAAATTTGAATGCTACTTTTTACCAAACAGAGCTTACTTCTAAAGAATTTTCAAGGAAAATTTGCAATGCTACTTTTTCTCCTACAGAATTTTAACCAAAAGCATTTTTTTTCAAGGTAAATCTGCAATGCAACCACTTCCCAGAGAGTTTTACCCAACCCCGTTTTTCAAAGGAAATTTTGAATGCTAACTTTTCCCAAACTGAGTTTATATATAACTTCATTTCAAAGGAAATTTGCATTGATATTTTTCCCTACCAAGAGTTTTAACATAACCCATTTTTCAAAAGAAATTTTTAATGCTATCTTTTCCCCAAAAAAGTTTATATCTAACTCATTTTCAAGGGAAATCTGCAATGCTATTTTCCCCCTTGATACTTTTAACCTAACCCTATTTTTAAACGAAAATTTTTAATGCCGACTTTTCAGAAACAGAGTTCATGTCTAATTATATTTCAAAGGAAATTTGCAATGCTACATTTCCCCCTAGAGAGTTTTAACCTAACCAATTTACCAAGGGAAATTTGCAATGCTACCTTTTCCCAGTGAGAATTTATACCTAACCAATTTTCAAAGAAAAGTTTCAATGCTGTGTTTTCTCGGAACGAGTTTGAACGTTACCACTTTTCAGGGTAAATTTGCAATGATACTTTTTACCCGAGAGTTTTAACTAAGTCGCTTTTTTTTTTCAAGGGAAATTCGCAAATCTATTTTTTCTAAAGAGTTTTAATCTAATCTCTCTTCTCAAGGAAAATTTGTAATGCTTCCATTTCCAAATATTCCTTATACCTAACCAGTTTTCAAGGTAAATTTGCAACGCTACTTTCCCACCAAAGAATTTCAACCTAACCCTTTACCAAGGGAAATTTACAATGCTACCTTTTCTAGAGTTTTAAAACCCTTTACCAAGGGAAATTTAC
>NC_090755.1:35078478-35080978 GCF_036898095.1 Palaemon carinicauda | reverse complement strand
TTTTAGTAATTTAGGGAAAAAAATGTAAATAAAGTCAAAGAAGATGTCAGTTCCAAAGCTGCCGGTGTTTCAAATATCATAAAGTCTAAATGGGTAGTTTACGATCTAAAAAGAACGAGTGTCAACAACATATCTCCAACAGAGCCAAGGAAAGGATCAAAGTGAAATGTTGAAAAACTTTACAAAGAAATCAACTTCAGAGTGGATAGGGTTTTCAACACTGGCAAAATATATCGAGGGTCAAAACTCAAAAGCTGTTTGTTCGTGGTATAGATGAATCATTAGTGGTGACAGTCGAAAATGGTCTTGGGTACTGATTGAATTCAATATGTTAATTTCCTAAACTAACGTAAAGACCGCTCGCAGCATTGTGATGGCTGCGATGGCATCAGTATTTTCGACCCAATTAATCGTGCTTTGAAAGCTGAGCTGGCAATATTAGTCATAATAAGAAAATAACGAACCTCAGCAATGCTAAATTTCTATTCACTAATGTTTGTGACCAGAACAGTAATCGCCGTTGGACAATAACGATTTAATCAGCAACGGAAATGAGCATCGACGATTGGTAGCTAGTATACTGGGCTTAATAAGTATGGTATTAAGATAAATTCTATATGATCAAAGATTTTACTTGGTGTATGAGTCACATACATGTACCTATCAGAGTCCAAGTTCTAATAATTACAGGAAAATAAAAGTGCAGATTAATTCTTGATGTAAAGGATAACATTACCAAAAGCATAATCATTATAAAGTCGATAAAAGGGAGAAAATACTTCTTATCCTCCTTCCTTCTGCCCATTATCCTAGTACGATTTGATTTGGCTGATGTCGCCCATTTAAACATACAATACTTTTATTAAAGGTGCAACACTTTTGACTCGGCTGAAACCCACGAAAGCTTCGCTACAACTGTAACCACATATTAAGGGTATACACGAGAGAGAGAGAGAGAGAGAGAGAGAGAGAGAGAGAGAGAGAGAGAGAGAGAGAGAGAGAGAGAGAGAGAGAAGGGGGCACTAAGTAGTAACTCACTTAGATTTTGGGACGACTTGCACAGTGACGATGTAACAATATAAGGTCTATTTTCCTTGTAACAATATATACAGCAAGTAACCAGGTTTCGAAGATGTGGTAAATGAATGAAACAGTCTACAGGTATCTAAAAATGATATTTCCTATAGGTGCATGAATCATGTCTCCAGGTCTATCAGGATTTGCACCAAAATCATTTGGGAACTGATAGACTACCAGAAACCTGCAATTAAACATGTTTAACTACGCACCATCATTAAAATGTCTTAGAATAAGAGTAAATTCCAATCGCTGCCTTCTAACTCAATCCCAATGCCTCTTTACTTCTAAGACTTTTTAGACTACCTTGCGGATCTTTCTTGAACTTTGTTGATACAATACTGTATTTGTCTCTCAACTACTTCCCATTTGTTCTTTTCCATTTCTCATTTCTTCCTTACAGTATGTCAACCATCTAGCAATCTCTCTCTCTCTCTCTCTCTCTCTCTCTCTCTCTCTCTCTCTCTCTCTCTCTCTCTCTCTCTCTCTCTCTCTCCTTTCCGATATCTAGCCTTCCCCCCCTGCATACCCTCGTCTCCATCTTCTTAATCCATCAGACAGAGTTTGCTGTATCCTACTCGGTATAAGTTCCCTCTCCCAGACATTCCAGTATGCTAATAGAGGCGAGAATTTCCTGTGTTGTTTTTGGTGTGTGGGAGATGTACGACATTTCACCTTTGGACTATGTCCTGCCTCGGACGCTTGATGAATAACGTGATTGTTGGTGGGTGTGGCTGCAGGAGGAAGTAGAAGGAGGAGATAGAAGGGGTGAAGGGACTTGGCTGTACTGTAGGAGGGGGGAGAAGGTTAATACTACGGGCTAAGGAAGAAGTTGTAGTCGTAGGAGGGGGGGGGGGGGGTTGATGGTATAGCTTCAGGAAGTGGTATAGAGGGCATGTCAGTAGGTAGTGAAAGGATGAAAGGATATTGGAGAATGCTCTTATTGGGTGGAAGAGGTGATTGCTTTATGTATGGAAGGGGTGGGGGCTGTAAGAGGGGGAAAAGGAAGAGGAGTTGGGTGTGGTTGTTGAAAGTGGTGGGGAAGACATAAAAGGAGGTAGTGGATGTTGTGTTTGCAGGAGGAATAAACGGTGGCCAGAGGAGGTCGTCTGTAGACAAGAGGGAGAAAGAGATACCTACTGTATAGTAGGGGAAAGGTGATAAGGAGGAGGGAAGACAGGTATGACTGTAGGAAGAGGTACAAATGTAGAAGGAAATAAGGTAAGAAGGATAAGGGATGTAAGGAGTAGCTGAGAAGGGCCGAAGTTAGACTGTTGGATGGGGGATTGAATTTGGTCATTAGCATGGGAAAGGGAAGAAGGATAGGGAAGGGTGCGTATGTGAAGGGAAGAGGTGGAAGAATAGGAGGGAGTCTGAAAGGTGGCCATTTCAGAAAGAAAATCCTTCATCACCAGCAGAGGGA